>NC_061087.1:76717940-76737940 GCF_015104395.2 Macrobrachium nipponense
AAACACTATTATGTTGTTTTCGAATATTTTTTACTTGCCTTGTCGCTATTCATCTCAGCAACCTTGAAAACTATGGATTAGACACTAATATCTGTTGCTTTTGGTTTATTCTTTTTTCACATTTTTCCACCACCACACTTCCCCACTCCTCTTCCTCAACTCCACCCAGCTTTATCAGGGCTGAAGTATTAGGAGCTTAAAAGGACATCGGAACAAAGAGTTCACAAGAAAGCAGTTCAAATTTTCTTCTCAGAGGTGGTTTAGGAAAACAAAAATTTCCTAATGGATTAGACACGAAATAATCCTTTTTGTTTTCTGGTTATTTTCACATGTCCACCAACCTCCCCAACCCTTCTCCCCCCCTCACCCCCCCCCCCCCACCCCCCCCCCACCTACCACCCCCCCCCACCCCTCCCCCTTTCCATATTATTGCGGGACCCTGAAACTTGCGGACAGAAAAGAACAGTGGGAGCTATCGCTTATTTCACCGACATGTGCAACCTCAAAAACTATGGACTTAGACACATAAGTAATATGATGTGATCCTTTTAGTTTCTTATTTTTACATTGTCACCACCTCACCAACTCCCCAACCCCTGTTCGTTAACCCACTCCCCCGCCTAACCCTTTCCAACTTTACAGGCCCATTCGCCCAAATTTCAGAAGCCTGAAAATTGGGAACCATTAAATGGAACCCATTTTAGAAGTGCCACTTAATTCATTGTCAGCAACCTTCAAAAGCTTACGCACGGGTTAGACACTAGCATTCAGTTGTTTTTGTTTTTGGTTTTTTTTCTTTACATCGTCCCACCGCCTTCCCACCCACTTGACTCACCACACCATCCTATAAGGGGGCTTTCCTCCTGAGCTTTTTTTTGGGGACCTCTTGAACGTAGGACTTAAAAGAACACTGCGAGAGTGTCACTGTTGCCGGTCATAAACTCTGCTAACCTCCTAAATTATAGGATCTTTACACAACTAATAGCATTTCTTTTTTTTGTTTCATTTTTACGTCACACCCTCCTACCCCAACCCCCTCTTCCCCTATTTCCTAGGCCACCATCGGGCCTGCAACTCTAACTTGAAAAAACTTACAGAGCATCTGGGCAGGAGTCGTCCACTCTCCATACCTAAGTTAGCACATCAAAAAACAATTATGCGGATTTGGCCCACAAATCTTAATAATCTGTAGTTAGTTTCCCATTTAATTTCTTTTTAACTAGTCATTACCTCTTTCCCACCCCACCACACAATCCTCCGAATCTAATTCATGTGATGAAACCTTGCGGACCTTGAAAGAAGCAATAGCGAGGGAAGAGTCAACTATTCTTCTTTCAGTGCGGTCTTGTGGAAACTATGGATCATAGGACAATAATACAATTAGTCAATTTTCGAGGTTATTTTTAACGTATCACTAACCTCCCCACCCCACCCTTCTTTAAAACCCCAACCTCTTCCTTGCCTATTTGGCTACTCGAACTTGGACTTGGAAGGACATAGGGACACCTTTGGGCCCATGTGTCACACTATTCAAACCACAGGAAGCCTTGAAAAAAACAATGGACTTAGACACCTGATAATATCTGGTTGCTTTATAGGTTTGCAGCCTAAGATCATTACCTCGCCTTACCCACTCCCTATTCTCACACCATACCTCCAGTAAATTTGTTTTTAAAGCTTGGCTGAGCTTGGACTTACAGAGGACAATCAATCAGGAGGAGTATCACTATTCATACTCAAGTGAACATCAAAAGCGATGGATATTAGACAAAACCTAATAAAGCTATATATTTTTCCTTGTTTTTTATTTTTACAACGTCAACCACCTCCTAAAACTTATTAGACTTAAATGGCCCATTCATTGATGCTGTCAACCTACCCATGGTCAGCAACCCTCAAAAGGTAAAATGCGGATCATTAGGACATTAGGACACTAATTATCCTGTCGTTTTCGGTTATTTTACAAGTCAACACCCCCCTAACCCAACCCCCTTATCACCCCAACCCTTCTATCGGAAAGGGGCTGTACCTTGAAACTCGAAGTTTTAGCAAGAAACGAGACAAGTGCTTCAGTTGTTACATCTTGGCAACCATCCAATAAACTTTGGATTAGGACCCATCAGTATCTGTAGTTCTTTCAATTGTTAATTCTTGCATGTGATCTTACCCCTTCCCACGCCCATTTGATCCATACCCCTCGGCCCCCTTCCTAGCAGGAGTGGGTCGAACTATTCGGATTTGACCAGGGCAGTGCGGTCCGATTGTGACTAATTAATCCCCAGTGATTCGTGAAAATATTAGCCCGATTAGAGACACCAATAATCCTTTGTTTTTCCCTTCAAAACTTCAAAAATGTAAAATAGGAAATTATGTTTTACATTCCTAATATCTTTGACCAATCAAATTTTTAAATTTTTTTGTTAAGATCTTTTTTCGCTTTTTCCTTTTTTTTCCCATTTTTTTTCTATTCCCTTTTTTTTTTTTTATTTTTCCCTATTTTATGTGTTCGCCTCCTTCCCTACCCCTCCCTTGACCCGAACTCCCTAGCGAGGCTGAACTTGGACTTAAAGCTGGGCCATACAGGCGAGTGTCTCAAGTTTATTACTTCCTCAACCAACCTTGAAAACTCAACGGCATCTAGACTATAAGAATATATATCCGTTTCAGCCTTATTTTTTTAAACAAATGACCACATCTCTTTTCCCCCCATCACTTTCAGGCATACCTTGCACTTGCGGAATTAAAGGGCCAACGGGAGTGTCACGCTTCAGCTTTATTCATTTAAGCCAACCTCAAAAAACTTATAAGGATATTATGATGCCAATATCATGTTCGAATTTCAGTATTCATTTTTACATTTCACCCCTTCCCTTCCAACCCCACCTTCCCACATATCCCATTTGGTGCTTTTTACTGCATGCATGTTTACCCCCCAACAGTATTCACTTTTCCAGGATGGTAAGTCCATATGCCCTATGGCTCAGATTTCTAAGCGGTTGAAAAAAAGCTTATTAATTCAGCATTTCAATTGTAATGCTGGCCACACTAGGACACACATATAGCTACATTATTCATACTATAATATATTATATAATAACTTATATTATATACTTATATATATATTATAGTTATATAATATATAAGAATTAGCTAAGGTTATATAATATATTATGATAATAAAAAAGGAGTTATGGCCCAGCAGAAACTTCAGCATTTTTTCGTTTTAAAAACTTCTTTATTTTGCATCCAACGCCTGACGTTTACGGGAATCTACAAATCCATCTCTTCAGGGACGGCCTAAAAACAAGAAGGGAAAAAAATTAAAATTCTATTTATCATTAAATCAGCACTAAAAGTGGCGGGCACCAGCTAATTAAATTATTCCGATTTAATTTTAAAAAATTATAATATATATCATCGCATTAATTAATTAACAATATAATCAGTGAAATTCTGAATTTATAGATAAAAGCATAAGACGGTAAACTAATTGAACTAAAGAGATAGACAGTAAAAAGCAAAGCTGACTAACGCTTAACAATGACAAACTTCAAAATAAATAAACAAACAAAACACTTAAAAAACACAAAAAAAAAAAAAAAAAAAACCCTCCCCCCCCAAAAAACAAACCACACGTGAACAACTAAGAAAATCACGTTAGTTTACTAAAAACAGGATGAAAAAAAACCATTGAATCGAACTAAACGGCAAAAAATTTCTGATTATGATTACAAAAGGTTTAGAAAAATTAAAACCTCTCTCTTAAAGAAAAAAAAAAATATTATAGATATTTTGTTTTTTCTTTTTAATTTTTCTCCTTTTGGCTAATCCAATCATAATTAAGCAGAAATTTTTTGCCCTGTTACGGAATTCAATGGTTTTTTCTCCGTTTTAGTAAATTTTAACGGTAATAATTTCGTAATTTTCTTAGTTGTTCAACTTGGTGATGGTTTATGGTTTTAAGTTTTTTTAAGTTTGTTTTGTTTATTTATTGAAATTTTCAAGTGTTCATCTTGTTACTTAGCTAGCTTTGCTTTTTAACTGTCGATCTCTTATTCAATTAGTTAACCGTCTTCACTACTTTATACTAAAATTCGAGTAATTTCACTGATGTACTATTGGTTAATTAAATCTATATATATATATTTTGAAATTAGCATAAATTAAGTTACTTTGCCCAGTTGCCCCATTTTAGTCTTGATTTAATGTATAAAGAATATTAGTAAATTCTTTTAAAGTTTTTTGCCATTGGTTTTTAGCCCTCGAACGATGGGAATTTGTTGTATCCCGAAATGAAAAGTAGGCGGGGTTGCGGATGAAAATAAAGTTTATTTTAAACGATAAAAAAATGGCTGAAGTTTCTGCTGCGGACCCTATACTCTTTTTATTAAAAAGATCCCGAACTTTTTCTAGACAAGCGCACAATGGCCCATTCACTTACTAATATATTATTATATATTACTATATAAATATATTAAGATTATTATATATTTATACTATATATAATATTATATATAGATTATTAGATATATATATATATATATATAGAATATATAATAATTATTATATAATATATAATAATATATATATATAAATATTAGTCGTATATATATAGATACATAGACTCTAATAATTATATAGTAATATAGATATTAATATATATTATCATAGATAGTTAGATTATTATTATATTTATATATATATATCCTATACTATATTCATATATATATATATTAGATATATCTAGTATAACCTATTTAAGATATTATATATAATCTATATATCACCTATTATATATTAGATAGATATATATCTATATCTATTATTATATAGACTAGTATATATATCATACAATATAATAATATATATAATTATATATAATATAATATATATATAATTATATTATATATATATATATATATATATATATCTAATATCTATATATTATACATATAATATTTTTAAATTATGATATATATATATATATATAATATATATATATATATATATAATATATAGATATATATAAAATATATATATCTAATAAAAGGAGCCCATAAAAACACCAAAATGTAGAGAGAAAATACTATATTTCAGAGACTGCTGTCTCTCTCTTCAGGTATATGAATGAGAAAAGTTTACAGAAAAGGTGTTATTTATACCAAGAGATCAATCCACAGGTAAGCCAATTTTAGGCTCACCCCCGCTGATTAATCTCTTCCTTTAATCTTCTTAAGGGCGTTGAAATTCTTGAATGAACACTTCGTCGACGACATCTGAGATCCACACCCCTTTTGAGATGTTCATTACCTGCTTCTCTTTTATTAAGGCCGATTCCATCATTTGACTCTTGTACCGGCAGTTGCTGCTATAAATTACACGTGACATATTCCAGTTTATTCTATGGTTATGCATTTCATATGGTTGAAAATAGCCGAGTTCTGTTGTCCATACCTAAGCTGACCGTTTGTGTTGTATTAATCTCTGGGGAAGTGATTTACCTGTAAATCCGATGTAAGATGGTCACAGTCCTGGCATGGGATTCTCATATACCCCAGAGTCTTTGGGAGATGTCTTTGTGGACGTTAATCAGGGATTTGGCTAAGGTATTGGGGTAGGTAAATGCAAAAGTGTTGGATTTCCCAAGGGTGTGGGGTTATTCTCTTAATCGTCTCCAGGTGAGGAATTTTTTATTTATTGTTGGGTGTGTCTCGGTCTTGTTTGCTTTAGGGGGACGGTAGAAAATTACCGTTGCTTTTTGAATTGCTTTCTCAATTATATCGGTCAGGATACTTTAAAGATGAAAGTGCTTGCGAATTAGTTCAAATTCTTTTTTCCAGGAAATCTGGAACAAATTCGTAACGGCTCTTAAGAATAGGTTGCTAGCTACACCTATCTTGATAGTAATGTCGTGATAGCTAAAGTAGTGAATATATGAAAGTGAGAACGTTGGTTTTCTGTATATGGTAAATTTGTATCTGTCGTGTCTCTGATTATTAAAACATCAAGAAAAGGATTTTGTTGTCTGTTTCCCATTCAACTTTAAATTTGATGCTGGGCACTAATGCGTTTAATTTTGAGAGGAATTCATTAAAATTACCCCACTTATTATCCCAAAATGTTTAGGATGTCATCCACGTATCTCCATCCACAGCATGTTTTGGGATAATAAGTGGGGTAATTTTAATGAATTCCTCTCAAAATTAAACGCATTAGTGCCCAGCATCAAATTTAAAGTTTGAATGAATGGGAAACAGGCAACAAAATTCCTTTTCTTGATGTTTTAATAATCAGAGACACGAACACCCAAATACAAATTTACCATACACAGAAAAACCAACGTTCTCACTACTTTCCTATATTCACTAACTTTAGCTATCACGACACCTTACTTATCAAGATAGGTGTAGCTAGCAACCTATTCTTAAGAACCTTACGAAGTTTGTTCCCCAGATTTCCTGGAAAAAGAATTTGATACTAATTTGCAAGCAACTTTCATCTTTAAAGTATCCTGACCATATAATTGAAGAGAAAGCAATTCCAAACAAAAAGCAAAACGTAATTTTCTACCGACTCCCTAAAGACAAGAAGACCAGACACACACAACAATAAAATAAAAATTCCTCACCTGGAGACGATTAAGAGAATAACCCACAACACCCTGGGAAATCCAACACTTTTGCATTTACCTACCCACCCCAAATACTTTGCCAAATCCCTGATTAACGTCCAACAAAAGACATCTCCAAAGACTCTGGGTATATGAGATCCCATGCCAGGACTGTGGACAATCTTACATCGGATTTACAGGTAAATAACTTCCCCAGAGATTAATCACAACACAAACGGTCACTTAGGTATGGACAACAGTAACTCGGCTATTTTCAACCATATAAATGAACATAACCATAGAATAAACTGGAATATGTCACGTGTAATTTATAGCAGCAAACTGCCAGTACAAGAGTCAAATGATGGAATCGGACCTTAATAAAAGAGAAGCAGGTAAATGAACTCTCAAAAGGGGCGTAGATCTCAGATGTCGTCGACGAAGTGTTCATTCAACCAACGCTTAAGAAGATTAAAGGAAGATTATCAGCGGGGGTGACCTAAATTGGCTTACTTGTGGACGGATCTCTTGGTATAAATACCACCTTTTCTGTAAAACTTTTCTCATTCATATACCTGAAGAGAGAGACAGCAGTCTCTGAAATATAGTACTTTTCTCTCTACATTTTGGTGTTTTTATGGGCTCCTTTTATTAGATGGAATTCTGTTGTTACAGAACATTTTTACCAGTCATAGTATATATATATATATATATATATATATATATATATATATATATATAAATATATATATTATATATACATATATATATATATATATATATATATATATAGATTATATATATATATAATATATATATATATATATATATATATATATATATATATATATATATATATATATGTATATATATAGATATAGATATATATGATGTATTATGTATATATAAGATATAGATATTATATATATATATATATATATATATATATATATATATATTATATATATATATATATATATATATATATATATATATATGTATATATATATATATATATATATACTATATATATATATAAGTATACTTTCTATAAAAAAACTTGAATATTGGATTTCTATATGAAAAGTAATATACTTTCTTTTTTCTCTGTCATATCTCACATAATTAACTTTCTTGGTTTATAAAAATCAAAATTTTGGAATACTGATTAACTTAATTTTTATGTATTATTTCTCCTATATCCCAAATATTTATGTTCATCTAAATTTTTCTGTCATATTATTGATGACTTGTTATTTTTGCTTCACGTTTCATTCGTCTTTTTTAATTTAATTTTTCCATAACAAAAATGTCCTTTTTCATTGTATTTTTCATCATGTCTGTTTTTTCCATTTTCATTGAATTTGTGACGCATCTCGCTGGTTCTTTTCTTTCACCCCTAGAATAAATAGCAAGGTAGAAGAGTATGGTGGAAAATCGTTATTCTTATTGTTTTTGTCTCTATATTGCTTTTATTACTGATAGCTGATTTTCCCTGTTTAAAGGGGAAAAGGGGTTATGCCCAAAAATCCATTCTTCCCTGCAGTTATGCATTTTCATCATAAAATACATCTATAGTGTAAAAAAAAAGAGATCATTGGCATCTATATTACATAACGATAGGCAATATTGCCTCTTGTTATAAAGACTGAAATATCAGCAGTCGGGACAACGCCATTTTCTAGACGGTCGCAAATCCTTTATGCCTGTGAAAAATGTCGCCTTCAAAGCGAAGGAGGAGGCCGAGAGTTCCTTTTATAGCCGCGACGGTGAATATTTCCGGAACCTTTTCGAAAATGTGTTATCAAAACCTCTGAAAATCCTCTTTAGTATTTTCCTCTATGCTTTCAAAATATTTAAGATGTGGAACGATCAGAAATGTAACCAAATAAGCAATATTACGAAATGAACTAAGAATAAAGAATAAATCAATAAACTGTAATAAAATATCAGACTAACTTAGGATTTCAATACAAACGGAAGAGATTAATGTGAAACGTGACGTCGTCGCAAAGTATGCGCGGGCGCGCACACACAGACCCCCACACACACATATACATACATATATACATACATACTTATATATTATATATATATATATATATATATATATATATATATATATATATATATATATATATATATATATATATATATATATATATATATATATATATATATATATATATATAATATATATATATATATATATATATATATATGAACTAATTATCACATCACCGTGATTCATATAATTCATTCGAGCTACAAATGTCCTTTAATATCTAATTCGCTCTACCTCGGTACATATATGAAAATATATCAGTTCCGAGGTAGAGCGAATTAGATATCAAAGGACATTTGTAGCTCGAATGTATATATATATATATATATATATATATATATATATATATATATATATATATATATATATATATATATATATATATATATAATTACGTTTACGTCCACTTAATTATAAACTGTAATGTAAACTGCAGAAGAATGGCTTCTGAAAGGATTTCTTGAGTATGAAAGTCTATAAGTTATGTATTCTTTTCCTGGAATTAAGATGTATAAATATAAACATAGTTGAATAACACTTTCTTTGGAAATTATAATAGTTACTATAATCCTTAGGTAAGCCGTTTGTTGGCCTTCTAGTCCACGTACCATTCAGGTCCTACTGAGCATGAGCACGCCAGAGCATGTTATTCTCTTGTTAATAAATTAAGGCTAGTAACCTCACATGATTTATTATTACCATTAATAATACTTCTTTTCAGTGTTATTACTGTTGTCGGCGTTTATATCATGTTATTGTTAGCCTTAATACCACTATTTTTTTGTTTTCTGTAAACGAAAACTATTGTGACAGCTTTGTTTCTGTCCGCCCTCAGATCTAAAACTACTGAGGCTAGAGGGCCGCAGATTGGTATGTTGATCATATACCCTCTAATCATCAGGTACCAAGTTGCAGCGCTCTAGCATCAGTAGTCATTATTTTATTCAATATTAAAGATATCCATGATTGTGCGTCTGGAACGGCTATAGGCGCCAACAACACAGGCCACCACTGGGTGGTGGCCGAAGGTTTCATGGGTCGCGCTGAGGTTTTTATGGGCTGTGACGAGGCACAGAAATCTCGATTGCGCCAAAGAAGCTTCAGTGTATTTTTAGCTTATTTTTATTTCATTTACACTAAATTTCATTATCATAACATTTAAATTTGGGCTACTAGAGTCTGCCGTTATTCAATCCAAGGGTCGTACGAAAGATAAAACATCCAACTTCATTAGTTCTGTTTGATAGTCTTATTTCCTCATACATGAGTGTCATAGGATCGATCGCTTGTGAATTCTCTTCATGCTTTTATTATCCTTGGTTTATAATCTTCCTTCTTCAAAAGGAGTTAAACCTCATTCTAGTACTGTCGTAAAACACTTTATATTTGAACGTTAGTTTAAGATGATATTTTATTTAATATTTTTACATTCATTGTCAGTAAACTTTCCCAGAACCCTCAGTAAAGAGGTGTGAGAGAAGTTATAATGCTTCAGTGTCAAAAGGTCAAGAATGTTAGTTGGAAAAAATAAAAGTGGTTGTGGATTTTGTGAATTTTAAATCCATTAAAGTATTATTTCCCTGTTGTGGGGGGGGGGGGGGGGGAGGTGAATTTTCGTGTTATATATATAGTGCACTGCAGAATTTTCCCCTTTCTTCTTACCTCTCCATCTCCTTCGGTCTCCTTTCACCGTCGGAGTACAATAATATTGTGATTGTGTGGTTTGAGTGGAGGCTTCCCCTCCATCACGTTAATTGACTCTAGTTGGCCCTCATTTTTATAAATGCATTTCTTTATTATTAAGCTGTGTCGAGTAGGTTTCTGGACGTCAGAGAGCATCCTTGAGCGAGTTTCGAACTTATCAAATCCCTTCTTTTTTATATTGTGTTCCATTTTTATCTGCTATGATCTTAATTGTACTACGTTAAACGTTATGAATGTCATCCTACACTGTTTCCAGGTTTTTTTTGTATTGTATACAACAAAATTTGCCAAGGTGACTGTTACTCTGTTATATATAGATTATATATATATATATATATATATATATATATATATATATATATATATATATATATAATATACTATGTGTGTGTGTTGGTTTTATACTTTATTTGTCGTCATCTATGATCTTAATTTTAATACGTTAAACGTTATGAATATCATCCTACAGTTTCCAGGGTTTTTTTTATTGTATACAACAAAATTTGCTCTGTCCTATCTGGTACTGAGTTCCTCAGTGAGCGAGTGGGTTGCGTACTCGCCTATCAATCTGGTAGCCCGAGTTCGCTTCCCGGTCCAGTGAGGAACCAAAAGAATGTAATGTCTGGTTATTAGAAATTCCTTTCTCGATATAATGTGGTTCGGATCCCACAATATGCTGTAGGTCCTGTCACTAAGTATCCAATTGGTTCCTAGAAACGTAAATAAAAATCTAATCCTTTAGGGCAGCCCTAGGAGAGCAGTTAATCAGCTCAGTGGTCTGGTTAAACTAAGATATACTTAACTTTAATCCTATCTGGTATTCGCTTCCCAGTAAAGTGAATGAATACAGTTTAGTTAACGTAACAGCCTTTCAAGGGACATTCATGGTCAGTAACAGTTAACTAAAATGATTTCTATAAACAAGATGTCATTAATGTTGATGGTTGCTGTTACACTGAAAACCTTCAATACCATTTCTATATCCTATGTTAATTTCTGATTTAGCCTTCACTTTTTATTTATTTTCTTTTTATTTTTTTACAATCTTCATTTGATTCACGGTAAAGTAACAACATTAATTCCTCCCTTCCAAAGACATAGGGCTATAGATTGTACACATATAGAGATTTTATGTATTAGTTCCAGCTCTGATGTAGGAATACTCCTGGTTAGTAATCAAAGTCCCCATGTAGCCAAAATCTAACATGGCTTACAAAAAGATCACTTTGTGGGTATGTGCGCAGACTGAACTACAATAAAGTCCAGGATGCATAATTTTTTGTCCACTTACTGTACCTATTTTATGAAGGCTTGAAATAACAGCAGTCGTGACAACGCCATTTCACAGACAGTCGCAAATCCTTTATATAAAGTCTGGGAAAAATGTCGTTTTCAAAGATACAGAGAAGGGCAAGAGCTCCTTTACAGCGTTGACTTGGCATATTTCCAGAATCTTTTTAAAAACTTGTGATCAAAGCCTATACTGAAATCCTCTTAACTATTTTTCCTCTGCGCTTTCAAAAAAGTCAGGATATGGAAGGAAAGCAAATATGAAAATGTAAATCACGGACAACTAGAAGTAGGACGAAATAAACAATATGAGGAAACTTAGTAAGAATAGATTTAAAAATAATAATAAAATGTAGATCTAAAGGATTTAAATAGAAAAGAGGTTTTGATGTGATACATGACGTCATAGGCTAGAAGGGTTTTATTCCAAAATGTTAAAGCTTGCGCACATAAACCCACGCACACACTCACACAGGCATTTACATATATATACTAGCTATCAACCTGGCACTGCCCGGGAAAACTCTTGAATGACAACCGATCAATCTCTCTCTCTCTCTCTCTCTCTCTCTCTCTCTCTCTCTCTCTCTCTCTCTCTCTCTCTCTCTCTGTTAAGATAATTGTTTCAGTTACATTGTTCAGCATTTTTGACATTTTATATTTCACTACTTCTCAACAACCATTCCTACTGGGACTGAACTTGGGGGCTTGAAAGGGCATCAGGAGTGTCTCTGCTCATGCCAGTGACCGAAAAACTTTGGATTAGGGACTGATATCTGTCATTTTTTATATTTTATTTATTATCCCTTCTCACCCTGGTCCACCCACACCCTATCCTATCGGGGCTGAACATGGACTCAAAGGGCTTTGGGAGTGTCACTTTCATCTCAACAACCTCTAAAACTATGAAATTAGACACTAATATCTATAGTTTTCGGTTATTTTTACATGTCACCCACTTACCACCCCCCTTGCTATTGGGACTGAACTTAGAATTAAAGAACATCAGGAGTGTCACTATTCATTTCAGCGACCTTGAAAACTATATATTAGACACTAATATCTGTTGTTTTCAGTTAGTTTTACGTCATCCCCTTCCCACCCCTTCCTATCGAGGACGAACTTAGATTTAAAGGGTGTTGGGAGTGTCACTTATCATCTCAGCTACCACGAAAACTACTGGACTCGACACTAATATTGGTTGGTTTCTGTAATTTTTACATTTCATCCACTTCTCATCCAGCCCCCCTCCCATCCTTTACCCAACCAATGGTCTGATTTTACTTCGTTTTCACATTGACCTTCCCTGGTTTGATATTGACTGAGTACTATATTTGAAATCTCACCAAAATTGGTCAAGAAATGTGGCTTTGTAGTGTTCATACAAACAGACATTTTCTGGTATATATATATATATATATATATATATTATGTGTGTGTGTGTGTGTGTGTGTGTGTGTGTATGTAGAATCTACTGGTCATTTTAACCAGATACGTATGAAATTGTAATAGCCTCGATGTTCTCTTAACTTCTCAAATTCGTTGTTCTTTTTTGGTTTTTGGATATGCTTATCACTACAAAGCCTTGAGCTACAACATCAAAGACATTTGAAGAGATCATGATGTCCGGTAGCCGGAAGTGAACCCATAATCACGACGACGACACCTTGCCGTGATTATGGCATCACGTGTTCGTTCCCCACTACCGGACATCATGATCTCTTCAAATTTCTTTGAAGTGGAGCTCAAGGCTTTCGTTTTAATAACAACTGTTAATACAAAAAAGAGCAAAGGATTTGAGAAGTTAAGAAGGCACTGTGTAAATTACCATTTTTTCATTTGTATATATATATATATCATATATATATATATAATATATATATATATATATATATAATTGTGATGGACCACAGTTGGTCCTACAAGTTCAACATAAGAAATAAAGATCGGAACTGGATTGAACTGGCAGCAAAAGAAACAGACAAAGGAGAGAGGAGTCGACAAAACCAAAATAGTGCCCTTAAACTAATTTATTACAGTAACTTACACTAGTATTAACAACTTTATATAAGTGAGTCAGTACATCAGGAATTAATATCTGAAGCATCCGATCAACCAAAAGTAAACATACACAATTGTTTAAAGAAAAGCAGCACAAGAGTCAGTCAGTAACAAAATCAAAATGAAATTATTACTCAAAATAAGAGTATCAAAATTAAACATTCAAAATTAACCAACAGTACAATTACATCATTCCAAATTATGAAAGTAACAATCATATGTGAACAGCAAAACATTAAAACATTACATTACTTAAATACATGGCTTCTAAACACTTCTGGAAAGGCAAAACAAGGCATTGTTAGATTAACCTTAAACGGTCACACTCCACCCAAGGAGATTACAGCTTACGACACAGCTACAACAACAGACTCCAATATAGGTCTTAAATACAGCTCTACATTGCCAATGAGGTTACCCTCCATGCAATGGCACTCCCCAGCTCACAAAAATACACCAATGATGCCCAAGGAAGCCACACTCCACATGATGTCATTTTCCATACGACAAAAACACTCCAATGCTGCCCGATGAAGTCACATTCCACATGCCATTCTCTCGACGATACAAACACACTAATGCTGGCCAAAGACTGCTGACTTCCAACTTTAAGTCATACTCTCTACTACGGCTTCACACCAGATAACCAGGTATCCAATACTTGACACTGCCTCATACTGGTCCACAGGTAAGCACACCTGATGCTCTACTTCTGAGAGACTTTATTGCCTCTGATTGATTGACTGACTGACTTCTCACACCCCACATTCCTTCAACAACACCTTTGGCTGCCAATGTGGCGAAACAAAAGAAATGAAACAACCAAACTACGATTGTTCCTTTAAAACAAGCACTCTAACCTCACACTTCCTTACCCCACCTAAAAAAAAAAATAAAAAATTTCTTACTAAAAATATACACACTCTCTCTCTACCTACCCTCCTATGCCGCCCAAACACTGCCAGAGAAAACAAAACCGAATCCTGGAAAGGTCGCCATTGTAATGGACCATAGTTGGTCTTACAGGTTTAACGTAAAAAATAAAGATCAGAACTGGATTAACTGGCAGCAAAAGAAACAGACAAAGGAGAGAGGAGTCAACAAAACCAAAATAGTGCCCTTAAACTAATTTATTACAGTAACTTGCACTAGTATTTAAAACTTTATACAAGTGAGACAGTACATCAGAAATTAATATCTGAAGCATTTGATCAACCAAAAGTGAACATACACAATTGTCTAAAGATAAGCAGCACAAGAGTCAGTCAGTAACAAAACGAAAATGAGATCATTACTCAAAATAAGAGTATCAAAATTAAACATTCAAAATTAACCAGAAGCACAATTACATCATTCCAGATTATGAAAATAACAATCACATGTGAACAGCAAAACAGTAAAACATTACATTACTTAAATACATGGCTTCTAAACTCTTATGAAAAGGCAAAAACAGGCATCATTATGTCAACCTGAAATGTTCACATTCCACCCAAGGAGATTACAGCTTACGACACAGCTACAACAACAGACTCCGATGTAGGGCATCAATACAGCTCCCCAATGCCAATGAGGTTACCCTCCATGCAATGTCGCTTCCCAGCTGACAAAAATACACTAATGATGCCCAATGAGGTCACACTCCACATGTCGTTCTCTCGACAATGCAAACACGCTAATGCTGGCCAAAGACTGCTGATCTCTAACTTTAAGTTATCCTCCGTACTATGGCTTCACTCCAAATAACCAGGTATCCAATACCTGACGCTGTCTCCATACCTGGTCTCCCCACGGTAAGGCCTATCCTGAATGCTTTTGGCTGCTGAATATTGACTGCCTCTGACCTGTCCTTGACTGACTTCCCTTTACAACAACAAAACAACAAATAGACCACAAAACAAAAAAAACAACAAAAAAAAAAAACAAACATAGAAAAAACAAAAACACACAAACTTACAGAGACAAGACAACAACAATACACCAAACAAGAACCACATACACAACAAAAACACAATTCTTACAAACAGTTACAACCCCAACAAAAGAAGCCTACACAACCAAACCATTTACAAAACAAAGAACACAATACAAACAAACCAATACAACAAAACAAAAACCACAAAAAAAAAACAAACAAAAAAAACAACAGGAAACATACGAAAACCAACTGAGGTCGGCCCAAACAATTGAAAAGAAAAGCTCCTTTCAACGCAAACCTCCCAAACTACCAATTGTTTGGCAAAACAAAGAAAAAACAACCAAACTTTAAAACAATTGTTTTGTTTAAAACCAGCACTCTAACCTTCACAACATATATATCTATATATATATAATATATATATATAATATATATTATCTAATTATATATAGTATATATATATTATAATATTATATATTATTATATATATATCTATAACTATATATCACTATCTTATTTTATATATATATATATATATATATATCTACTCTATATATATTGTATACTATATATATATCATTATCTGTTAATTATAGTTCTATATATATCTATATATATATATATCATATATATATCATCATTCTCTCTATATATAGAATATATAGATCTTATATATTATTATTATATATAATCTATCTATATAGATATATTATATACTATATATATATACTATATATATCTATGATATATAATATATATATGTATATAATTATATATAATAAATATAGAATTATATATATAAATAGTATATATATATAACATATATATATATCCTATATCTAATATTTAATATATATATACTATATATAGATATATATATATATATATAAAATTAATATATAATAATATATATAATATACAGACACACAATGGAAGGAGCCCATAAAAATGCCAAAACTTAGCAAGTAAATACTATTCTTCAGAGACCAAACTCTCTCTCTCTCATCAGGCAGGGGATAAATGAGAAAAGTTACAGAAAAAGTGGTATTTATACCAAAAGGTCACAGGTCAGCCGTTTTAAGTCGTAAAGTTGACAATTTCTCTTTAATCTTCTTAACTGCTGGTTGGAGGAAGATTTTATCTATAATATCTGCAATCTATGAACCCTTTGCAATATTCATTGTTTTTCTTTCTTTAATCAAAGGCGATTCTACCATCTGACTTATGAACCGACAATTTCTGCTATAAATTATATGTGACAAATTCCAGTTTATTCTATGGTCATGGTTATTTATGTGGTTAAAAATAGCTGAGCTCTGTCGACCTTGTCTAACTGAATGTATATGTTGCATTAATCTCTAGGGAGTGATTTTCCAGTAAAACCAATTTAAATCTAATCATAGTCAAGGCAAGGTATTTCATCTACTCCTGTGTCTCTGGTGATTGGCTTTTGTTGGACGTTAATCTAGAATTTGGCTAAGGTATTTGGGTAGGTAAAAGCAAAAGGGTTTGAGTTTCAAGTGTCTGTGTCAGTCTTAATCCTGTCTAGGTGTGGGAAAAAAATTGTGGTGCTGTATAGGTACCTGTTAAGTTCTGTTTTAGCTAATCTATAAATGAGACATTTTGAAATTGCTGTTTATGAGATATATAGATGATACCCTAACATTCTGGGATAATCAGAGGGGTAATTTCAAGTAATTTCTTTCAAAATTAAATTCATTAGTGCCCAGCATCAAATTTACAGTTGAATGTGAAAGACAACAAAAACTTTTTTATTGATGTTTTAATAATTAGAGATACATTCATTATTTTAGTTATCAGGAGACTTCTATCAAAATTGGAGTTGCCAGCAATTTATCATTAAGAACTCTACAAATCTGTTCCTTGGATCTCTTGGAAAAGGAAATTGAACTAATCCATAAGCAGCAGTCAGCTCCAAAGAACCCTGACTATATAATTGAAAAAGCGATTCATAAAGCAAATGCAATCTTCTACTAGCCCCCTCAAAAAGAAAGATCAGAGAGATGCCTAACAAAAAATATAAGAAATAAAACTCCACACCTGGACAGGACTAAGACATTGACACACACTCGGAAACTCTAACCCTTTTGCTTTTACCTACCCAAATACATGACTAATGTCCAACTAAAGCCAATCACCAAAGAGAAAGGAGTATATAAAATCGCTTTCCTTGGCTGCGATCAATTTTACATTGGCTCTACAGGAAAATTATTCCCCTAGAAATACAACATCAACGTTCAATTAGGTATGGTCAACAGAGCTCAGCTATAAATAACCATAACCACAGAATAAACTGGAATTTGTCACATATGATTTATAGCAGCAATTATCGGTTCATAAGCCAGATAGTAGAATCACCTTTGATTAAAGCAAGAAAAAAATGAATATCACAAAGGGTGTGTAGGATGCAGATATTAATGATAAAATCTTCCTTCAACCAGCAATTAAGAAGATTAAAGAGAAATTGTCAACTGGTTGACTTAAAACGGATAACCTTTGACCTCTTGGTATAAATACCACTTTCTCTGTAACTTTTCTCATTCATCCCTTACTTGATGAGAAAGACAGTTTGGTCTCTGAAATATAGTATTTACTTTGTACATTTTTCTTTTTTATGGGCTCCTTTCATTAGATTGAATTCTGTTTGGACAGAACATATTTCACAGTCATATATATATATATATTTATATATATATATATATATATATATATATATATATATATATATATATATATATATATTTATAGAATTATGGGGAAAACTGAAGAAAGATGACTACATAAGGGATTTCATGAGTTTGAAAGTGAAAAAGTTGAGCGTACTTTTAACGGAATTAAGTTGTATAATTGAAAACATGACCGTTTAAATATTTCTTCGAAAATTGTGATTTTCGTTATTATGTTCCTTGGGTAAGCCGTTTCTCGATAGTTTACTCCTCCTACTGTTGATAATGCGAAAATATGTAATTGTTTTTATTATTAAATTATGTTAACTTCAGATTATCTTTTACTATCATCACCGTTTATTTTAATGTTGCTTTGTTTATATCCATATTATTATTATTAGTAGTATTATTATTATTATTATTAAAATCATGATTAACATTTTAGTTTTCTGTAAAGAAAACTATTGTGCCGGCACTGTGTCCGTCCGCACTTTTTCTGTCTGCGCTTTTACTTCCCCCCTTAGATCTTAAAAATGATTGAGTCTAGAGGGCTGCAAATTATAGTGTTAATCATCCACCCTCCAATCATCAAGCTCACCAAACTGCAGCCCTCTAGCTTCAGTAGTTTTTATTTTGTTTAATATTAAAGTTAGCCATAATGGTACGTCTGTCAACTATATGGGACAGGCCACCACCGAGCAGTGGTTAAAGTTTCATCAGCCGCGACTCATACAGCATTATACCGAGACCACCGAAATTTCTAACCTAAACAGCTAATCTAAATGACTCTACATGATGGCGTTTTATTTGCTGATAGCTGAGAATGTCAGAGCATCGATAGACTGAATTTTCTTCATGCTTTTGTTTCCCCTTTTCCAAAGGCATTAAACCTTACATTATTCCCTTAATCAGGCCATCTCTTTTTGCTATCAAATCGACTCTGTATTTAAGCGCTAACTTACGGAGCCCTATTTATTTATTTATTTTTGTTTTTCATTCATTGTCAACGAACGTTCCCAGAATCCTCTTCAAAGGGATTCTAAGAATTAACGCTTCAAAGGTCAAAGGTCGGGAATATTAATTGGAAGAAGTAAATGTGAGGGTGAAGTATGTGCATTTTTAATCCGTTAAAATATTATTTCCCTTCAGGGGGGATTTCGCCTTTGCCTGTTTTCGTATTATATAGACTGCATCATTTTTCCCTTTTTTTTTTTTTTTTTTTATTTTTTTTTTTATTTTTTTTTTTTTTACCTCTCCATCTCCTTCGGTCTCCTTGTACCCTTCTCCGAGTACAATAATATTTTGATTCTCTGTTTGAGTGGAGTGTTCCCCTTCATCACAGCAATTGACTTTATTTGGTCCTCATTTCCATTAATGCATTTCTTTTATTATTACATTGTAATGAATAGGTTTGTGAAAGTCAGAGTTGATGCCTCGTTAAATATTGTTACTGTATTTCTCTAATGTTGTTAGACAAAAGATATGGTCAGTCATTTGGATTGATATTCATTTGCTTGTGTTTTGTACTTCAGTTGCCCCAAGCCATGCTTTTAATGTTATTATGTTAAATGTTATCCTACAGGAGTTCCAGTTCAATATTCTTTATGTTGGTTTGGAACTTTTATTGTCCTAATCTATACTTTTGATATTACCAAATTTAAGCTT
>NC_061087.1:76742940-76747940 GCF_015104395.2 Macrobrachium nipponense
CATTAGATTTTTTAGTTCATCTAGTTTTTAATCCATTAAAATATTATTTCCCTTCAGGGTGGATTTCGCCTTTGCCTGTTTTCGTATTATATAGACTGCATCATTTTTCCCTTTCTTTTACCTCTCCATCTCCTTCGGTCTCCTTTTACCGTCCAAGTGCAATAATATTTTGATTCTCTGTTTGAGTGGAGGGTTCCCCCCAATCACGGTAATTGACTCTATTTGGTCCTCATTTCCATAAATGCATTTCTTTGTTATTACATTTTGACAAACAGGTTTACGAAAGTCAGTGTGGATGCATGAGTGAGTTTTCAACTTATTTAGTTGATTTTTTATAATGGGCTCCAGTATTTTTGTCATGATTGTTGGACAAAAGTTGCTGTAAATCATGTGAATTGATATTCTTATTTTGGTTTTGTGCTTTACTTGTTCTTCTCTATGCTTTTAATATTACTAAATTGAAGCTTGTCAGTAATACGTATTCGGGCTCTTTTTAAACTACAGTAATCCCAGATATGTTTTTTATATTGTATACAATGAAGTTTTCTCTTCCTTATCTTGTATTTCCCTCTCAATATAAAGGGTGTGTATGGCTTAATTATCGCAATACGGGCTTTCGAGGGATATTCGTAGTCAGTAAAACTTAATTGAAATTATTTTTTTTAACTTGATGTCATTAATGTTGGCGGTAGCTTTTTAGCATTTTATTCTGAAATCCTTCAATACCACCTTCATATCCTATTTGTTAATTACGGATTAAGCTACCACTGATTTTTTCACCGTATACTTTTTCAATCTTCTTTTGATTCAAGGTAAAATATCAATATTAAATTGACAATTCCAAGGAATTAGGGCTTGACCATATACGCATACAGAGATTTTGCCTATTAGTTCCAACTGTCCATTATTGGAATACTCCGGGCTTTGAATTAATTTCCTCATGTAGCCATAAAACAAAAATGAACAAGAAAAAAAATAACTGTATATGATATGACTAACTATTACTTTGTTAGTTTGTGGGCAGAATCATCCTTTAATAAAGGAAAGTGCCCACGCAATATGACGGACAGTCTAATGCCTTTTTCTAGCCTACCGAAATTAATAGAACAGGAAAGGACTTGCATAAGGTTGGTGCTGAATCATACGATCTGACGGGATTTATTTTTATAGTGAAGGCTGACAGCCTTCATCTTACTTAAGCTTATTAATGAGCAGCGCAGAATACGATCGCTCAGTTGACCTC
The DNA here is from genome assembly GCF_015104395.2 of Macrobrachium nipponense. Classification (NCBI taxonomy): domain Eukaryota; kingdom Metazoa; phylum Arthropoda; class Malacostraca; order Decapoda; family Palaemonidae; genus Macrobrachium; species Macrobrachium nipponense. The sequence goes on from NC_061087.1 coordinate 76,744,184, forward strand.
TACGAATGTGTTTTTATATTTGATGATAAAGAATTCAGCAGAGTTGCAGCGGCTAATATTTGCTGTGCTTTGGGCATGCCGATCATGGGTAGTTTTAGATGGATAATTGTATACGTTTTTTAATATAAATGCGCATCTAGTTCTACATACGTTGTGCTGAATCCTAGCAACTGGATATCATAAATAAATATATGCTGGATACTTTTATTGTTAAAATACTATTCTCCTTTTATATCCGTTGTTTTGCGGTCCTCTTTTCAATGCCCTAATATTAATTTAAGTTTCTGTGATAAATTAGGTTTTTAGACCAAGAGAAACTGTGGGGAACTGTAAAACAAGCATCCGATTTAATCAAATTAGCAGAACGAATAATAACTCCAATGTTGTTTATTTCTTAATGTAAACATTAAGGAAAATATTCTTTAGGTCCTTCATGTGATGGAATTCCCATTTCGTTCCCCTGCAGATTCCAGACTTTTATTCTTGTCACTCAAGTCCTCGAACTTATCATTTGTTTTGTGTTTTTTGTTTTTTTATTTGATAGAAATACAACATACTGAAGAATTCGTATTGTTCCCCCGTGTTTTTCCGTACAAATAAGAAAAGAAAAATGAACTCAATATTGTTGAGATTTTTCGTAACAAAAAGAAATTGATAAATAGATAAAATCCCTTAGTATTTAGAGTTCATTGTTATATTTTATTGTTTGAAAGAAAACCCAGCATGAAATATGGGCTTCGTTTAGCAGCAAAATAAGATTTGCTCTCCATTTCAGTTCTCAGTTTTCTATCAGAATCGAGAGACTATTGAACTTTCTCAAGTTGGCTGTTGTCTTTAAGACGTTCGTTTTGTTTTCTACCCTTGCACTGTAAATAGTAGAGATTATTTGACAGACTTTACTATTTATTCTATAAATAAAGATCGGAAGTAGTGGCGTTTTTCGCGTAAATTATATAAAAGTTTTGACACATTTTCGTTGTTCCTTCTTTTGAATTATGTAAAAGAACTTCAGCTATAATGTTGAAAAATTTGGCTAAGAATTCTCCAATGCTTCCAGGTCCTCTACACTGGAGATAGGTTCATTTAATATTTGTAACGGACTTTGTATATCTTTACTAAAAGATTCAGTGATGAAGAAGTTCCCTTTACAGCAAGCATCATCAAATGATCCTAGAGTCTCTTCCGCAAAGCGACGTCTAAAGATGAGACGGAATCCTTAATGATTTGGATTTGTAGACCTAAGTTGAAAGTTTAAGACGAGGAAGTCAAGTAGAAACAACGGTCAAAAAAAAAAAAAAAAAGGGCAATCTTATCGAATTCAGAGTTGTCAATAATATCTTTTTATTCCAACCCATCAATATTGCCTTTAGAATTTTTATTTCTATGCATTTTTATGATGGGTCGTTCAAGACTGAAAGGACGGAAGTAGTCACCGCTACGAGCATATTTCATATAGAATAGTAGATGCGATCCTTGCAGAGCATTTGCAGCGCCACGCTAGATGACGGCTCATCAGTGGCACATTGAACATCCTTACATACGCTGTATCATGCACGTCCATCATCTAAGATCTCGGCTATATCTTGGATAGGAATCCTCCATGTTAACTATCCCGCATTTATAAGGTTCTCCTCTCTTTCCTGTAATCCCTGTAACCCCGCTGAATTGTTTCTCACTTCACTCCATGCAACAATTTCGTAAACAAATGGCAAAACCACTGTCATTACAAAATCTTTTACCCCAAACGAGTCACTCTCCCTGCTACTTATTCTAACATCTTTTGCTTCGATGTAAATTCGTTTAATTGTTTTCAACAGTCTCTCTTTTGTACCTGACATTTACAACACCCCTCAAATCTACTCGCTTTCAATGTTGTCATAAATTTTTAAAATCTACGATTGGAATTACCACGTTTTCTATTTACTTCTAACTTCTCACAGCTGATAATATCTATTCATTTTTTATCCTCAGTCATCTTAATTTCACTGTCAAAATCGTACTATAATACACATTTCTTGGTATTACTAGGCCTTGTCATGTTCCCTTTATTCTAGCATTAATTTCAATATAATTTGCTTTAAAACTAAGGAACACTATGTCATAATTCACACCCATTCCTGTTAGGCACTCATGCACTTTCACCTATACACACACACACACACACACACACACACACACACACACACACATATATATATATATATATATATATATATATATATATATATATATATATATATATATATATATATATATATATCTATATGACTGGTAAAAATGTTCTGTAACAACAGAATTCCATCTAATAAAAGGAGCCCATAAAAACACCAAAATGTAGAGAGAAAAGTACTATATTTCAGAGACTGCTGTCTCTCTCTCAGGTATATGAATGAGAAAAGTTTACAGAAAAGGTGGTATTTATACCAAGAGATTCGTCCACAAGTAAGCCATTTAGGTCACCCCCGCTGATAATCTTCCTTTAATCTTCTTAAGCGTTGGTTGAATGAACACTGCGTCGACGATGTCCGATGTCCAATTCCCTTTTGAGATGTTCATTACCTGCTTCTCTTTATAAGGCCGATTCCATCATTTGACTCTTGTACCGGCAGTTGCTGCTATAAATTACACGTGACATATTCCAGTTTATTCTATGGTTATGTTCATTTATATGGTTGAAAATAGCAGAGTTCTGTTGTCCATACCTAACTGACCGTTTGTGTTGTATTAATCTCTGGGGAAGTGATTTACCTGTAAATCCGATGTAAGATTGGTCACAGTCCTGGCATGGGATCTCATATACCCCAGAGTCTTTGGGCGATGTCTTTTGTTGGACGTTAATCAGGGATTTGGCTAAGGTATTTGGGTAGGGTAGTAAATGCAAAAGGGTTGGATTTCCCAAGGGTGTGAGTTACTCTCTTAATCGTCTCCAGGTGGGGAATTTTTATTTTATTGTTGGGTGTGTCTCTGGTCTTGTCTTTAGGGGGTCGGTAGAAAATTACGTTTGCTTTTTTGAATTGCTTTCTCATTATATGGTCAGGATACTTTAAAGATGAAAGTTGCTTGCGAATTAGTTCAAATTCTTTTTCCAGGAAATCTGGGGAACAAATTCGTAAGGCTCTTAAGAATAGGTTGCTAGCTACACCTATCTTGATAGTATTGTCATGATAGCTAAAGTAGTGAATATATGAAAGTGAGAACGTTGGTTTTCTGTATATGGTAAATTTGTATTCTGTCGTGTCTCTGATTATTAAAACATCAAGAAAAGGAATTTTGTTGTCTGTTTCCCATTCAACTTTAAATTTGATGCTGGGCACTAATGCGTTTAATTTTGAGAGGAATTCATTAAAATTACCCCACTTATTATCCCAAAATGTTAGTATGTCATCCACGTATCTCATCCACAGCATGTTTTTGGGTTTTATTGCATTTATTACTGTAGTTTCAAAGTATTCCATGTACAGATTGGCTAAAATAGGACTTAAAGGACTACCCATACTACACCCGAATTTTTGCTTGTAGAATGATTCCCCGAATGAAAATACGTTATTAGATGCACATAATTCAACTAACTTTATTATTTTGTCAAGTGCCAAAGGGAAATGATCTGAATAAGGGGATAATTTTTCCCTTAAAAACTGAAGAACGTCCTGTACTGGTACTTTTGTGAATAGGGAGTCTACGTCAAGGCTTAAAAGTTTTATGTTGTGAAGTGGTATATGTGCTTCTCTGAATTTGTGACAAAAGTCTTCGAATGTTT
>NC_061087.1:76752940-76755440 GCF_015104395.2 Macrobrachium nipponense
ATTCTCACGTCCCGTCTTCTTTTTTGTCTGCTTGGTAGATTATTCCCCAAATAGTACTTGTGGCTATCGAGTTTATGGGCTCTGGTCTTCAAAATTTGAAACTATTAAACGAAGTATTCTTTTAGGTTTTTTTAACTTTGTCCTCGTTTCATGATCACAGGTCATTTTAGAGGTCAGTATTTCATTTTTCTTGAATTTTGATGAAACTTACTGGCTATGTAATCTTACAGTAGTAGGACATTTTTATAACATTTCAATATGTGAACTACTCTTAGTGTCACAAGTAAATATTTTATGCAAGATTTTGTTTTTACAGCATTTTATTTTTTATTTGTGATTATGGTCAAACTGTAGGTACCCTGCTATTGGGTATTATTTTCACCTGAATATTCTTTATTAACATTTTTATTGTATTTTACCAATGCAAGGTCATCAGTTTAGTTTTTGTTCTTGCCATTGACGCAGAGTCACTTTTCAGTTGAAGAACACACAAGATTTATATTTGTCTGGTTTCCACATAAAAAGTTTAAGCAATATACTACATTCATTACAATTAAGAGCAAACGCATCTTGTAGTGACCATATTCCATAGCAGAGAAAAATAAGACTACTAATAATCAGATGAATTATTAAATAAACAACAGGATACGTTTGACGTCACCTGCTAAAAGATCATTTGTTGTGATATGAACAGAACACTTTTATCTCAACGAGGAAGATGTGGATAAGCATTCCTAACACAATTCTCTCCTCTGCTTTTACGCCGAGAATTTCGGGAACCTGTTCCTCATACACAGAAATTCTGTTCCCTGGACAATTCTTCCTGGAGCAGGAAGCATGCAGAAGCATCTCCCTTTCGCTCAAGGATCCACGAAGATGACCACCAGTCGTTGTGCTCGAGTGATGCATCTGTCTTATTACTTGCCTCAGGGGATGCAAGCGAGTTTCTATTTTTGTTTCTCATAGGAAGATAGTCAGAAGATTAATTTGTTTAAAGGGGCTGAGAGAGAGAGAGAGAGAGAGAGAGAGAGAGAGAGAGAGAGAGAGAGAGAACGTAAAAATATGATTCACTGATTTATTGATTTATTTATTTATATGTGAAAGTAGTTGTGCACGTAATTGGTAATCAGTATCTGTTTCAAAATACAAAGCACATTCCTTTAATTTATTAGTGGTTGCATAAGATACACCTTTAAAAAATACCATAGAAATACCTCAAGCAAAATTAAATGAAAACAGTTACCGTTTCCGTTTGTGAAGTGTGTTATCACTGAATATTAGGAAGTTCAGATTTGAATATTTTTGAGTTTTTTTCCGTAAAAATTTCACTCATGCACGATGTTAATTTTGAATCCCATTGTATTAAGTTTATTTAATCATCATTCTTAATTTCGTGACATTTAGGTTGCATAGAAATGCTACTCAGAAACAAGTAGAAAGTTGTCTTAAAGAAACATACAAGTCTACATGAAAATGAACATAGGAACATTGTATGTTATTAAGAGCCATACGAATAAACAACAAGAATATAGTGAATGTTCTCTCTCTCTCTCTCTCTCTCTCTCTCTCTCTCTCTCTCTCTCAAGAGGGCCTATCCGGCCTAGACATCCCTCAAAACCTTATAAACATCATGTCCCTCGATCACTAGAGTCAGCGCCAGCGGTGCTTTAGTCAGTGTCCCAGAAAATCCATTTAGTTGTCAAGCTTTGTACCTGTCATCCTGTCATGGCGGGGTAAGGGCGAAGAGGGACTGAGAGAGAGGGAGAATGGCAGGCAGACAGACAGATAGACAGAATGTAGACCATGGGAGAAAGATTGTAATAAGACAGGACTAGTTACATGCGTCAAGAGCAAAGGAATAGGGTAGCACTGACGACAGACAGAATGTAAACCCTGGGGAAATATTATTGGAATAAAACAGATGCAATAAGAGAAAAGGAATAGAGCAACACTGAAGCAACGAATAGTAGACTTATAAAATAGAAAAGGACTTAAAACTATACTCTTTAGATGTGTGAAAATTGAGATGCAGATGTGACGAAAAACTTTATTGTTTCTCTTATTCTTTGAAGTTTCATTGTGTACGTGCATGTGACGTGTGTGTGTATTCGATAGAGTTTGTAATTAAAAATTTTTATTAGTATAACTGCATAGACCCTTATCAAAATGTCAAATAAAGCTAGAAAGTATCAAAAGACATTCGCAAACAAGAAAATAGCGAACTGGTGAAGACACATAGGCTGAAATGTCTCCGCTAGATGGATGCGGAAGATAAAACATTTGTTCCCCGACTCTGGCTGACATTTCAGAGAATTTCATGGAATCACTGCTGTGGCCGGGATTTGGGTTTGTGTTGACGGAGTGGTCAAGCCCTCCAAAATATTCTGGAGATTTTTTTTTTTTTCCACAAAAGCTTCATGTTCTGGTAGTTGCAAAATTTGCCTCAAAACAATGATTTATAGATAATAATGGGAGTGAGACCTCAATGTGGATAGATATA
>NC_061087.1:76760440-76767940 GCF_015104395.2 Macrobrachium nipponense
TCTTCTATATAACGAAGCGGAGATTAATGGACAGGTTTAAGGTATTCTGATTTATTGACAGGAAATCTCTAACAGGTCAAGACTCTAGCCAGCGGAAAAGTAGAAGTTAACATTTTCTCACACCTGAAGAATGGTTACCATTTCTATATCAAAATTAGAAAGAGATTTCAAATAAATGTGGATAGAACTCTTGCGATGCTTTATATTACATTAATAATTACAGTTCTGACAAGAAAGGTATCTGCTGAAAAATGCATAAAAGATCGATTGAATCGGGAGCACTGGATCTGTGTTTCCTGGAAATCTCGGGTCCCGGCAACAGCTCTGGACCTCGCAACTATACCTCCATTCTCATTCTCTTTCTTTGATCTTACTTTCCCTCTCTTAACAATAGCTTCAACATTATTATCAGCGCAGAATGAAATCATAGGTCCCAGCGCTTGATCTTTAGCCAAAATTTTATATTTCAATTACAGTTCCTTAGAAGGGCTGGGTTTGGGACTTGAGTCTTGAATTCTTTTGATAAGCAATAATCTTTGATTTTATTGTACCAATAGCAGCAAATACTTTTTTAGCTCAGATTTTGCTTGGAGACTTATTTTTTTGAAAAACGGCATGGCCTCCACCTGGCAATCAAAGTAGAATCTGCATGAATTTGTTTGAGCAGGATAAATAGCAAATCTGGCATTTCCAAAACTGATATTTAGATAATGGGGCTTTCCAGATTATTGCAAAAGTATATTGTATTAAGTAATAAAGAAATCCATGTTATTATTATCGCCGCAACTCACTTTGAAAGCCGAATTTGGCTTTAGTTGCAGCACAGATAACGAAGAGCCTACGGATTTTGCAAATGATACCTTCTTGATCTTGGAAGTTCAGATGTCACGATTACTTATTCCAATGGAGACTTTACTTATTCCAATGGAGACTTTACTTATTCCAATGGAGACTTTACTTATTCCAATGGAGACTTTTCTTATTCCAATGGAGACTTTACTTATTATAATGGAGACTTTTCTTATTCCAATGGAGACTTTACTTATTCCAATGGAGACTTTTCTTATTCCAATGGAGACTTTTACTTATTCCCAATGGACTTTACTATTCCAATTTGAGACTTTTCTATTCCCAATGAGACTTTACTTATTCATGGAGACTTATCTTATTCCAATGGAGCTTTTAACTTTAAGGCCAATTGATACTTTTTCTTTATTCCAATGGAATACTTTACTTATTCCAATGGAGACTTTACTATTTCCAATGGATTACCTTGTTTCCTTATTCCCGGAATGGGACTTTTACTTATTCCAATGGAGCTTTACATCCAATGGGGACGTACTAATTCCAAATGGAGAATTTCTATTCCAATGGAGACTTTACTTATTCCAATGGAGACTACTTATTCCAATGGAGACTTTACTAATTCCAATGGAGACTTGTCTTATTCCAATGGAGACTTTACTTATTCCAATGGAGACGTGCTACTCTGGTAACTTGACCCCTCTGACTCTCCTGACCACTACCACTGTGATAGGGAAGCCACGCTCCTGCATCCTACCATAGTCGACTAATCACCAGATACACAATTATCTGCTAAACTGAACATAGACAACAAGACTTCAGAAAGCAGGCTCAGTCGCCCACCTATACCTCCCATTGGATTGATCTCAGGTCTCTTGGTTGTGATTATTGCTTGTCTTTAAAATTAAAAAGAAAAGTTTCCACAATTCCCATCAGCGTAAATGACCCATGTCCATGCAAATATGTACGGGAGGAACATGTAATTATGCGTTCAAGGTCTCAGGGTACGAAACTCTGCCAGTAATTCATGGTGTTTTTATTACCTTGTAAACAAGATTGCCTGCCTACTATTGCGTGGAACACGCAAACTATACATAGAACTTGGAAAAAAATGGATATCGAATTATCGAATGGCAGCTTCTTTTAATTGGTAATTGAACGCATTTTGTCATTATGGTACACGTCTCAAATCTTATCTTTTGTCTGTGCACAAGTGACCAATGATACATGTTCTGCAGTGGAATAAATTGGCAATTTCTGAAGGACGACTTATTGCTGAGGGGTGGTTGTGTTTAACCAGTAAAATTACTTTAAGCAATGTGATTCATTTTGGGGCCCGTGTCGCATCAATATCAGAGGTTGAATGTCTTGAGCAGCTAAGAAAGGAAACAGTAAAGGAAATGTACCCGAATAAAACATCGCCAATGAAACTATCACATATCCATTTTCTACTTATATTTCGCTTCTGTTCTTCCCCCCGTTTAGTCCTGCCTCGCTCGCTGTCCCTCTCCTTATTTCCTCCTCCTTCCTTCCGTCCTTCCTTCCTTCCTTCCTCTTCCTGGCCTCCGTCTTCGTCCTCCTCCTAAATCAACATAAAACAGCCATTTACCATCGCTGCGCAAACAGGGCGAGCATTCAGTAAACAAATTAATCCAACCTTAAGCTATTATTCACCTCCAGATTCTAGGTAAAGGCCATGAATAATTTCCTGGTGTTTTGATATCTTTTCCTCCTCGCAAGATTATCTCGGCTCAGATTTTCCCAGGGACCTTCGTTTTGGCCTTTGTTTAACTTTGTCAAGTTTTCGGAATAGAGACAATCTGGTGACCTGCTGTGAAAGTTGCCAAGTTTTTGTTTCTTTTGCGACGCTGCCAGGTTCATAATTACGTAGTTGTTTGTACTTCCGGGCCAGGTCATATTGTCACAAGAACAATGACGAAATGTAATGAGTTCAATAAAACCGCTGGTTCTAAGAACAATGTATGGTTACTTAACAGTTTCCAGTCGTCTCGTTTTCTCTTGCTAATTATGCAAACAGGATATAAGTACTCTATGCCAGTAGTACACGGACACACACATGCTCTCATACACATAAACGCACATACACATATATATGTGTATGTATGTATATATGATGTGTGGGGGAGTTTTTACCTGTCCATTTCCATAATTGTATTGATAATTGTATATCACTATATATCATTTAAGCACATTCTTCAGTTGATAATGTAATTTTATATAACTTACAAATCTTTTTACTCGATATGATCAAAGCGAATATATTTTTAAGAAAATTTACAATCTCGTCTCAGCTTTCTTGAGAACAAGAGGTTCACTGATTACAAATTTACTATAATTACAATCGCACTGGAGTTAGCTCAGGGTATCACGAAGTCTCCCCAAAAATTCGCTGGATTTCAAGTTAAGATTAGAAGTAAAATGTTAGATTGGAATGTAGCAGTAGAATTTACCTCTTAGTTGAGATTACATAGGCGAAAATTAATGTAATTTTCCGTTATTTCAGCGCAACATTGTATTCACCCCAATTTTAGTCAAAATAATAATTATATACTATCCTCTTGGTTCCTAACTATATAAAATATAAGAAAAAACTATGAAATAAATTGAGGCAAGCAAAAAAATGAGTAAACAAAAAATAGATAGATAGATATAAAAGTGATGATATTTAGAGTAGTAATAAGGAGAATAACAAATAGAAGGAAGTATTAAGTTAATTGTCGTTTTGTAGTCCAGGAAAATTCGTCAATTCTTCACAAAATGTTTGCCCGCGCCAAGAGTCTGTCACCTTTAATATTATGATTTGCTGTCTTTGACAGGTGGACTTCGATTAGGGCTTGTGGTTTACTTTTCCTTAGCATTATGGACTTTGAAAGCTTCATTACCGTATGAAAACATTTAAACATTTGAATGTTTATAAGCCATTGACATCAGTTCGACTGCAAGCTAATCTCCGGAAAGAAAGCTTAACAGGTAATGTGCAAACAGATGAAACGGATTTACATTCTAGGAAAAGGAATTGGTGGGATGAATGCTATCTAATATATTATATATATATATATATATATATATATATAGTTATTATATATATATATATATATATATATATATATATATATATATATATATATATATATATACATAGGTTAATTGTAAATGGATTGTTGTCCGATTTTTTGTTACAAAAATATGTTGCACGTAAAATTTATTATAGTTTTTTTCATGTATATGTTCAGGAAATTAAACTTTATAATCAAAGATTCGTCAGCATTTTCATGTTAGGGAACAAAAATGAAAAGAGAGAGAGAGAGAGACAAGAGAGAGAGGGAGAGAGAGAGAGCGAGAGAGAGAAGAAGATGAGGGAAGAGAGAGAGATGAGGAGAGAGAGAGAGAGAGGTATCATGATTCTCTGGTTTCCAGGAACACAAAGGCTAAAAATAATAGTGTATTTCAATGAATTTACTTTTGATTAGTATAAATAGTATAAGTGCTTACTACTTTACTCCAGTATTGATTTTCGAGCAAGTTCCAAATTGAGATGAAATTGCTGGTGAAGAAGCTAAAAAGGATAATGAGAAATAATATTAGGATACAGAAATAAAAAGAAACGTCTGGTAAAAAAGAATTGGTTGTACTACATAACTGCACCTTAATTCGAGTGTGTATATATAAATATATAATATATATATATATATATATATATATATATATATATACATATATATATATATATATATATATATCATATATATATATATATATATATATATATATATGATACATATATACATATATATATATATATATATATATATATATATATATATATATATATATATATATATATATATCATATATATATATATATATATATATATATATATATAGTATATATGTTTATAGTATGCGTTTAATTTGATATATTTGAAACGCAATAAAGAAAATAATTTGATTTGTGATTTCAGTGGTACTTATGTTCACCGTTTAGTTAATAGTATTTTTTTTTTTTGATACACCTAGGACTTAACTATAATACTGTTAGTGTTAAATCGATCGTGGGCAGTAGTTAGTAGTGGTCAGAAAATCGACGACCGTTTATGTATATATATATATATATATATATATATATATATATATATATATATATATATATATATATATTTTTATATGCATATATATACATATATATATATATATATATATATATATATATATATATATATATATATATATATATATATATATATATATATATATATATATATATATATATATATATATATATATATATATATATATATATATATATGTATATATATGTATATAGTATGCGTTTAATTTGATATATTGAAACGAATAAAGAAAATAAATTTGATTTGTGATTTCAGTGGTCTTATGTACCGTTATTAATAGTAATACACCTAGACTTAACTATAATACTGTAGTTAATCGATCGTGGCAGTAGTGTCAGAAATCGACGACTGTTTTTAACAAATGACAACTGAATATATTGCTACAAATAAACTTAGTGCATATCTTATGAGCAAATTATATTCATTTTAGAGGACTGAACGTTACTACTGTTGTAAGACAAATGACAGTTGTCATATTAAACAACGCTCATTATAGGTACAATGGAAGACTTCTTTTGATATTTATTCACATCCTTTGTCCTCCTCCATACGGGGCAGTAATCTTTTTCATACAAAAGTGTAAAGAACAAAATGCGGGTTGCTTATTTTTCAGCAAACGTAGTCCAATATTTCCTTGTTGTGCACGGAACTAACACCAATCATGCCCTCAATTATTGTCATAAAAAAGGCAGTTTAAAATGTTAGAATACGTCCACCAACTTAGACTGGTAGGCTTATCATGGATAAATCACTCAAAACGCGTATCCATCATACCCAGGAAACCAGTGTTTCTGAATTTACCAAAGATTGAAACCCACAGAAGCTGCGCCTACAATTGTAATATTCTATTGCCCATTCTTTAGGTTATTTAATTAAAACTGCAATGAATGGGATATAACTTCGCAAACGCTAAAAATTACCCCAACTCATTATCTGTTCAAAGTAGGTTTCTACATAATCTTAGCTGCCAATGGAGTGAATGTATAAATAAAAGGGAGGAAATGATATTAATAGCTTCACGACCTTTTACTGGGTTTTCATTTTATACTTCCTCGCACTTTTCCACTGCTCAATATTCCTCACTCTCCTTTTATTAAATTTAACAGCCACTTCAACATTGCTCTACTTCTTATCCTTTTCAATCTCTCTCTCTCTCTCTCTCTCTCTTCCAAATCGCCCATCGTCTCCTCTCTATCTCTCTCTCACCCCACACACATACACACACACACACATATATACACTCACACACACACACAGCTCCCCCTTACCCTTCCGTCGCTATGACAGGTACAAAGCCTGACGACTAAATGGATTTTCTGGGACACTGACTAAAGCACCGCTGGCCCTGACTCCATTGAACGAGGGACATAATATTAATAGGGTTTTGAGGAATGTCTATGGTGGATAGGCTATGTTGCATGAGAGAGAAAGAGAGAGAGAGAGAGAGAGAGAGAGAGAGCACTTGTGCTGTGAGCTTTGTTATGTATTTGCCTCCTCATAAAAGGAATGTACGTCCTCTTTGTGTTTTGCGTTCTTTTTCTTTAATTGGTGATGTTATTACATACAGTATATTTGTGTTTACAAAGTAGTCTTGTTCCTTTTTCCGTTACCCGTTTTAATAGGTCTCTCTCTCTCTCTCTCTCTCTCTCTCTCTCTCTCTCTCTCTATGAAGATGGAAGATCAAATGTATTGAAAAAGTTGGATATTTTAATGTCAGATTTCTGGAAATGAAGAAAAGACAACACGCAAACCATCATAGTGATGAATGAGCAGAGTTTTGTTACGAGTAACTCCAAAAGAGAAATAGAATTCTCAGAAGAACTAACCCAGACTGAAAAAAATAGATATATTGAATATAAGTGAAACCTGGTATTCCCAAGAGACTAGTAATGATGATCAGATAAAGGGGTTCCAAACTTATAGATCAGATAGAAAAATAGAAATCAAAGGAGAACCGCGATATATAGGAGAGACATAAATCAAGGAAAAATATGTGAGAAATATAGTAACACAGAATGTGAATTAATAGCGGTAGAAGTTGAATCTGAAAAATTAGTGAACATCGTAATATACAGACCCTCTAATACTAAAGAGTTTGACATAATAATAGAAAAATTAGATGATATATGTATAAACCACAACGACTGGACTATACTGCTATCCGGAAAGAATAGGAGAGTGTGGTTGTATTTACGTATATAAAAAAGAGAGTAATAACAGTGCAGAAGATAAGAGGCAATTCGAAAAGCTATTATATATGCCACTAGAATACAACATTCAGCAAATAAATCACCTGCCAACAAGAAAGGATAATATTTTAAACCTAGTATGTGTGAAAGAGGTGAATTATGTTAAAGAAATAATAGTATATAATACGAGAATTTCAGACCATAATGTCATAGAATTAACAGTCCGTTCCAAAGCAAGTGAAAACAGAGGTAAGCAAGATGGATATGGAAACTGCAAGACTATAAAATGGTCAGAAATAAATGAAGAATTAAACAAAGATGGGAAAACACATTCGTAAGTGATAATATACAGGTAA
>NC_061087.1:76772940-76798824 GCF_015104395.2 Macrobrachium nipponense
ACTTTAATAATCACATTGGTGAATATGTACTATAACGTATAAAGCATAAGTACATATAATAAAACATTGTTATGCGTGGTAAAGTGGAGTGAAAGAGTCATGCAAAAAACAATAAGCGAAACATGTCTTGTGAAGAGTATCACAAGAAAAAAAAAGTGCACCAAAAGAAACGGAGTAACATCTCAAACGGAATATCAGATAGACAGATAACTAGGTAGACGGATAAGTAGCTATAATTAATACCTGCAGTACCTATCCCACTGATCTGCCATTCCTGTTATTTAAGTACAAGAGTATTTTATCTCTCTCTCTCTCTCTCTCTCTCTCTCTCTCTCTCTCTCTCTAGATATGTAGAAAAGAGAAGAATGAAAGAGATCTTGCGTTGTGAATGTCTAGCCATGGAAAAGAAGAAATAAAAACGCGCTTCCCTTGAGGTGAGTAATAAGACAGATGCACCACTAGAGCACGACTGGTGGCCATCTTGATAGAGCTTTAAGCAAAAGGGATGAGCTGCGGTATGCCTTCTGCTTTCAGACGCTTTCAGCAGAATTTGCTCAAGGAAAGGAGCTCTATGTATGAAGAACAGCTTTCCGAAATATTGCGCACAAAAGCGAAGAAGAGAAAGTGGGATTCGTCGCGAATTGCATTTCTCCGCCGAGTTCGTCTGGAATCATAATTTATTTTATGTTCGTGGAATGGCTGTCTGGATGAGTTTCACGGGGCGGGATACAAGTATGATAATGAATAGGGATCCGTCATATTTTTATCGTTCTCATTCGGGATAGTGAGTTGCAGTTACAGTTCTTTCTTTCTTCATGCGTAATCTTTATCCCACTATCCCAAGCCATCGTTATTTCCAGCGCACTTTTTGATTTTGCACTGCAAAAAACTCTAAATATTTAAAGATACAAAAGATTATGATCGAAGTTTCTTCGTAAACGCTGGGGTATAGATCTGCTCCATCGAAAAATATAACTTTATTATATGACGGTACTTTCCAGTTATTGGCATATCAAAAGCCAAACTGCACATATTATTATTATTATTATTATTATTATTATTATTATTATTATTATTATTATTATTACTCTATTGAAGCAGATTGCTGTTTCAGCTGTATTTATTTTATAGAAGTTCTTTTCTATTTTTCTTATTACGGCTTTTTCAATATTATTCAGGTTGGCGAGTAACGTGCCTATTGGACACATGTAAAAAGATCAATGAATTTTATGAAAACTAAGATTACGGATACCCCCTGCTGACCTCCCGACTGAAAATATCATCAGTCTACTCAAAGCCACAGCCTTGAAAATATCTGGTCGAATCCAGAAGAAACGTCGGCATAAAATAATCTAAGGTCATTGTACACCAGATTTCAATATATATAAATCTCATAAAATTCATTGATCTTTCCTATGTATCCAATAGTAGCGTTACTCGCCAACCTTAGTAATATTGAAAAAGCCGTAATAAGAAGAATAGAAATGAACTTCTAAAAAATAAATGCAGCTGAAGCAGCAATCTCCTTCAATAGAACATGTTTGAAGGAGGGTCTTCTACCTAAGTATTATAATTATTATTATAATTATTATTATTATTATTATTTATTATTATTATTATTATTATTATTATTATTATTATAATCCTTTCAAGCCACGTATCACCAGTACTCAGGTTTAGAAGTTTTAATCGTTACTTAGATAAGAGACCATTATATTCACACCCCATTTTATAATATATATATAGTATATATATATATATATATATTATATATATATATATATATATATATATATATATATATATATATATATATATATATATCAGCGTGAAGGTGGACTATTAGAAACTGTACCTGAGCTAACTTTTATTTGTTCTGTCATTCTGTCTCTTGCCTTCTCGGCACAAGGTTGGTTAGCGGTCTTTGGTCTTTTTATTTTTATATTTTTTTTGTTTTCGTTTCTGTATGTTTTTTAATTGTGTTGTAATTTACAAATGTTGAATTTTAGAGTAATTTTTAAAGTAATTTTTAAGTAATTTTAAATTAATTTTATTTATTGTTTAACAGATTCCCTGAAGATGTAATAATGGTATTACGAAACGTAGGAAATAAAGAATTGTAATGAATTGCAACGTTTCTAATAGTCCACCACCTTCGCTGATGTGTCCTACTGGCCGTCGCCTTCCTCTGTCTCCTGATATATATATATATATATATATATATATATATATATATATATATATATATATATATATATATATATATAGAAACTGCACCATTAACAGTTATATTATATAATAAGGAGCAACGAACGAGTCGAAGCGAGAGATGATGGAAAGCGTGAATAATGGTTGTGCTTACGAAAATTTGAGATGTGTCAAAAAACCATCGGCACATTTCTTGGGTAAATAAACTGTGGATGCTGACGATGCGAGAGGGCGCAAGTGGAAATGATTACATGACTGGGGTATCGTGTGCACGGTGACCAAAGGAGGGTCACACGGTCCATATGTCACAGAGGAATGCAAACGAAGTACCTCCTCGAACAATTGAGTGCGTCCGTATGTGCGGGAATAAGGGCCCGTGCAATCGGAATATAATGACCCACTCAGACAGAGGTAGATTCATTAGTTCTGGGTCAAGCCAGTTACACTTTTGTGAGACAGATGGCTTGTGAGAAACGTCGGACGGAGGTCCAGTAAAAGGTGAAACATTATTTTATTTTCCTTCAGGTAGATTGTAATAATTGAGTTAGGGAATTCTTGACAATTATTCATGACTTCGGTATTGAAAGACTATGACACTCCTTATGTTAATTAATGGGAGGGATTGTGGTATAATGCAGAGGTAACTAATATGGGGAATATGACATTTTGGAGATAGGATGTACGACATTTCATAGGATAACTAATATGAGTAATGTCTCATTCGGGATGTGGTTTATGTCATTTATTTTTGGAGGATGATCTTACGAAGATTTGTTTAGATTTATTTACGAGAAGTGAGGACACTTCATGTCTTGACTTCTTCATCTCATTTTCTTTTTATTTTATTAGCATGTTAAGTCTTGAGAAAAACTTTCAGAGACAAGGCTCATAGGCGGCCTTGTAACACACACACCACACACACACACACACACACACACATATATATATATATATATATATATATATATATATATATACATATATATGTATATATATATATACATATATATGTATATATATATATATATATATATATAATATATATATATATATATATATATATATGTGTGTGTGTGTGTGTTTGTGTGTGTGTAGTGTGTGTGTAGGGTTGTGTGTGGTCGGGGAATTATTATACATATATTTTGTATAATATTATGAGTATCTATTTTGGATCCTCTTTTCTTTTCTTCAGCAAAATGTAAAGTTTTTGGGAATAAGTTGGAACTGATAACATAAAATTCCAATTGTAAAGAGGAACAGCGAGAAGTAGAGTAATCATTTTAAGGACCAAGTCGAGAATTTCCTTTCCGCGTTGTGAACGGATCAAGAGCTCCTTGAGAGTATTTTGACAGCAAATTTTCTTCCTTTTATATTCCCATATCAAAGGAAGATGAAAAACATGCTAATGACCTCTCCTAGAAATCTTTACAATGATTTATGAGATGTGATCGCCCCATCAAGGTTAGTTGCTGACTGATGTCAAAATCCCGGGACAGGTCCCACGCTACAAGATCTGCTCCCGGACAGGTCCCATACTTTAGGGACTGCTCCCCTTTTTCCATTGTAGTATGGTCCCCAAGCCAATTTAGTAAAGGCCATGAAGTCCAGAACTTCCTGCCAAGTCGCAAAAATTCACACATCTCACGGGAGGTCTCCCTAGCTTAACTCCAACCATCTGCCTGACCTCGCTTCCATTTACCAGACCAAGTCCCACAATATTGTCATCGAACCCTTTGCAGCCTGACTCTGCCTCATCACACCTGCATGACCCTCACCTCTCTCGAACCATGTATATTTCTATTGTTCTCCCTCTGTTTGCATCATTCTCCCGGGGTTCAAATGTATTTTCAGGTTCCCGTGTAAGATAATGGTGCAGATGGATGACAGAGTTCGATCGCCCCCTCAAGAAACTCAATCATGTTTTGAGAACAACAATATCCAGTTTAGACAGGATGATTCCAGTTGTCCAACTCGGGTATATATACAGCCTGTCCAGACCTATCAAATCGCATTTATTTTCGCAATTTGCCCTAGCCTGTAGTACACGGCACATCAATGTCGCCTGGTAACGAAAGGCCTACCGCCCTGCCGCAGTACACTTACCATTAAGCGGCCCAATCCTGAACACTCAGCTGCCTGTTACGGACCCTGAGATCTCAGAGACAAAGTTACGGCCTCTGAGGGAGGTCCGCTTCAGGTTCGATATAAAATTTAAAAAAACTTATCAACACAAACAGTTGAAACTGGGGATATGAATATAGAAAGAAACACTAACACAACAAAGGTTTATTTACAAGCTTACTAACAAAGGTAAATGCAGAATGGTATCTCCTATTTACATAAAAAGATAGAATCTTACACTGCATGAACTGGGGGAAACAGTGAGGCAATTAAAATACTTGCTACTCGATTTGGCGGTTCGACGCGCTGGCTTCATAAATGTAGATCGGCGATTGCGGATGTCCTCTTGACTCCGTATTGCAGAAACTAATCTTCTTGTAAGGCAGGAATTCCCTAACACCTGTAACAGGACCTTTTCTTCTTTGAAGTCTACTCGATGTCGAGATAACACGGTAGACCACACCTGAAGACGACTAGACCAATAGCCAACCAACTCTCGAACAACTCTTCTTTTGATTGATACTTCGTCGGTTCCTTTTTCTCGTATCTCACGGAAGATCTCTGCTGCTGCTGATCTCTCACTGATAATCTGATCTGTGGCTCTCTGTGACTAACTGGTGATCCCTCTCTTTTACGATCTCTCTCTCTTCTACGATCACTGCTCTCCAAAGTTCGTTCGTCGTATTTATACGGCACTCTGGGGGCGGAGCCTACAGCGAACGTCACCGACTCCAGGGATTTCTAGAACTTCTTAGATGAATCTAGACGAGGTATTGCATCAGAAATCGCGGCGTTTCTCACGTAACGACGAGATCCACAACACTCCTGCCGATTCTCGAACAGCCGCGAGCATAGACGCCTCCAACAGTGGCGCGAAAAACCTCCTTGCTGCCGAACTTCTCGAAAATGCGTTCTCCTTTCCTTTATCTTTCTTTGCTATGAAGCAGTTACCATCACACTGCCACTTTCCTCTATGACTGTCTTGAAGCTGACAATGGCTAGTACTTTTAAGTAACCACAACTATGCATTGGGACTCTACCTGTGATTCCCCCTGACAAATGTCTGCCTGCTTGGTTCTTGATTTTTCCTTTGGTGAAGCCCTGCAAGTAACCTCTACATCCTACAGCCGATGCTCTGGTACAACTCCACCCCTGTCACGCCATGGCTTAAAGGTCACTAAAAGACAACATTTGTTCTGTTGGCACTTCACCTTTGTTCCTAGCACTCTTTCCTATTTCAGCTGTGATTTTCTGCAGTAATGTCCATTCCTAGAATTCCTGTCATCCTATGAGACTCAGTGAGTGTTTTAAGTGTGAATAGTGATATCAGTGATCATACTTTGCTACCTTGAATAGTACCTTTTCTTGTTATAGTGAATAATAGTATTAACATCACAAGTTCACGGAGCCAGATTGTGCTCCTGTAATTGTAATATTTTCTGGTTGTTCGTTTAGAAATTATATTAATTTTATCAACAGAATTGGTGTTACATTCATTCCTTATCTTGGAAAGTAACTCTGGGTGTTCTATAAGGGTTCCATTCTCATTTTTCTGTTCATAGTGTACGTGCCATTAGTCATGAAGGTGTAAATTATGCACAAGGAATAATTTTGGAAATTTAAAATCTTTATTTAGTAATTTTGTTTTAACCCCAGCACTACAATTATGAATATATATATATATATATATATATATATATATATATATTATATATATATATATTATATATATATGTATATACTATATCTATAGTATATTATATATATATTCTATATCTATACATATATTATATATATATTAGATATAGATATATACAATATATATATATATATATATATATAGATATATATATATATATATTATATGTATATATATATCTATAGATATATATCTATATCTTATATCTATATAAAGATATCCTACTATATATCTATATATATATATTATAGAGTATAATATATATATTTATATAAATTATATATTATATAAATAGATATATATATATATTCATATATATAGACTCATAATATATATATATATATACATATATATCTATAATATATATATATAGATATATATATATATATATAATATAGCATATATATATATATATATATATAGATACATACATATATATATATATATATATATTATATATAGATCTATATATAGATATAGATATATATATATATCTATCTATATAGATATTATATACATATATATATATATATATATATATATATATATATGTCCCTTTTATCCAGATATTACTGTGGTAGGAGTCCCTTCTAACCAGGTATTACTATGGTGACGCTCCCTTTTATCCAGGTATTATTGCAGTAACTGTCCCTTCTAACCATGTATTACTGTGGCGACTGTTCCTTTTATCCAGGTATTTCTGTGCTGTCTGACACCTTAAAACAGGAATTACTTTGCTGTCTTTCCCCTTTAACCAGTTATTACTGTGGTGACTCCCTTTTATCCAGGTATTACTGTGGTATGACTGTGCTGTCTGTCCCTTTTATCCAGGTAGTACGGTGCTGACTGTCCCTTTTACCCAGC
Source organism: Macrobrachium nipponense (assembly GCF_015104395.2). Classification (NCBI taxonomy): domain Eukaryota; kingdom Metazoa; phylum Arthropoda; class Malacostraca; order Decapoda; family Palaemonidae; genus Macrobrachium; species Macrobrachium nipponense. The sequence continues at coordinate 76,779,833 of NC_061087.1, forward strand.
TATTACAATGCTGTCGGTCCTTTTTAACTAGGTATTAGGGTGTCGTGCCCCCCTATAACCAGATATTACTGTACTGCCGGTCACTTTAATCCAGGTATTACTGTGGTGACTGTCCGTTTTATCCAGGTATTACTGTCCTGTCTCTCCCTTTTAACCAGGTATTACTGTGCTGCCTGTCCCTTTTATCCAGGTATTACTGTGGTGACTGTCCTTTTTATTCAGATATTTCTATGCTGCCTGTCCCCTTTAATCAAGTATTACTGCCCCTTTAATGTCCATTTTATCCAGGTATTACTGTGGTGACTGTCACTTTTATGCAGTTATTACTGTGCTGGCTGACACATTTAACCAGGTATTACTGTGGTGTCTGTCCATTTCATCATGGTACTACTATGCTGTTTGTCCCCTTTAACCAAGTATTACTGTGCTATCTGCCCCTTCTATTTAGGTATTACTGTGGTGACATTCCCATTTATCCTGGTATTACTGTACTGTCTGTCACCCTTATCCAGGTATTACTGTCTTGACTGTCCCTTTTATCCAGCATTACTGAGATGATTGTCCCTTTAACCAAGTATTATTGTGTTGTCTGTCGCTTTTATCCAGGTATTGCTGTGGTGACATTTTATCCAATTATTACTGTGTCGTGTGTCCCTTTTATCCAGTCATTACTCTGGTAATTGAAACGCATTTTCAGTTATATATTCCTAATGTCTCGACTACCTGAAATGAAGTATGAGAAACAACCTGTAGCGTTTATTTACCACAAACGTTACAAAGAAAAGGAGGATGGGGGATGGAGACTGAGCCTGGGTACGGGTTTGAAACCTACCCTATTATCTAAGTGTCTCGATCAGTGAAGCGGTTCGGATTTCTGTAGAGCACAAATATATAAACATACAAACATTAACTTTCATATCAACACCATTTGAAACCTTTCCACATTCAGTGCGTCATTTGTTTCTGTTTTATTTATAATTATAAGCTTCATAGATGTGAACAGCCTTTCTGTGCAACATATAACTACAAAATCTCAGTCATTAATTTATTTTATTGTTCAAATGTTCAGTTGGTCGCAATTTATACATTTAGTACATTCAGTGAACACGATTGTGGGAAGATGATACATTCACAACGGTGTATTAATATTATTGTATTCTTCCAGCGACATAAAGAAGACCAAAAGGAGATGTAGATGGGGGAAAATAGAATAAAATAATAAATATGCAGTGCAGTATAGTGTATATTTTGATAATGATCAACAAGATCAGTCGGACTAAAAATCATGCCCTTTTTCTTTTGCCTTATTTTAATCTCTCTCTCTCTCTCTCTCTCTCTCTCTCTCTCTCTCTCTCCGATCCGTATTAGAACCCGTCGTGGTAGAGGAATATTCGGTTGATAAGTCCAGGAAAAAGGAAAGTAACCTTTGGCTACGGTAATGATTATCCTACTCGGCATGGAATTTTTATATATAGATGATTGGTGTAACCGAGAAACGTAATTGCTTTGGCTACCGAAGGCTTACTAAGACAAAGAGAAAAAAATAATAATAAGAGTGGAACTTAGCCGATTAGTGTCTGAAAAAGATATACGTCGCTGCGTTTATATGTGCGTGTGTGTTCATGTGTATTTAGGAGGAATGGTGTAGCAGTTAGGTCCTGGAAAGTGATCTTCAGACTGTGGGCCGTGGCATGGTTTTCAGGTGGGCCACGGATATTTTACTAGATTATAATAAGAAAAATTAACTATAAAAAAATAAGAGAATAAAAAAAAATAAAATAAAATATAAACTTTTTAGCTTTACATATATTTTTTTCCATGGCGATAAACACACACAAACACAATATATATATATATATATATATATATATATATATATATATATATATATATATATATATATATATACTATTATATATATATATGTGTGTGTGTGTGTGTGTGTGTGCGCGTGTGTGACTTAGAGGCGTCGTGAGCGGGGAAGGGGGGGCGGGGGGGGGGGGGGGGGGGGGTGTAGTGACTTGAGGGGGCGCCAAATGAAGTTGGGAAGACATCTATTTTGGGGAAATGGGATGATGAAACCAGTAATTTAGAATCTAAGTTTTTATGAGTTTTCAATACATATTTTATATTTAATGAAGATTGACTTCCTTTAATGTTCATTATATATAAATGTAATCATTATGTGTTAATTACTATACAATCAAATCTTATTACGTACTTATAAAATTATTGGTTCAGTGACTGGTGGAGCTGGAGATGATGGACTCTTCTCAACAGAAAATGAGATGCAACGTCTGATAAAAGGTACTATTGACAGAATGCATAATGAAGTGGGCGAACGCTTCATCAGATTGCATAACTTAGATTCAAAGTTTGGCTTTCTTTTGGATGTTAAGAAGTTGCTATCTACAGCCAATGAAGCATACATCAAAGAAAGGTGCATTAATGTGGCAAGTTTCTGTGACACTGACTTAGATGGCTTGGAACTGTTCAGCGAAATTGTAGATTGCAAAATGCTGCTTAAAACACGAGATGATGTTCTGATCACTAACCCACAGGAATTACTTTGTTTCATTGTACAATATGGGATGAAAGTGTTTTCCCGAACCTTCGAGCTGCCCTTTAGATACTGCTGACTATTGCAGTATCAATTTGCTAGTTGTGAGCGATCATTTAGTAAGCTGAAACTTATCTTGTCGCATCTGCGAACATCTATGGCGCAAGAGAGATTATCAGCTTTAACTCTAATAAGTGTAGAGCAAGAGATCACAAACAGTAATAATCTTTTAGGACGTGATAGACAAATTTGCGGCTGTAAAAGCTAGAAAGATAAAACTTTAAGCTCAATGGTCTACAATTCATTGTCATTCCTTTTCTTTTTTTAGGTTTTCTGTTATCAATATCTGTCTAATTATCTTTACATTCTAATACCTTTATACCATTTTATTTCTTTGCATATGGTTGGTGCTAAGCACCTATCATTTTAATCTTTTTGCTTTCATTATTTTGACGCATGTTAATCATTCTTTAAAGAAAAGTAAGGTTTATAGTTAGTGAACTAATTCATCTTAGTTCTTACCAGTTTTCTTTTCAGGCATTATAACTATTCAATCTTTACCACAAAGTCTTTTTTTTTCTAGTATTAACTTCTATGCTGGCAACAAATTGTACATTTTCATGATTTCTTAGCCCCATGTTTTCCCTAATGCTTAACTCCTTTTGTAAGTCAAATTTAACTTAATTGGCCATTTGTCTTTGGCTATTAAGAGTTACTGGTTACTGTGATACTTTACTGTAATCTAAATTTTAGTTATCTTATCAGCATTTTGGAATTTATGTATGAGGGCTAATGATTAATCAATTACAGTATATCTATTATATGTAAAATAAACTATTTCAGTTTGCAAATTCGGTTTGTGCTCTACCATTCCAGAATATTATTATGCAAATTTCAATACAACATATCTAAAATAATGAAGGTAAACATTTCCTGCCAAGATTAGCACACTCATGTGAAAATAGTCCTTCAACCCCCCTCCCCCACCCCCGCTTTGTGGGCGCCATAGAAGACATTACTCCCCGGCCATAATACTACCTCCAGCCAAAGTTCTGTAACCAGTCATACCGCCCTTCCAACTGGTAGCATATTCGTTGTAATGATTTATATTAATATCTGAGATTTTCTTTGAAAATGTGCGTTAAGACTGTTGTTATTCACGTATTTCATATTAGTAAATAGGAAAATGTGTCTTTACTACTTGATTTATGGGTGTGCTTTGATTACAAAAATTTGTGACTCGTTCTTCCTTTTAGTTGTAAATTATTGCTATGAGCTTCTGGTATGAAATTTCTTATTTATATCATAGTGAATCATTTTAAACTGGACACTCGCAACTAGCCCAATGGCCTCTGTGTGTTTTGATCATTACCGTTGTGAAGGGGCAGTGTGTTTTGTGTCTGAATGTGGTCGAGAATGATTCCTTAAGCCCATCAAAGTTGAAAAATCATCTTGAAAAGATTCTTCCAAGACATAAGACAAGGGATGTGATCAAGCTTGTACTTGAGGACGATTGTGAGAAAAACATTCAGCAACAATCCATTCCTGACACCACAGTAGCTCGACGCATTGAAGAAATGTCCAGAGATATCAAAGACCAAGTGATCAGTGAGATAAAAGCTGCTCAATTCGGGCTATTCGCACTCCATCTCGATGAGTCCACAGATGTATCTCCACAACTCCTTGTAATTGTTAGGTATGTTAATGCTGGTGAATTTAAAGAAGAGTTTATTTTCTGCTCTCCACTTGAGACTACTACCAGAGGCGAAGATATTTTGAGGAAGATAACAAATGTTTTTAATGAGGAAGGACTGCCATGGGAGAATGTGTGTGGGGTATGTACGGATGGGGCACCTGCAATGTTAGGTTCAAATTCAGGGTTTGCTTCCAGACTTAAAGAGGTGGATTTTGGAGTTACAGTGACTCACTGCATGATCCATCGTCAGGCACTCGCATCTAGAACCCTTCCCAATGAATTTCACGCCATCTTGGACACCGCCATAAAGATTGTAAATTATGTAAAGTCTATGCCTGTTAATTCACAACTTTTCAAAGAACTCTTTTGTAAAGACTTGGATTCAGAGCATCAGGTCCTACTATTCTACACTAAAGTTCAATGGCTGTCGAAAGGGAATGTTCTCAGCCGAGTCTTTGAACTTGTAGAAGAGCTAAAGATGTATTTGGACATGCAGGGCAAGAAATCTATATTTTTCAGTAACCCCCTGTGGGAACCACGTTTGGCATATTTAGTTGATGTATTTCATCAACTTAATAAACTTAATCTGAAACTTTAGGGTAAAGACAAAATTGTAAATAATTTTGTTGACTCATTGCGTGCCTTCATTGCTAAGATCCGGAAGTGGGTTAGGAAAATTAATGCTGGTAATTTTAAAATTTTTTAGAATTTTTGTAAAGTTGAAAGTGAAAAAGAACTTGCTCCTCGTCTCCAAAATGAAATAATCAACACCTTGAAAATTTGGGTCAAGAATTTTCCAGATACTTCCCTGATCTTGAATCCATAGATCTGTCATTTAAACTAGATCCATTTAATATTAGGCCAGATTCTGTGCCAAACCCTGACCAAATTGAATACTTGGAAATGAAATTTGATTCTGGTGTAAAGTGTTTGCAAAAAGAGCATCATACCCTAGAATTGGTAAGCATGCACTAAAAACGCTTCTACGTTTCTCCTCTCAGGCTCTTCTACCTTACTTCAAATCAAACAAAAGCAAGAAACCACTTAGAGGTGGAGGATGACATGCGATGTGCCTTGTCCACAATTCTCCCCCGATTTGATAAGCTTATAGATATGAAACAAGTACATCTATTTCATTAGCTGTTTTACCTGAGTTAGTGGTTACTATGAACAGCAGAAAAGTTGCGTTTTATGTTTATCTTTTGGCCATGTTTCAAGCCGTAAGGTTCAGTACATAAATTTTATTTACAATAATCAAAGTTCACTCACTGATTTCTGGATTATTAAATTTAACTTTCATGAAAATTTCTTTGATACATTTACCATATGGTGCATTTATGAACATTCTGTTTGAACATGTTAAGAAAATGTAATAAAGTTCCTTATGTGCCTGGTATCGTATGTTTTATTATGAATATGATTAATATGCTAAATCTGAAGGGCAGTAGGCCATGAATATTTGGAAATGCCTAAAGTGGGCCATGGTCTTAAAACGTTGGAAGACCACTGAGTTAGGAGAACTCAAGTCTCCACCAAGACTGTGATGTGGTATAGAATCCTTCAAACAAGTCTTGGTTCCGGATCCAAATACGGAGATTTCCCTAATCTATTTATTTTATGCAATATGCCAGTCGCAAAACCCACCTATGGTAAAATTTTTGAAAATTTTGTTAAATCTGAACAGTGCTATGGGGGGGGGGGCATTATCATTCTGATTAACATACATAAACACACGAAAAACTTAGCCCCATTAGCGGAGGTAAAAAGAGGACAGAACCTCTTGAAGGAATTAAATAACCTCAAGTCAGGAAAATTAGTTTCAAGATAATTTGAATGTTTAGGTTGCTATGACCTTGCGTAAATGATATTGTAAAAGGAACACTTCCATCCGTCCGTCGGAATTATCTTGGTGTTTCTTCCGTCCGTCGGAATTATCTTAGTGTTTCTTTTATTAATATATATTTTTTGCCATAGGAATGAATAACAGTTTTATGAGTGACAAGGTAATTGATATTATTGTGCTTTAATAATCATTCAGATATTGAAATGATATTCGATGTTGCTTCTCTCTTGAAAGTCTGTCAAAAAGACTGGCCATAATTAAAAGACCATAAATATTAATGTTAACAATGGTTCTATTAACAGCTGAAATGACAACAGCAAGAATGTTAACCGTATTAGTACATAATAAATAATTATAATATCACATACCTGGCTAATAGAATGCCTGAAAATATATGGGACAGATGAAAACACCATCAGGTTCCAAAAAAATACAACTGGAATACAATGTGTACAGTAAGCTGTGGAAAAAGATCAGTAGAGGTTAACATATGTAGAGGATCTTCTAGGGCGGCTCACTGTCCCCACTACTCTTTGTAGTAGCCATGATTCCCTCAGGACAAAATACTGCAGAAGATAGATGCTGGGTACTTACTCAAGATAGGAGGCAACAGAATTAACCATCTGATTTCATGGACCACATCAAGCTGTATGGTAAGAGCATCAAGGAAGTAGATATGCTAATCCAGACTGTAAGAATTGTATCTGGGGACATCAGGATGGAGTTTGGTATTGAAAAATGTGCTTTGGTCAACATACAAAAAGACAGAGTGACAAAGACTGAATCAAATACGGAAAGACTATATGTAACACGAAAGGAAGGAGGGAGATGACTACTAAGCATTGAGGACTATGTCAACATCGAGAGCAGAGCACTGGGGCAATATCTGAAAAACCAGCGATTACGAGTGGTTCAGGAGTGCATGGGAAGAATGACTGATAAACGTAGACAAAGACCCAGAAATATACAGACAGGAGAACGACAAACAGAACGTAGGAATGGTACCACAAACCAATGCACAGACAGTACATGAGCAAGACTAAAGAACTGGCCAGCGATGAAACATGGCATTAGCTAAGAGGGAAGAACTCAAGAGGAAGATAAAAGGAATGCTAACCATCTGCATAAGATCAGGCCCTAAGAACGAGATATGTTCAAAGAACGATAGATGGAAATAACATCTCACCCATATGCAGGAGGTGCAATTTGAAAAATCGAGACTGTACACCACGTAGCAAACTAATGTCCGGCACTTGCACGGAACCAGTACAAAAAGAGGCATGATTCAGTAGCAAAAGACTCCACTGGAGCCTGTGGGAGAAACACTACTATGAGATTCAGAGCCTTTGTCCCGGTGTTTTTTTCGGGAATAACTTTTTTTCTGTGCTTTTGACAAAAATATTACATGGCCATAGTATACTTTACATCCCTACCTAATTATTGGCAGCATTCTTTATTACTTATGTTAGAAAAAAGAATATTCATAAGGGTAAAATAAAGCATCCGAACCCATTGACGGAACACACTAATGTATGGGTTCAAAGTTATACGTGACGTAAACATATGACGTCCCGACTCCTCCTACAAGGTGATGACGACAAACAGCTGTCTCTGAAATTCTGAATGAATATTCGTACCCTGTTAAAGGTTCGAGAATGGCGGCTATGTTAAGTCATCGCCCCTGTGGTTGCAGGACAGCTTTTGTGATTCGACTTGCACAAATGTTTAGAAGTGAGGAGGCCCGTGACAAACCCTACGTAAGCTTGAACAGGTAAATGAATAATAGGGCCCTTTTTTGGGTAAGGAGTACATTAGGACATCCCAGGCTACCAAGTTTTTGTCATTTGTTGACTCCCATAAGGTGCAGAAAGATAATTATATATGTTCATATTAGGAAAAATATCAAAGGAGTTACAACGAATGCCAAAGTTTTCTTCACTTTGTTAATAGGTTTTTAATTATATAATTTTTCAGTGGAGAAATAGTGATAGAAAGTAATTTTTCTGATTACTTGTGGACCCTTTTCTTCAAAGATTCAAGCGCTCGACCTCATTGCATAAATCCTATATACTACTACTAGTACTACCACTACTACAAAGTGTAAACAAGGAGAATTGGTTGTATTTCATTGTTACTAGAGGTTGAAACTTTTACACGAATTGCCAATTATCCATCGAGGAGGCAAGTTAATAACGTCATAAGGTACATCATTATATCTTCGAAAGACATTCCTCTGAGTTTGCTGACGATGTCTACTACAAGTCGGTGTTACTCTTATAATTACCAGAACTATGCAATTTTCGTAATGCAGAATGCAGTCAAAAATTATGTAGGGATGTAAGATACTCTGTAACAAAGTGTCATCTTTGTCAGGTACCTTAGTAAAATTTTATTCCGGAAAAACACCGGACACCGGCTGTGAATCTCATAGTAGCTACTTTGCAGTAATAAGATGGTACGGACACCAACCTGATAGAGTGATAGAAGACGGTCTGGCAAAGATCTTGGACTATGGTATCGGAACACGTCCCAATAGACCAGACGTGACGTTGAAATCAAGACGAAAGTATCACTCATGGATGTCGCAATACCATGGAACACCAAAGTAGATGAGAAAGAAAGAGAAAAGATTTATACGTATCAAGACCTGAAAATAGAAATAAGAAGGTTGTGGGATATGCCAGTGAAAATTGTACCCATAATCGTAGGGACACTAAGAACGATCCTAAGATCCCTGAAAAAGGACCTGGAAATCGCAGAATAACGTGCTCCTAGAAACAGCGCACATAGTAAGAAAAGTGTTGGACTCAAAGTAGGTAGGATGCAAACCGGAACCACACACTATAAAAACTACCCAGTCGAATAAATGACTGTGATGGAGCAAGAAAAATATATACTACATCAATAATAATAATAATAATAATAATAATAATAATAATAATAATAATAATAATAATAATAATAATAATAATAATAATAATAAAAAGAAAAAGAAAATTAATAAAGCACAATGCTTAAGTCAATCAACATGCCTAGCGTATCTTTCTAGATAGTTCAGGAATTTCTCTTCTGCTACTCTTAGCAACTTCCGTACACTGTACGAATGGTCGGTCTTGAACTGAATGGATACGTAAACATTTTTCTTAATGCTCTCTATATATTTTTTCTTCCTCTCTTTGGTCCCCGGTACCGTAATTCGTAACCTCATCTATTTACTTTTCATCATGATCTTGTACGCTACTATTTACTGCCAAGATTAAAGTAAACACAAGATAAAAGTCTCATTTCTTCTCCCTAAGCAACGATCAACACAAAAGAACCAAAAAATAAATGCGCCAGAGAGTTACAGAAAAAAAGTACCTTTTTCTGAAACTGTAAAGGAGAGAGAAAAAAACGACTAGCAACAAATAACAGAGAATCATAAACGTGAACAAGCAGAACTAACAGTCTCACAAAACTTGAAAATTAATTCAAAATATATATGATGGCACATCTTAAGAGAATATTTTTTTCATATTAATGTAAATGAAATAAAAGGACATCAATATTCAAAACGGAAGTATACTAATAATAAAATATTTGTTGATTATCATATAGTATAATAATGGCTAATAGTCCTTATTTCATGGACTTGATACCATAGAAACGTATTATTGAAAATGCTTTTCTTTCCTGTGATTTAATAATTCTGCATCAGGGTTTGTGTTCAGGTTTAGTGGGAGGTTTTGTTTAGGTTTGGTAGGGGTGTGTTTTTAGATTTGGTGGGGATGGTTTAAGTTTTGCCGGGGGTGTGTTTAGGTTCAGTGGGAGTGTGCTTAGGTTTTGTTGGGGTGGCTCAGTTAAGTGGGGAGTGTTTAGGTTCAGTGGGTGTGTAAATAGGACAGTCACCACAGTAATATCTAGATAAAGTGGACGGTCACCATAGTGATACTTGGATGAAAGGGACGGTCAGTGTAGTAACACTTGGATAAAAGGGGCAATAGTACCGTAATACCTGGATAAATGGTACAGTCACCACAGTAATTCCACCTGGATAAAAGAGGCATTCAGCGTATTAATGCATAGATAAAAGAGACAGCCACTGCATTAATACCTGTATAAATAGGACAGTCACTACAGTAATATCTGGATGAAATGGACAGTCACCACATCAATACTTGGATTAAAGGGACAGTGAGCACATAAATGCCTGGATAAAAAGAATCAGACAGTACAGTAATGCCTGGATAAAATGGACAGTCACCATAGTAACTGGGAGACATTCACCACACTAATGTCCGGATGAAATAAACAGTTACCACAGTAATACTTGGATAAAAGGGACAGCCACCATAGTATTGTCTGGATAAAAGGGACAGTTAAATCAGTAAGGTCTGGATAAAAGGGTCAGTTAAATCAATAAGGTCTGGATAAAAGGGACAGTTAAATCAGTAAGGTCTGGATAAAAGGTACAGTCAGCACAGTAATACCTGGACAAATGGAACAATCAGCTTAGTAATACATGAGTAAATGTGACAGTCACCACAGTAATACTTGGATAAATGGGAAAGTCATGAAAGTGATATCTGGATAAAAGGGACAGTCTCCTGTGTAACATCTGGTTAAATGGGACAGTCACCACAGTAATAACTGGATAAATAGAATTGGCAATACACTCCTACCTGGATAAAAGGAAGAGTCTATACAGTAATACCTGAATAAATGGGACAGTCAGTACAATCATACCTAGATGAAAGGGACAGTCCACACAGTAATACCTGGATAAATACCACTGCTCACCACAGTAGGATCTGGATAAATGGGACAGTCATCAAAGTAATATTTGGATAAAAGAGACAATTAGTACAGTAATTTCTGAGTAAAAGAGAATCACTACAGTAATTCATGGATAAACGGGATAGTCAGTATAAGAAGGTATTAAAAAATTTTCTAAGCTCTTCAGAGTTCTTCCAGGCACCCTTGGGTTAGTCAGCTAATATATATATATATATATATATATATATATATATATATATATATATATATATATATATATATATATGTATATGTGTGTGTGTGTGTGTGTGTGTATATATATACATATATATATATATATATATAATATATAATATATATATATATAATATATATAGATATATCGAGCTACAATGTGCTTTAATATCTAATTCGCTCTACCTCGGAATTAATATACTTTCATATATGCTTAACCGAAGGGGAATTTTTTTTTCTCGAAAATAGACTTGCCTGGACCGGGGCGCGAACCCACGGAGCCTTTCAAATCCAGGAACGTCAGTGAAGCAAATACCTACTACATCTCCCAAGTACTCGTGAATAATCCGATATTTAAGTAATTCAATTAGTAAGGAAGTCCGCAAAGCCCTGGAGAAATGATACGGTAGTGAGAGCCCGCAGCCCCGCCCCCAGGATAATATCAAGCTGCTCCCTAACCTGTTTCCTTTCTTTTCATCATGAGTTCCCATTACCGTGAAGAAGAAGACTCCGTTAAGAAAATTATTTTCTAAAATGTATTCCAGACCGATGACACCAATAATATCGACTTGACTATATACTACCAGTATCGGAGGACTCACAACCTTATTATGAAAAATAACCCCTCTCACAGGTACGAGACCCACTGCAGCAGATGCATGTGGTGTACCAGTATACAGACCCAGTCCGCGATTGCAGCAGTGCCTACGTAGGTATGACTAGCATGCGCCTCTCTAAGAGACTCTCATGCCATGCCCAAGAGGGGCCTATCAAGAATCACGCCCTCACCAAACATCGAGAGGCCATCTCCCGGAATGTCATCCAGAACACGAAGATCATCGGGAAGGTCCATGATGCTAGTCAGTTACGCCTGTTGGAGGAGCTTCTCATCCAGCAAATAAAACTAACACTAAACACGACGCAGGAAGAATTTCTCTTCCCCACAAGTATGAGAAGACCTGCCACAAACAATGACACCACAGATCACAACAACTCCATGGAAGACAAACGAGATACTCCTGCAGCCAACGAAAATCAAATTAGCCGAGATGTCCTGCAGCATAACACAACGTCCAGCAACGTTACCGCACAGCTCAGGAGGTCTACACGGCTGCAGAGCCTGCAGCTTTGCAACCATCGACTTGGCAAAAGTGGCTTGAGACCTGGCTCAAGCCACCAACAGTCCACCCTCAGCTTCCTAGCCTAGAGGATGTCTGGCAGCTCCAGACGAAATCTTGCTTCAAGAAAGAGAGAGAGAGAGAGAGAGAGAGAGAGAGAGAGAGGAGAGAGAGAGAGAGAGAGAAAATCGTTAATGATTTTGATGACTATGATATCATAGTTTATCTGTAAAATTCAATTATATACACCGATTTTGACACTATTTGATCGTGACCTGTATAGGCGCTCTACTAGCCTGTTTAAGTAGCACGGAAAAAACCGGTATTCGGAAAATAGAGAAGAATCTCTACAAGTGTAACGCTGTTGAGGTAGCCATCACGTTTAATAAAGTATTATTATTATCATTATTATTGTTAGGAAGGAGGCCTTCTCTGAGGGCAGTATCATTGATTACAATAGCTGTTTCAACGGCATTTAATTTATATAGAATCTTCTCAATTTTTCTTATTGTCGACACGTTAGAGGAATAAACCTAAGACAAGTGAAAATCTTTACATGTCCTTAGGAAACTTAATACACCTGCTACATGCTGACGAGAAAAAGGTAATAAGAAGAATTGAGAAGATTCTATATAAATTTCATGCCGTTGAAACAGCCATTATTATTCTTATTATTTATGAAAATAATATAAAGATTTACTAGGAAAAATAGGTGTTCATCCTAGGAATTGAGTTCCATGAAAATCTCCACTTGGAAATTCTTTTCGGATGTATGAATTCCATGTGGGGTTGCTTCGTGTTCAATCGCAAAATTTATCGTTCACTTTATATCTACATACAACGTTAGACTCGATAAGAAAAAAAAATGTAAGTTCTAAGCTCCTGCGCACTGCAACTTGATTTATTTGTATTTCATTATGTTCAACCCCGGTGCTATTTGCCATCGAGTAAATGTAAATACTGCACAAATACCATTTATCCCCCCTCCCTCCCTCTCCCCACCCTAAAGTAGCTATCTTATGAAAAAGATGGCAGGATGCCATTTTTTCCATTAAGAGTAACAAAAATTAAATGCGTTCATTTTTTTTTTTTTTTACTTCAGAAACTAAATTCCTTCTGGTAATGGTAAAAATGGGAATGTTTTGGGGTCGTAATGAGGACTTCGTAAGGAAAGAGCTTGATGAATTTATGTTTGTGTGCGAAGGAATACGACCGCTTTTACTTGGAAATTTTTTTTTTTTTTTTTTTTTCAAGCATTTGCTTGCACAGTTCCGTCCTGTCAGCTCATGTTTATTTTTACCTTGTTCAGATGTCTATTTATGAAACATTTTAATGCCGCATCTTTTCTATTGGCTATGCTGTAGTTATTCTTCGTTGACGGACTTCAAAAAAGGAGCTCACTTTTCTTATTGAGTATAATCCTGTAATTGGTTCTACTTGTGAACACTTGAAAAAAAAAAACTTTGACCGGGTCATAATTATTATCTTTGTTTTAACTGACTTACAACCTTAAGGGGAGGCTGCACTCTGGTTGCTCCCAAACCTGTTTCCTTTGTTTTCGTAATTTTATTGTAAATGGTCATCTCATTGGCGTTTGTGCTTAGAAAAACACTAATTTTCCTTATTAAGTTTAATTTTCCTGATATTATTACTCAAAAACTAGGTTTAATCGGTGTTACTGCTCCATTTCTATTTCTCGTCCTTTATAAATTAAAATATGCAGTAACTTAGTGGTTATTTTATTCTTAACATTTCTGGAACCTTAATTTCAAGTGAAATTCTTGATATCAAGTGTGCAAAGAACTTTTTTTTATTAATGTCTTTAATGGAATAAAATATCTGGAATTGCAAACGCAAGAATCGATTAATTGATCTTTGATGCTAAACTTTGGAATTTCATGCTTTGGTGTAAATGGCGTACTCAATCAAAACCAGTGTTCTCCTCACTTTCAAAGATTAGTACGCTGAAAACATTCTTTTCCTGAAAACTACTTAATTCTCGATTGGATATTTCCCGTATTGTTTATCAGATGCATATGCCTTTATTGGGCACTCGTTTTTCAATTTAATTATTACTAAAACAGAAATTAATTACATTATTGAGAAAGAAACTTGTTGTAAATATCTTCGTGCTTTAGAGGTCGTGACACTCACCTCAGATACGTAAGGGATAAGTGACACAATAAGGCACATTTCTCAAAACTCATTTGATTTGTAACAGGTTATAAAGTCTGAGGTGGTTCATTGCCAATAGCTTAAGGCTGACAACCTCGTCCTGAAATAATTGCTGCCAATTAGAAGGAACTCTCTCGTCTCAAGGGTAAATTGGTAGGTAGAAAGCAGTAAAAAGAAGAATTATTAGATTTCAATTATACTTCTTTGACTGAAATACTACCATTCAACATGGACATTGCATAATTCAAAAGGACTTTAATTATAATAGATAGTTTTGGTTAAAACAATAATAATGACAAAATGTTATAGTGAAGACAAGGATAATGTTCTTGAGAAGATCAAATTTAATGAAAAATGAGAGAGCGATGTACCCTACCCTCCAAAAGGTTCCATTCCACTCTCTAACTCAGTTATTACATATTCTAACAAAGATGAGGGAGATGAGACGTAAGAAATGGGTCAATCTCACAGAGATTTTTATGGAGAAGGGGCGATAATTACTTACCTTCAGTGCACCTGCCTGCCAAATTTCATCATAATCAGAAAAAAAATCAAGATTTGGATTTGTATTCATCAAGGAATTTCAAAAATATGTTGGGATGAAAAATATATGTGAAAAATAAGCGCCAACCTGATTGGAATATTCTTAATGCTGGATAAGTTGAATATAGTATATGCGAGGATAATAATAACTAACTCCTAAGTACGTACATTCTAAGTTGCATTGAGACAACAGAGGAATGAAACATTTAAATTAAAATATTTTATTAAATTCATCTATGGCGATGAAAAAATATACCATCGTCAAAAATATTGTGAAACTTTAACCTCAGCCCCAAGAAGATTGCCAACTCCCAGGTTATCAGATTTATCCAAAGCAGACGTAGATAAAATGTTTCCCTTTAAATTGATTGGTTTGGATCGAAATTACTTGATACTTTAGACATATAACGTCGTTTTCTAAAGATCAAGGTTCTCTAAGCTCTCTTAGTTCCTGAGAATTACAAGAAAAAATTAAGATACTTGCCTTTGAATGCACCTGTGACCTTGAAAAGTGGTTAAAAGTAAAGATGTTATTTTGGGGAAATTATTACTTGCCTACCAATTTTTATCAAGTTTAACGAAAATAATGATAACAATAATAATTAATGATAATAATACTGTAGATATAAGATTACTCTAGTTATAAAAAGTTAAGCATATCTTAGTTTAGACCACTGAGCTGGTTAACAGCTCTCGTAGGGCTAGCCCGAAGGATTAGATTTTTATTTACGTGGCTAGGAACCAGTTGGTTACTTAGCAACGAGACCTACAGCTTATTGTGCAATCCAAACCACATTATATCGAGAAATTTAATTTCTAATCACCAGAAATAAATTTCTCCGATTCTGCATTGGCGGCAGCGGGGAGCGAACTCGGGCTACCGGATTGATAGGCAAATACGCAACCACTCGTCCAATGAGGAACTGACTGTGGTTATATTACAGGAGTCAACAACATTGCCGAACAAAACAACTCGTGTTGTCGCTCAGAGATAAAACTGTGATTTTTTTTTTACTTATGTTTTATATAATGCTGTCCAGAAAGCACAGGAATATAATAGTTCTAGAGAGCTTGTGTTATCCTGAAAATAGTAACATTTTCCATTACAAAAAACACATAGAAAAAGGAAGTACTTTGATGAAATGTGAGCATGAACTTGATGGCCACGAAATGTGAAAGGATTATGTCGCTAAAAAGGTTAGCCAAAAAGGTAAGGCAAAGGGGGAAAAAAAAAAGCTTGAAATAAAACGTGACCAAAATATGAGTCTCTCATCTTCAAAGAATGATTCTGTTGTCTCTCCCCAAATGCGAGATAGATTTCCCTCCAACATTCCAGGCACAAAGATTTACCGGCATAGGACAGACATATCACTACCTCCTGGTGAGTTATCCTCTGATAAATTAATTTCATCAGCGGAGTCGAAAAGAGACAGCTCTCCTCCGTAACAGATTAGAAAGAAAAAGGAAAGTAAATTCACGGCACACCATTTACTTACAGTGGGCAGAAATACTTTATATTCCATTCAGCGTTATTTGGTTCAAGCCCGTATAGAATTTTCACTTGCTTTCTACTTTCTAGGCAGGCAAAATATTGTTAAAAACTCCTCCTGTCTCGAAAATGAAGAGATAAATTACTCGAGCATTTAACTGAATAGATGAATTGTGAGGTAAAAAGTTTTAGATGTTTGGGAAATTTAAGAGTAAATGAACAAATAATCAGGTAAACTGATAGATCTGTTATTAGATGCCATCACTCATTATCGGAGTGCTAATAATAGATTGGATTAGAAGCCAGTCTCAGGAGAAAATAAAAACACCGTTGAATGTTTTTAAGAAGTATGTTGCAGAGTCATATTATCTCTTATGTTGCATGCTCTAAAGTACCATAAACACCAATACACAAGATTCATTTCATTTTCATCGAGAAAAAATGTTTTTGCTGTTTAATAGAAACACGTTCCTAAAATACAATCATAATTAAAATTATTTTAAACCACCTTTTCAAGTGGATTAAATTTTGTTTCTTTATTGTAATGTAGGTGATCAAATTAACGTGTATCATTTGACTTACAAAGCAGCAGGTAACTATAATAGCTAAAAGAAAACTTTAAAAAGATGAATATGTTGCAAATTGCTCTAAAATACATAAATATAATTTTTATGTTGTATTTAGCAAGAATTTTCCATGATTAAGACTTACAAATGTAAAATAATGAAGATGAATAGTTAATTGACGCCATTGATTTTATGCCAAAATATCCTTGAGTAATCACAAGAGAAAATTAGAAATATAGATGTGTAAACATACAGTGATGAGCCTTCACTCCACCAATCACGTTTACCTTCAGTGATACTGGGTGTCGATATTCACCGCCAACTCTACAAATAGCAGATTACATTATCTGCAATACTGTTGCCATTAGCTTAAATATGTTGACCCATGGAAAAGGAATATAATTTTACAAACTGAATATATATCTACCAAAGAGGGTACTTGAAGCTCTTATGGCAGTTCCCATTATGGTACCTCAAAGGACATCATTATTTTGTCATCAGTACTACAAGTAAAGAGGATTAGCTTTTTTAAAAAACTAACTGTGGACATTATACAGAAAAAATTAATTACTGCCATATTCACCTACAAAATTTTGAAATAAAATGCGGTCCACTGTTCTTTTCCTTTTGGTGTAGATATCTTTAACTGAAAGAAATACTTTTTTACTTGCTTGTGAGGATTTTAATTCCAGAAAGCAAAAACTCCACAGTAATCGACTTTGAAAGGAAGATTTAGTAGTTCAGTGAATTCCGTATCGAACGGGAATAATTGAAACGTTAAGACAAATCAATATTGCTTTCATTTTCAATGATTACTATAAATTTACGAGAATCGTACCATTATCATAACTTTGAAAAAGCATATCATTAGCATACAGGCTCGTCAGTAACTCCCTGATCAATTTTCTGTCAATATTACCTGTATTTGGACTTTTAATTTTTTTCAAAAATACATTGCATCGGACCTTAGGAATAATGATAAAATAATTTACTAATTTTATATAAAATCAACATGATTCTATAATGTTTATCTTGAATTAATATCATCGGTACATTGAGTTCCTTCGATTCACTCCTGAAAGAATATGATTATAGCATTCATGATATTCCTATCTTAATTGAACGATGCTTTATGATTTATTAAGCTGTGGGAAATTCATCTGAAATAGATAGGAAGTATAGTGAGATATGAAATGCTCTATTAATTGGGAGTTGACGCCATAAAAGTCGAGCAGGAAGTTTCTGGTAGAAGAAGCACACGTCCTTCGCTTAATGACTTCACTAGAGAGTGATTAGATACTAATTTCGTATTTATAGCCTCAAATTGCAGAGCTGGAATTCCATTAACTGAGATTAATGGACTGCTCAAACTGCCTCTGCATTCATTTATAATCTTTCCTTTCGCCGTTACGATGACTGATCTTGGATATTGTTTCCTTGAACTCGTTCCTTCAAAATTCTGTTCGTTTCAAGAGAAAACTATCCACCTAACCGTTCTGTCTCACTTTATTAGGAAAAGGATTCGCTTTTTGATTGCCTTAGATCTTGAATATTGTAGTTTAGCTAAGTACAGTAGTTTCTGTAAATACACACACACACACATACATACATATATATATATATATATATATATATATATATATATATATATATAGTATATATATATATATATATATATATATATCTATATATATATATATATATATATATATATATATATATATATATATATAGATATATAGTATATATATATATATATATATATATATATATATAGATATATATATATATGTATATATATATACATATATATATATATATATATATATATATATATATATATATCGCGAGCCTACTTTTGAGCGCCAGACAAATGAGCGCCGACAGTTAAGCGCAAGACAATTGAGCACAGCAACATTTGAGCGCCGACATTGAGTGCCCTAAATTCAAATCAATCCTTTTGAAAAAAGCAAACAACGCTGTATATATTTTATTTGACTATTACAATCGTTT
>NC_061087.1:76799324-76834324 GCF_015104395.2 Macrobrachium nipponense
AATCTCTCGTCCATTCTGTTTCATTTATTATCGGTTTCCTCTCTCCTCATTCTGTCTATCTATTATCTGTCAATCACGAGATATTTTCCAAACCGAGCACAACAAGAAAAAATAAATAAATATATTGAGATCTCATTTCAATTTATTTAAGTACATGCATTTATTTCTTAAAATTACGTCTTTTGCATTTTGCTAATCATATAACAATTATTTTACCCACAAATACACGCGGGGACAAACACAAAGTACAACAGAAACTTTTATGGATAATAGTAAGAAAATAATTATGAAGAACGCAATTTACGAAATACCTGAAAGAAATTTAATATTCGGAAAAAGATCTTAAGATTTCCGTACATAAATTCCGGGACAGCTCAGTCGAAAATGTACTGACAGAAAATATCATGAGATGTCAATCCAAAGGTGTTCTAGCTTTCTTTACAAGTCATCTGAAAAGACAGTCACCAAATAGTGTAACAAGACCTCGAGTTTCGTACTGCCAAATCTTAAGTTACCATGAGCTTTGAGAAAAGATATTTTGCTGAGATTAAATATATAACATTCGGAGTCTGCAAACCTCCTACAGGGCGAATCACGTCGCTTCATAAATTGCCAGCACTATTTTCTTTAATTTTGTTAATACACCATGATCATGAAAACTAGGATATGATTACACGGATATTCAAGGTACACAAATTTTCTCTCACAAACAGCAGGAAACAATGGTTTTCTTTAAGCAACAACCGAAGCAATAGGAGGAGCCTTCCAGATCCGAAGAAGACTCACAGGCACAACAGAATCCTCTAAATCTTTATCTGGAAGACAGTGAATCTAAAGGAAAAGAGTGTAACGCTTCTTGATTGGTTTTCACGTAATCCAGCTAACAGACTAACAGGCGAACCGAATGGAAACATTCCTTGTGTAAAAGTAACTGGCCCATGAAATTGAATGAAATGATTGTTAAGAAGCTGATTTATATTTATACATATATATATATATATATATATATATATATATATATATATATATCATTCAGTTGAATAGAATGGCTTTTTCACTGTTAACCAGCTTTTTTTGAAATTGCTTCATATTTTCTAATTATTTTCTTTACTTCATTGTTCAGGTTACTAATGGACACATAATGGGGTTCTTCCATTTACTCCAGTATTTTTACACGCGACAGCTGTTTCGTCAACCTATACGTATTGACGTCATCAAGCGTACTGATACAAATATGAGCCTACATGCGTTTTGAGACGTCATGAGTACGGAAAGGTAGTACAATTGCCAGATACCTAGTTTTAAGTATTTACAAAAGACTGTGAAACATAAAATAAGACAAATAAATAAATATGTTAACAACAGATATTATATAAAAAGTTAAAAGTAAGTTATTATATACACATTATTCATAAATATATATTAATTACATATATGTTTAATTTACTGAAAGTCAGTGTGCGCTCCTGTCCGCGTGTGGGGGTTTTGTCCCACGCGGTTGAAGGGCTGCCTCCTACACGAGGGCAAGGATCAGTCTGCCTCACGTTGGATGTTAAGGCTGGGACGTTGCATGGCGATGCTGACTGCTTCTGATATCAATAAACGATTGTAGTTGCCTTCCTTGTGTATTATTTTGGTATTTGTGAGAAGTTCTTGTAATGATGGTTTTTTATTGTGGGTATCCACAAAGTGCTGATGAATGGCTCCTTGGTTTCTGTGAGCCTGCATGCGACGTTTGAGTGTAGTGGTTGTGTCCGATATAGCATTTTTGGGGGGACTGACATTGCTTGTCAGCACAGACAAACTTGTACACTATATCAGATTCAACCTCTTTCTCCGTCGATGGGGCCGTACTATTTTTCATTATCAATGAGGCCGTAAGGTTTGGTTTGCAGTAAATTCTTGCTGTTATTTTGTTATATGGCGCTAGGGGGGTGGTCCCTCTTCGCAGTATACCAAGGATGGCTTTCCTTTCATCTTCGTGGTGTTTGTTGTATGTTATCTGATGGTATATCACTATTTCTTTGTCTTTGTCTTGTGTGTTGTCCTTCGGGGTCGGGTTATGGAAAGCCTCTAATCTCTTTTTGACAACTTGCTGGATCATGTCATCTGGGTAGCCGTTATTTGTGAGCAGCTGTTGAACTCTGCTGATTTCTTCGTTAGTCGCTTTCCACGTCGAACAGTGTGTTATGGCGCGTTTTATGTATGCATTTACCACAGATCGTTTATATGCATCAGGGCATTCTCCTCTAGCATTTAAGCATCTCCCAGCGTCTGTCTTTTTAGTGTATACGGTGGTATTGTATTTGTTGTTCTTTTGGGTCACAAGTACGTCCAAGAAAGGGAGCATCTTCTCATCACTTTTTTCTGCCGTAAAATTTAATGTAGAATTTGCTTGGAGTTTATTTACTAATTCTTCTATGTCATTGTCGCTCTTTGTTGTTATAAAGATATCATCAATATATCTCCCATAGATTCTGGGTTTTTGGTGTTCTTCAAATGTGACCTCTTTTTGCTGTGGTGTGCCAATGTATGCGTTTGCGAAAAGAAAGAACAACCCCAAGGGGGGAACCCATTGCTACGCCGTCCTTTTGCCGATATATATCGCCCCTATGTGAGAGGAATGGGGCTTCCTTTGTACATGCTTCCAGCATCTCTTTTAAGATTTTTTCGGGTATCGGTAATGGTGGTTTCTCCGAGCGGTATATCTTGTCCACGATGATTTGTATTGTTTCATCCACTGGTACGTTAGTAAATAAACTTTCAACGTCCAGGGATGCTATGTCTTCGTCGGCGTCGGGTGCGGTGTCTTGCAGTAGGTCGATGAATTCCGTCGATGATTTTAGCGAGAACGTTGAGGGAATGTACGGCGTTATAATTTCGTTCAATTTCTTAGCCACTTTATACATGGGGGATGTCATTTGGGATATAATGGGCCGTAGTGGGTTTCCCTGTTTGTGGATCTTGACTGTGCCGTAGCAGTATCCGGGTGCAGTCTCCGATGATTTTTGGAAAGCTTACTGTTCTCTGTTCTTTGTTCGCTTTTTCTGTTAGTCTCATCATTTTCTTTTTGAGGTCATTTGTTGGGTCTTTTTTAAGTGGCTGAAACTTATTATTATCACTTAATATATTATCCATTTTGGTGTCGTATTCTTCTCTATTCATTATGACGTACACTGCGGTTTTATCTCCTTTGCGTATTATTATGGTTTCGTTTTCTCTCAGTTCTTTTGCCGCTTTCTTTAGCTGTGGACTGACTATGCGACTAAAGTAGTTATCACGTGTTCTATTGGCCTCACCCAGTAATTTAGCGATGCACTCTTGTTTAAGTTCGATTTTGCGTTCTTCTCTCAGTCGCAGTAGTTTATCGATTAACACTTCTGTATTAATCCTCTTGGATTCAGGGTGTGGTCTTCGTATGTAATGGCAGTTCAGGCCTAGATTTAGTAACTGCTTTTGGTGTTCATTCAACTCTATTCCTGATAAGTTAATATACCCGGCTTTTTTTTCTTCGTTTCTCACTGGTCCACCGTTTAATATCAGAAGCTTTTTGCTATGCCTTGCACTGACTATTTTCGAATGCTTTTCTATTTCTCTTTCCACTTGTTGTTGCACAGCACATTGGGTCTCTGTGGTAGTAGTATTACAGAATTCACTCCACTTTGTTGCTCTTTCTTCTTGCAGTTTGGTGATCTTTTCTGCTGATTCTTCCATTCGTCGTCGGAGGCATTTTTCCACCTCGTTCCAACTCGACCGTTTATTGATATCAGAAGCAGTCAGCATCGCCATGCAACGTCCCAGCCTTAACATCCAACGTGAGGCAGACCGATCCTTGCCCTCGTGTAGGAGGCAGCCCTTCAACCGCGTGGAACAAAACCCCCACACGCGAACAGGAGCGCACACTGACTTTCAGTAAATTAAACATATATGTAATTAATATATATTTATGTATAATGTGTATATAATAACTTACTTTTAACTTTTTATATAATATCTGTTGTTAACATATTTATTTATTTGTCTTATTTTATGTTTCACAATCTTTTGTAAATACTTAAAACTAGGTATCTGGCAATTGTACTACCTTTCCGTCCTCATGACGTCACAAAACGCATGTAGGCTCATATTTGTATCAGTACGCTTGATAACGTCAATACGTATAGGTTGACGAAACAGCTGTCGCGTGTAAAAATACTGGAGTAAATGGAAGAACCCCATTATGTGTCCATTAGTAACCTGAACAATGAAGTAAAGAAAATAATTAGAAAATATGAAGCAATTTCAAAAAAGCTGGTTAACAGGGAAAAAACCATTCTATTCAATGAATGTTGTATCCGTGAAAAATTGTGCCCTAGAAGTAATATAAGATATATATATATATATATATATATAGATATATATATATATATATATATATATATATATATATATATATATATATATATATATCAAAATCAACTTCTAAATAATCGTTTCATTCAATTTCATGGGCCAGTTACTTTTGCATATGTATATATATATATATATATATATATATATAATATATATATATATATATATATATATATATATATATATATAAATATAAATATACAAATAATTTCGTTCAATTTCATTGGCTAGTTACTTTTGCATATATATATATATAATATCTATATATATATATATATACAATGAAAAAACTGAATTTGAATGAAAAAATTATCATTATTATTTTTCGGTATTGTTTATGAGTTACTTGTAGCTTCCAGAATCACTAGAGCAGCGAAGGAGGGTTTGAAAAGCGTTTATTAATTAATAATCCCGGATTCGCATAAGAAATTCATGAATGTGTTAAATAACAGTTATGATATAATTAACAAACATTATGCATAATGCAGATAATGAACTCTTTATGTAACGACCTGATTTTTTACTGTGAATGTAACTAATTTACTCAAGTCAGAACAAAGCAAACTTTACTTAATTAAATAACGAACACAAAACAGAGAAAAAGTGGAAAGGAGGGGAAGTTAGAAACCATTTTACGCATATTTTAGTCCAAGAAAATTCTTCCAGGAGGAGAGAAATCCTTTTCTTCAATAGCTCGAATAAAATTAGAATAATATACGAGTTTCAAAACCTGCATCGAGCTGGAACCTACGAATTAGCATCAAATTACCATGAAAGGGGTTGATTTATGTCTTGTAAAGGTCATTGCACAATGAAATTAAAGCAATAAAAACAGCGGAATTCAATATGTTTTGCAATAAGATATTTACACGACTACTGTGCGGTAGAAAACCCCCTCTAGGTGCAATCTATTGGTCTGAGGATAAGAAAGGCTGAATTTGTAGAAGACAGTGCTAATAGGTGAAAGTCAAGAGATGCAGAGACTGGCAAATAGTGTTTAAGTAAAAATTTCAAAGTAAATGCTATTAAAAATCAGACAATCAGGATAATTTAAGTGGCGGAAGTTTAAATGAAGAGCAGTAGAATGACAGTTTTTCCTTCAAGTTCTTTGTGGTAGTTATAATCGGATGATAATAGATGAGTGAGAACATAAATGATAGGGTAGTAGGGCAAGGAAAATCACAGCAATTCAGGAAACAAAATTTGGATGAGCAAAACAGTATTTAAGGAAACAAAAGGTGGAATGAATGATGATGAGGTGCAGATGCTGAATATGAATGAAACGAAAAGGTAAAAGCTCCTGTGATATTGGAAAGGGTTAACACAAGTGAAAAGAGAACTTGGAGGTGGTTTGAACACAAGGAGAGATTGGAGGATACAAAGGTCTCTGGGGTCGTGCTTGTAGCAGGGGTGGAGGATAATTGTGCTACTAATAAGGATCTTGTATAAGTATATAGAGCAGCTTTTAATGTGGAAGTTGTCTGTGTAATGCACTCAACCTTGATCCAAAGTAGAAAGGTGAACACAGCAGCGACTGTCAACACGTTTTCCTCTGCCAAGTACCTCTCTGAGGGGGACAAAGATGTAGGTGTACACACACACAAATATATATATATATATATATATATATATATATATATATAAATATAAAATATATATATATATATATATATATATAATATATACTATATATATATATATATATATATATATATATAGATATATATATATATATAGTATATATATATACATATATATAATATATATTATATATATATATATATATATATATATATATATATATATATATATATATATATATATATATATTATGTGCGTGTGTGAGTGTGTGTTTGCGTGCGCACACGGACACGCACACACATATACATACATATATATTCGTAATGACAAGGTACCCGTGGATTAATCTCCATGTGCGTATACGTATATTACTGGAACGTTTACAAACCCAGGTAAATTACCATTAAACTTGGAAATTTTATCCTTTTTTTTTTCAACCTGCGTTTCAATGATATTGAAAAAACACGATTTGAAAAACAAAAAAAATAGAATAGTATTCGTTCTAGACTTACAACATAAAAATTCATCATATAAATCTATTTCCATCCTGGGTGGTTTAACGAGGACTTGCGGCATAGCATAATTCGTATGCATGTGGAGCGCTTATATGAATTGTAATGAAACGGAACAATAAGATGAAAATGAACAGCTTTTACGCAACAATCAGATAGTATAAATAGCTCACAATGCCTGTTGGGAGAGCGACGTCAAAATCAACACAGGATAATTCCGGACGGGGGAAGGTAAATCCAATAAAAGGATGATAAGCTTTCCAGAAACTATGACTTTGATCCTTTGAAAGCACATTCCACGTGAATTCTCGCTCAAGTATCCACTGAATAAAAGAGATATTGATCCTCCCTATGTTTCGCAGACATTTCCATTCTGATGCAATATTTACAAAACCGGTCTATTTGCATTCACTTCGAACTTCTTTGGAAAATGATGATGTAAGTCGTGATCAAGTTGTGGGAGAAAGACGAAATTGTTTAATGATACTTTGAGCTTTACTCAGACGTTTTTCATATGATCATACTATATATTCTCTCGCAAAAGGAAGATGTAAGCATTATGGTTTCTTCGAATAAAAAATGAAACCCTTATTCTAACGAAGTGAATACGGGATCTAGGTTTTCCCTACTCTCAATCACAGAAAAAAATGAACTTGAATGGTAGTACGGATCAGATAAAGCTTATAAACGTTGATAAAAGTTGGCAAATATTACCTGTTGAGGTCTTATAAGCGATAAAATTCTTTAAGAATTATGATATAAGCATTACCTCAGTGTGGGGATAAATCAAATACCCCATCATTATGGATTATAATAACGACCACCTTTGCTATTTACTAAGATTTATTGGCCTTAGCGCCTGGTATCTAATTATGATGCAAATGAAAAGGCTTATAATTACGTAAGGCAATTATTTTTTTGCATTTGTTTGTGTATTACTTAACCGGAGAAAGACACGAACTGAGGAACAAAGCTGTATCATTACGGTTACTTCGTCCATCATTTCTCAGATAATTGCTAAGAAATTTATGAACGGTGACACTAAGATTGATTTGACTTAGGAAAATATAATTTTCATTTAATATAGTACGCTTTAAAAAATATCCGATTTCAATGAAATACTTAATCTATCATACCTGACCCAACTATAGACATACTCATTCTCTCACTCATCACTCTCTCTTTAACGCACACACACACACACACACACACACACACGAATCCTTACCATAAAAGGGACGAGATCAGGCCGCGGGAGGGAAACTCCATTGAACTTTTGTTGGCATAAACATCAATGACTAACAGTTTTATGAATTTGGTAAATCATGCTACGACAGAGAAGCACATGAAGCTACCATCCTCATCCCATAATATTTATTAAACACCAAAAGGTTAACTTTAACAGTGACCCCCTTCAATTTAGAACAAGTGTAAGAATCATATCTTAAACTAATTGGCTTACCTTCTTCTACAGCTATTCAATTTGGAGCAAAGCTACTTACGGGATGCAATTGCTAATTGAGGCTAATTTCATTGCCACCAGAGGCTCTGAATACACAAACCGAACCTATCTGGGAATTGGACTAAATATGCAACTTCCGACGGAAAGCTCAGACAGACAAAGTCGAAATCATTAGGGCAAAGTACGGAAGCCAGCAGCGCCGAGAGCTCAGGGATGTTTTGAATGAAAACAGTTCCTAATTGAGATCTTTCGGCCTCGAAGTTGGAAGACAACGTTAGTGTTAGGTTTTGTGTCAATATCCACATAATTGGAACAAAGGTAAAATGTATTTGCACAGAATAGGTGAACAGTTTCTCAGAACTAAAGGCACTGGCGTAGGGAATGTTATACACATTAATGAAACAGTAACTGGCGTGGAATCAGTTGGAAGAGAAAGAGAGAGGAAAAAAAAAGGTCAAGTTTAGTTTTCTAGTCAAAATTAAACATTCCTTTGTACGTATTTCACTGAGCCTATGGTAGTAGAAGAGCATAGAAATATCTGTTTAGAAATAATCTTAACCAGTTTCAACTTCTTACTTGCAATTTACATGTACTCACGTGTCCTTATGACAATAATTGTTGCAGAGGAGACAGGAATGAAACAGAACAAAGTAACCAGCCCTTTCTCTTCCTTTCAATACACGCTCTGCATACTTTCTTTTCCTCTTCTATTCCTTGGGATCCTGCAGTTATATAAACACACACACACACACACACACATATATATATATATATATATATATATATATATATATATAATATTATATATATATATATATATATATATATATATATATATATGTATATATATATATATATAATATATATATATATATATTACATATATATATAACATACATGATATATATATATATATATAAGATATATATATATATATATATATATATATATATATACATAAATAAATAAATAAATATATATATATATATATATATATATATATATATATATATATATAATATAATTATATAAGGAACCCATAAAAATGCCAAAATACAAAGTGAAAACACTATACTTCAGAGACAAACGTTCTCACGTTCATACATTGACTACTTTAGCTATCACGACATTCCTAGCAAGATAGGCGTAGCCAGCAACCTATTCTTAAGAGCCTTAAGAATTTGTTCCCCAGATTTCATGGAAAAAGAATTTGAACTAATTCGCAAGCAGCTTTCGTCTATAAGGTATCCTGACTATATAATTGAGAAAGCATTTCACAAAACAAATGTAATTTTCTACCGACCCCCCTGAAGACAAGACCAGAGACACACCCAACAATAAAATAAAAATTCCACACCTAGACAGGATTAAGATGGTAACCCAGATTCTCGGAAAAATCTAATCCTTTTGCATTTACTTACCCAAATATCTTAGCCAAATCCCTGATTAACGTCCAACAAAAGACATCCCGTATGATGAGATGTATAATGAACTGGGGACAAAGGAAGGATTAAAGATGATCAAGCTATCAAAGGCTAGAAATAAGAGCACCAAAATATTACACATATCAAACAAATAAAAGATCATGATGGTGTAGTACTTAGAAAGGAGAAAGACATTGTGAAGAGATGGAAAGAATATTTCGAACAGTTGTTAAATGAAGAAAATAATGGACTAATAAGAGAGGATGGGCAAGTGAACGTTGGCATGGTAATGAGGTTTTCTAGGCAAGAGGTACTAAATGCACTGAAGAAGATGAAGAATGGGAAGGCAACTGGACCAGACATGATTCCTGTGGAGGCATGGGAAGCATTAGGAGATGAAGTAGTCGATATACTGTACGATCTTATGATAAAGATCCTAGAACAGGAAAAGGTACCAAATGAGTGGCGTGGGAGTATATTGATCCCAATTTTTATAGGGAAAGGCGATGTTCAAGAGAGTGGTAATTATAGGGGCATTAAATTGATGTCCCATACTTTGATGATACTGGAAGGGATGATAGATGCTAGACTGAGAGAAGTAGTACAAATAGGTAAAGAGCAGATGGGATTTATGATGGGAAGGGAAACAAGAGATGGTATATTTTGTCTGAGGAAACTAATGGAGAAATTCAGGGAAAAGCAAAGGGACCTACATATGGTATTCATTGACCTTGAAAAGGCTTATGACCGAGTCCCGAGACAAGAGGTATGGAGGAGTCTGAGGGAGAAGATGGTGTCAGAGAAGTATGTGCGATTGATACAAGAGATGTACCGGAATGTATATACCAGAGTGAGGAGCAGTGTTGGGGAGACAGAGGGTTTTGAGGTGAGAGTAGGATTACACCAGAGGTCGGCTCTGAGCCCATTTATCTTTAACATAGTGATAGACTTTATAATAGAGGAAGTAAGGGAGGCAGTACCATGGAACATATTGTATGCAGATGATATTGTTCTGTGCGCAGAGAGCAGGGAAGATCTGGAAATGAAATTGGAAAGTTGGAGACAAGTACTGGAGGACAGAGGAATGAGAATAAGTAGATCTATGACAGAATATATTTGTACCACAACTGAGGGGGATGATAGAGAAAGTATTCAGCTTGGTGGAGAACAAATAAAGAGAGTTGATAAGTTTAAGTATTTGGGATATTTTGTTAACGTTGGAGGAAGTATGAAAGAAGTAGTAAAACATCGGGTACAGGCAGGCTGGAACAACTGGAGAGCGGTGTCTGGAGTTCTTTGTGATAAAAGAGTACCGCTGAGGTTAAAAGGAAAATTTCACAAGGCAGTGGTAAGAAAAGCAATGCTGTATGGAACGGAAACAACAAGCATGAGAAAAACTAGAGAAAAAGATGGATGTGGCAGAAAAGAGAATGCTTAGGTGGATGGCTGGGGTGACAAGAGAGGATAGGATCAGAAATGACTACATAAGGGGGTCGACTAAGGTGGAGGAAGTATCAAAGAAAGTGCAGGAGAGGAGACTGAGATAGTATGGACACCTATTGAGGAGAGATGAGGACCATGCTGGGAGATATACTATGGGGATGGAGGTTCAAGGAAGAAGAAGAATAGGGAGACCAAGAAAAAGGTGGAAGGACTGTGTGAGAGGAGGCCTACATGAGAAAGGAATTGATGAGGCAGAAGCGCAGGATAGAAATAGATGGAAACGGCTCATAAAAAAATGGGACCCAGTTGGGAAGAAGAAAAGTCATCCCTCAAGGACACGGGAGTTTACAAAATCCCATGCCTGGTCTGTGACCAATCTTACATCGGTTTAACAGGAAAATCCCTTTCCCAGAGAATAATACAAAATAAATGGTCAGTTAGGTATGGACAACAGAACTCGGCTATTTTCAACTATGCAAATGAACATAACCACAGAATAAACTGGAATTTGTCACTTATAATTTATAGCATCAACTGTCGGTACAAGAGTCATATGATAGAATCGGGCTTGATTAAACAGAGACAGGTAATGAACATCTCAAAGTGCGCATGAGATTCAGATGTCATTGAGAAAGTTTTCCTTCAACCAATGCTTAAGAGGATTAAAGAAGGATTATCAGTGGGAGTGACCTAAATTGGCTTAACTGTGGATGGATCTCTTGGTATAAATACCATCTTTTCAGTAACTTTTCTCATTCATCTACCTGAAGAGGGAGAAAGCAGTCTCTGAAATATGGTATTTTCTCTCTATATTTTGGCATTTTTATGGGGTCCTTTTATTAGATGGAATTCTGTTGTAACAGAACATTTTTACCAGTCAGCACACACACACACACACACACACACACACACATATATATATATATATATAATATATATATATATATTATATATATATATATAAAGCAAGCTCTTTCTAAATGTAGTACACTAAATGTAGTATATATATATATATATATATATATATATATATATATATATATATATATATATATATATATATATATTATACTATATATATATATATATATATATATATATATATATATATATATATATATATATATATATATATGAATGCACAAACCACCATATGTAATAAATGCTTGCCGAATATTTTAATTATCACGTAACGCAAGAGTTGCCAAGAAAACTTGACGTGAATTAGTATTTATGACACCCAGCTGACGAAATGATTCGGAAATAATTTATGGTGATGATTTAAAGTTAAAATTAAAGTCTCCAACTTATTTTGAAGTTTTAAAACAATAAATGTTGCCATTATCAAAAACTATTTTTTCCTCTTACAAAACTATAAAGTAATATGACTGACGAACTTTCGTTATTGTTAAGTTTTCTTTTGTTTCTTTATTACATAGATATTACATTCTGTGTTTAATAGCGTTTGTATCTACTACAAAGCTACTGATAAAGTTCAAATTCTATTTCTTTGCAGAAACTGTAATAAAAAAAAAATAACAAGTAGAAATTGCGCCGAAGTTTCTTCGACGTAATCCAAGTTTTCATATAATGCTATATGAAGCTCTCAGCCACGGCCCAAGAAACACTCAGACGCGGCACATGAAATTATCAGCCACGGCCCGGTGGTGGCCTGTGTTGTTGGCGCATATAGTAATGCCAGACGCATGAACATGGATAATTTTAACTGTAAATAAAATAAAAACTACTGAGGCTACAAGTAGAAGGCCGTAATTTATGTTTGATGATTGGAGGGTGGATGATCTACGTACCAATTTGCAGCCCTCTAGCCTTAGTAGTTTTTAAGATCTGAGAGCGGACAGAAATAGTGCGGTCGGACAGATAAATAGCCATTTCAATATACAAGAATCTTGTAATCATTCAAGGGGGGGGGGGGGGAGTCAGGGGAATCCAAAATCCGTTCTGTACCCAGTCATCGACCATTAAACCTGACATCAGGCAGCCAGCAAGCCGTATTGATTGCTGATGAGCCTCCAACAAGTTTCTCTCGGGGTTTAAAGAAAAATCAGAATTGAGGCCCGTCCTATGGAAGTCAGTTAACCATATGTGAGGCAACTACGTTCCTCCCATCAACACGAAAATTGGTATTAACGCGTGACATTTCAGAATATAGCCGGCCAATCAAGGGAGCGTATGACTTCCTCATTTGCAATGAAGTCCATGTTATATCCGGTCAATAAACTTCGTCTCAGTGCGTTATCTGTATATGTATCCATAACATATACATACATCATAAGTCACCCCACTTAAGAGGAAAAAGACATTGATGGAATTTTAAGCAATAATGAACACACACAAACACAGAAACATTCATTAAATGTAAACATGCATATATATGTATCACGCATTAGGCGACGAATGTCCTTTAATATCCAATTCGCTCTACCTCGGATTTAATACATTTTCATATATGTTAACCGAAGGGGTATTTTGTTAGTTGATAATAATTTCGTACCTCTCCTGGATTCGAACCAGCGCATAGAGGAGAGGCCAGGACGTTCAATGACATCTTGACCGAAAAGGCCAAAAAACAAAGGTGAAAAAAAAACATTCATTTATGTATTATACATACACACACACACACACACACACACACACAATATATATATATATAATATATATATATTATATATTATACATATGAATGTGATGTATATATAATATTATATTATATTATATTATATTATATTTTATATCATATTATATACTATATATATATATATATATATATATATATATATATATATCTATATACACACATAAGATATATATATAATAAACCAGTTTCATTTCTCTCTCTCCCCTCACACCCTTATTCAATTTCGTAATAACAAAGTTGTTATTTTTGCTCTCTTAAGCTTTTTCTGCTCCATTGCCATATGTTAAAGGAGCAACATTGTTATTGAATTTAGTTAAGTAATTAGCAACCGGATTTTTTTAAAACTAGGAAACTATTATTATGATAACACAATTCAGCGTTCATGATTTAGATTGATTCTTATTTATGAATTATATATATAATATTTATAATATTTGTAGTATATTATATATATATATATATATATAATAATATATATATATAATATATACTATATATATATATACAACAAACATAGATATATCATTATAATAGAAACAGTTTTCATTTCTCTCTCTCCCTCCACCCTATTCACTTCGTAATAACAAAGTTGTACTTTTTGCTCTCTAAAGCTTTTTCTGCTCCATTCCCTTATTTAAAGGAGCAACATGTTTATGAATTTAGTTAATTAATAGCAAACCGGATTTTTTTAAAACTAGGAAACTATTTATTATGAATAACACAATTCAGCGTCCATGATTTAGATTGATTCTATTATGAATTATATTTATTCTTTATATTTATCGTAATAATGTGCGCATTTAGCGGTTTTGTTTTCTTTATTTATATTCTTAGATACCACGTTAGGGACTTAAATCGTTTCCTCTGGCGTCAACATAAATCATACGACTGGAAGCATGAAGAATAACGAAAAGTATAATTTACAGGTCTGGGAGCCCAAGAACAAATACATTTACTGGTTGCAAATATGGCTGTTCAATATTTCCGATTTTACATTCCTGCATATTCACTGTTATCCCTTTCTTCTCGTTTTTTACCAGCTCTCTACATGCTCATGCATCCATACATATGCATGCAAATAGAAATGTATACACACACATTACATCACATATATAATATATATATATATATATATATATATATATATATATATATATATATATATATATATATATGTAAATATTCGTTTGTTCAAAATCATAAATCTCTGAGTTATTCACCGATTGCTTTGAAATTTTGACACAACATTGCATTTGAATACGCGAGTGGTTTTATAATGGGGGTTCATCCTACCTCCCTACCTCCGAAGGGACTGGGGGTGAGAAGGGATTCCTTGTAACGGAGCGGGTTCTGCCCGTGAAATGGGGGTAGTTATGCCCGAAGACCTAGTTACTTTACGAATTTATCATACATAATTTCTGCATAGTGACTTATCATTTGGAAAAAGAATACTATTGTGTAAACATCAATGACATCCAAGAGGGTGGAGTCTGAGAAGGGTTGGTATTGGTGAGAATAAAGAGGGAAAGAGACAGTGATGGTTGGGAGAGAGAGAGATAAGAGAAGGAGCTTTCTCTTTCTTTCTTTCCATTTAACCAGAATGAGCAACAGCGTGGCCGGGTACAAAGCTAGTGTATATATATATATATATATATACATATCATATATATATCATATATATATATATATATATATATATATGAATGTGTGTCTGTTGTGTGTGTACGACCTTGTTACCATGGCAGAGGTGGGTAGATATCGATTCTAATTACAAATACCTTAGTTTGATGGTGATTTGCAAGGTCGTAATCAGTATCAACTTATACCTCACTTGTCAGCCGAGTCGGTAACTGAAGTCTTGATTTCTCTCTCTGCGTTGGTTCGAATCCACGAGAGGACGAAATTATTATCAACTGAAAAATTCCCGTTCAGTTAACATATATGAAAGTATATTAATTCCGAGGTAGAGGAAATTGGATATTAAAGGACATTGGTTGCTTAACGCATGTATATGAATCACGGTGATGTGATGAAAAATTCATACATATATATGTGCACACACACAAAGCAAAGCGACAACATGTATCGGAGAGAGACGAAACGTCGGAAACTGAATAGATATGACATAGAAGAATCCCAATCCTTTAGTCATATAATAATATATATATATATATATATATGTATATATATATACATATATATATATATATATATATACGTATATGTATATAGATATATATATATATATATATATATATATATATATAATTTATATATATATATATATATATATATATATATATATATATATATATATATATATATATATATATATATATATATATATATATATATATATATATATATATGTTTAATTCACTGAAAGTCAGTGTGCGCTCCTGTCCGCGTGTGGGGGTTTTGTCCCACGCGGTTTGAAGGTCTGCCTCCTACACGAGGGCAAGGAACGGTCTGCCTCACGTTGGATGTTAAGGCTGGGACGTGCATTGTTCGATGCTGACTGCTTCTGATATCAATAAACGATTGTAGTTGCCTTCCTTGTGTATTATTTTGGTGTTTGTGAGAAGTTTCTTGTAATGATGGTTTGTTATTGTGGGTATCCACAAGTGCTGATGAATGGCTCCTTGGTTTCTGTGGGCCTGATGCGACGTTTGAGTGTGGTGGTTGTGTGTCCGATATAGCATTTTTGGGGGACTGACATGCTAGTCAGCACAGACAAATTTGTATACTATATCAGATTTAACCTCTTTCTCCGTCGATGGGGCCGTACTATTTTTCATTACCAAAGAGGCCGTAAGGTTTGGTTTGCAGTAAATCCTTGCTGTTATTTTGTTATATGGCGCTAGGGGGGTGGTTCCTCTTCGCAGTATACCAAGGATGGCTTTCCTTTCATCTTCGCATAGTCAGTCCACAGTTAAGAAAAGCAGCAAAAGAACTGAGAGAAAACGAAACCATAATAATACGCAAAGGAGATAAAACCGCAGTGTACGTCATAATGAATAGAGATGAATACGACACCAAAATGGATAATATACTAAGTGATAAATGCTTTTTTTACAGTAATTTGTTCTTCAAATATTTATAATTTCGTTTGTGTATCCTTGAAATATTATATTTAACCTAATTTTCTTTGCAATACAGTTTTTAAAGTGTGTGTATGTGTGTTGGCGTGTGTTTGTGTGTGTGTGTGTGTGTGTATTTGTGTACGTTTGTGTTTGCGTGTGTGTATGTGTGTGTGCTTGTGTGTGTGTGCGTAACAATGCGCCACTCGACATGATACTTCATCAGTGATTTTCATGCAATTGTAAAACCTAATGAGTGTTTTGAAAAATATATAGTGATAAATAGCTTTTTCAAACTTGATACATCTGAAAATGTGTATAGGTTTACTATCTGAAAATATTTCTAAAAAAATTTTCACCTTAGTACATTATTCGAAGTAAATATCGACATGAGCATTAATACAATATTCTCGATACAATTCCCTGCATTAGCAATAAATAAAAGATTTATTTTTGATAAGCATATAAATAATGGTGTCTTACAGTATCAATGTCAGCCATAACAGAGAGTAATAAACAAGTTTCACTGGCAGTTGGATATGTCATTTTGGTCAATAAACTGGATATTTCTGAAAGCACAAGCTGCGCACGAGTGAGAAAAGTAACTAATAAGATCGAAGAGAATAAGTTATGTACTATAGCTCATTCAAGTGAAACGTAATATTAGCATAATAATATGCCCCTCGCTGTATATATATATCACTCAGTCTCTCAAGTTTATTTATCGCACTGCCCTTGCAAGAAGTTTCTGGCGTAGAAACATGGGACTATGGGTGACAGATAGTACATTCAACCAGGTTTACATTGATCCTCTGATCAGACAATAGTCGGTTTCCAAAAGTTGTTAAGCAGATGCTTGAATGTCAAAGCCTATGAATCACTTGTTTTTTTAACTGGCTTACAATATTATTTTCTTAAAAGTCCTACTCGCTTTTGGTGCATAATTCATTCATTCATAAGGTAATTTGAAATGCAAGACTGTGTACGTAGATAACTTCATAATATGCTTTCTGGCCAGAAATGGTTAATGTAGACATAGGAATGCTAAGTGTAATGTACTTATAGCAAGCAAAGTAATCTAACACAACTAGGGCTAAGAACAAAATCTTAGTTTTAACTGAACTCTCATTATTCTTATGATGCAATTTACTTAAATGTTAGCATACATACATTCAGACTGACTACATAAACACATACAAACCGGACATACACAAACAAACACAACACACGCGCTCGCTTTTATATATATATATATTATATATATATATATATATATATATGTATATATATATATATATATATATATATATATATATATATATATATATAGATTATATATATATATATATATATATATATATATATAAACACAAATATATAGTATATATATATATATATATATATATATATATATATATATATATATACATATATATATATAAAATGGAGAAAAAGCCGCATAAACTATTTGAAGCGAATTCGTCAAATTACTCATTAGTAAACAGAAAATCTTGATGGACTTTAATCATAAAATCTACGGTAATCTTGCTAAGATCGAAGGATCTCTTTTGTTTATACAAAATTGATCTTAGAGAGAGAGAGAGAGAGAGAGAGAGAGAGAGAGAGAGAGAGAGAGAGAGAGACATCTGTATAGGATTATAGATACTTTAGCCTTCGATCTTAGCAAGATTACCGTAGATTTTATGATTAAAGTCAATCAAGATTTATGTTTGCTAATGAGTAATTTGACGAATTCGCTACTAAATAATTTATGCGGATTTTTTTTCATTTACTTGACGGTAAAAGGAGATTGGCCTTTGAAATTCTTTCCTTATGGAAGCAAAATTTTTCCATCCCGTATGTCTTGTCTATTCAGGCACGGCGATTCCTACTATGGATGAAACATCTCCTAGAACTAGACACCTATCCGGACTGCAGCATACTCCAAATCCATAAAAAAAATGTTTGATAAAAATATTACAACATAAAATTTCATGTCACTTACATTTACACTTCCTCTGGCGACATATAAGAAGTATGCCACATGCTAAACAGCAATTGCCTATGCATACGCAAACCTGTAGTGGTAAAAAGAGTAAGAAATGAACCACTGGAAGAGGAATTCCGGCTTACATTTATTACACGAAAGAGCGGTTTTAGGTAAATAAATCAGGACAGGTCGCATTTAACAGAGTGAGACTTGAAGTTGAGTAAATTTGCAATGAGGTCACGAGTAACTAAATAAAGCTCCTTACATTTTTCATTATACGAATGAGTAACGTGGCCACTGGTCGATTCTGTGTGGTCGCAGAGAATAAAATTATAATCGATATGCAATATGAATGGAAAAAATCTTTGATTACATCAACAAAAACGAACTACAGATTCCCTGCGTTTGTAAACGGGAAAGGAACGGTGGGACATTAATCCTGGTAAATTTTGCACCAGACAGTTTTAACTTATCAAGATTTAAGGAAACGGTTACAAATTCAGGACGATGTTCTCACTAAAATAATAAGAAGCCTTCTATATTATGAATGGTTTTACTCATTCATATTTGAATAACGTTGGGAGGGCGAGGTGCAAGGAATGCCTTTCATACTTTTTAGTTATTTCTTGATGTAATTACAAAAATTGAATTAATATGAGAATTATGGTTACATTTATCTTTTTATATAGCTTAATCTCGGTTGCACTTTCAAAGGCTTTTTTATGCGCCATTCTTTCGGGAATTTGCAAGTAGTACTTTCTTTTTAAAATATGATATTCGTTGTTATTAGATCGTAACTATACAGATGGACACCGAAGGTCAAGTAAAATCAACCCATTGAAACTGAAGGTTGAAAATTTAAGTAACTGGAAAAGGTAGAGCAGCTAAGATATATCTTCACTTTAGTTAAATACTACGGACAATATTCACTGGACAACGGATATGAAAACTGGAAAAAAAATACATATTGTAGAGTAGCGAATAGAAATTAAATCATGAGACAATGAATCTACAATATTTGCACAATTTATCAACATAAGAAGCAATGCACGACCATGTAAGTATAAATATTTATAAATTTGCGTTTGTAGGAGGGAGCTCTTCTTCTCAAGTTACCTTTTAACTACAGATTTTTTACGAATTAATTCGTATCATAAAAAATGAAATAAAAAATCTCTTGTACAAAAATCAAGTAAAAGTTATTTTAAGAAAATAGCATTAATCTTGGAATGCTTCTAAGATTCTCCTGTATATGTATCAATTACACAGATAGATTTCAAGCCGCCCCACTAATATTACCCATGGTTGGAATACCAATAATCTCTGGAACTGATAATACTGGCTTCCCTTAGTTATGCGAATCATAGGTGTGGTATTTATTCTAACTTGCCTTGGATAAAATCCTCGCTTTACTACGCCTGATCAACGGATAACGAAATCCACAAGGAAAAAACAATAAAACAATAAAGAAGAACGAAGACAACCATAACAACCAGAAGATTTGTCTGGAGGAAACGAAACTCGTACCGAGCAAAACTTTTGCCTGAGACTCCTAAAAGAAGCAATACCAGACGCAAGAAATAACACTTGCGCACAGCACTTATTCTATCGCGAAATGGGAAAAGTTGCGCAAAGCAACGACCGCAGGAAGAGAAAACACATCTTGTAGAATAAAAACAAAGAGGAAACGACGAAATTCATAATGGTAACCAGGACCCACTAAGACTTCAGGCATTCAATATGTGAAAAGAAATTTGTCCCCAAGTGACACACACACACACACACACACACACACACATATATATATATATATATATATATATATATTTATATATATATATATATATATATATATATATATATATATATATATATATATATATATAGAGGACTAAACATTAAGTGTCCTACCTTACAACCTGTAAATCATGAGCCATGGCTAGCTGTGCGCGGTCGGTACGGGTGATTCATCATTAAATTGTTGTCTGGCTGACATGTCTTAGTGGGTCCTGATGGTAACTAACACTTGGCGGAAGGGAGGCATTGATGCAGAAATCATTTTTGCCAACGAGCGCCACAAAATCATATTAAACAAGCGCAGTCAGACATGAAGCCTTCAACGAACAAGCACGTGCTTAATAACTTAAAAGGAAAGTACTTGCTATTGCAGGGCAAAGGAAAAAAGGTTTTTTTGTCTCGCAATAAGCCACCCCGTGTGAGAAGAAAAGACCAAATCGAGACGGTAGCATTAAAACTTCCTAATTTCGCAAAGGAATAAAAGCAGATAATTTTTTATTAGGTAATTTTCCAAATACGTTCTGTTGATAATTACAAGAAGCGGTATTATTTATAAATTGAAGTATCAGTTTAGTTTTTATTCTAATGAACAGTCTGCAACATAATATGGCTGTTCTGATTTGATATTCAAATCTCGTATTGCGGCGGAAGTGTGGAACCGGAATCCAGAAAATTGAGAAAGTAGAAAATAAAATAATTTAGTTTGGAATTTAGTTGCTTTCTTAGACAAAATAGAATAGATTCACACCCGCATATACAACATGCATACATACATTATATATATATATATATATATATATATATATATACTATTATATATATATATATATATATATATATATATTATATATATCACATCACCTAAGGGGTGAAATTATAAGACTATATGTAGTTCTAACAGTTTCAACTTTATTTCCAAGTCATTAACGTGGAGGATAGATACATACTGGTAGAATTCACGATATCGGTCCTTTGTTAATGACTTTAAAATAAAGTCAAAACTGGTCAGGACCTACACCCAGTCGTGAACAAGACACATTTTCATGTGATCATAATCATTCATGCATATATATATATATATATATATATATATATATATATATATATATATATATATATATATATATATTATATATATATATATATATATTATACATATGTATATATATTCCTACAATCGTCCTTCTAACACTTTCTCGTCTTTTTTTCTTATTTCGTATCATGAGGGCAGATTTTGAGACATGAGGAAGAATTCGGAAACATAAGGGAAATTGAAAGAAATAAAGCAACTGCTTCATGTAAAACTAAAGTACAGCAAAGCTTGTTGCTGTACGATCGTTTTTTGAGATCCATGTGATATGTTAGACTTGGCTTTGTTGTCCTGCCATACCCTTGTTACAATTAAGACGCCAGCCTTTAGCCGATAACGACCGAAGTTTGAGGAGAAGCAGAACACTTAACGGACTACTGCCCCTTCCGACATTGTGTTTTGGTCCCTAGAATAATTTCACCAGAGTTGATGAAAGGGATCAACCCCTTAATTTGTTAGATTTCCCACCCTCTCATGTGTGGTCCTTCTGATCTGACCTCTCACCTTGTCCCTTCTTTGTTGAAGTGTCTTGCACCTGCATCTCAGCCTACCCGATCCCAATAGCATTTCACTGTATTCTTTCTTTCACCTTTACCCTTCTCTGCCAGCCATTCAATGACCTTTCCAGGTACCTGTGAGAATTAGCAGCAGAGGAGATGAAAGGACCAATGGAGATAACCACAGTTTGACAGATGTCAGGAAGAACATTTCCGGTGTGACTGCCCCAAAAAACCGGGTCCAAATATGGGCTGGCATGGCCCATCAAATTGCAATTCGCACTTGAATGTACATGCAGCATTATACCCTAATGAAGCGATGTCACACCCAAGTCCGACGAACACGGCAAGCCGTCCAGTATTCCCAAGTCTTGGTGTGATGACCTACAGCTAGCTTCTCTACTACTACTCCGTCTGAAAGCTGGACTCTGTCTTGATGTCTGACCTGACATCCCACTTGATGCTGTCACACCCTGAAGTACCTGGGTACTGTCTGATGAGGAGCTCTCCTTTATTCCCTGGTGAAGAACTGCAAGCGACCGAAGTCCTTCAGCTGATGCCTTGGTTCTATCTCATGTCTCGTCCACAGATAAAGGTAATCGAATTGAAAGTTGACTTGTTAGCCCTTCACCTATCATTCCTGTCACTCATTCCTAGTTCTGACTGATCTCCTATTCCCATACTCCTATTATTCTGTCTCCTTCAAAGAGACACTCGTGACTTAAAACTGTGCATTTGTGATACTCTTGTGGAAGTGTTATTAGATCTCTGCTACTCATGCTAACATTAATTTCAATGTGTTAACGTCTCAATTAATCTTTGAGATATCTCATAGCTTTGCATAGTTTTTCTTTTCTATTGATCATTTAACGTAAGCTTACCACTGTTAGTATTTGTGTTATAACATTACCTGCTTTGCAGATTTGTGTAGACTTCATCAGTTGTGCCCCGTCTTCTGTAGTTCAAAAGTGCCACTCAACATTTACTGCCAGTGCCATTCTTGGGATACTATTCCTGAGAACTCCAGTGAGAGCAAACCTTTCTTACCAGTACTCGACACCTATTTTGTCGTTTTTATAGTTTTCTTAAGAGTTCAATCTGTGTATCTATGCACCATGTTTAACCACTAGAGTTAGTGTTATTTCTTTGCTTGCATCTTAGTGGCACTCTCATACTTTGATATTATACATAAGTTCCAGTAGTATTTAGTACCACGGAGCCAGTGAAAGATCCTTGTAAATTTTTTGCTCTTCTGATTAATTTATAGTCATCTTTGTTGTTTCCAAAAAAGTAAGTTTTGAGCAAAGCCAGTCCTTTGCTAGACTTTCCCAAAGTAAAGTCATACACCCCAGCTCGCTCTGTGACAATATATATGTATACTTATATATATATATATATATATATATATATATATATATCTATATATATATATATATATACATATATATATATATATAATATACATACATACACACATTATATATATATATATATATCATATATATATATACATATATATATATATATATATATATATATATAATATATATATAAGTACTAGCGGGTACCATAATACATAAGTAGAAGGCCATAGATTATTAAAAACGTTTCGCACACAAATCTCGGTGCATCATGTCTGTGACCAGTAAAAGCAAAAACATTATAAAAAGGAATTCACAAAATTACAAGGTAATTAAAAATTAATGTTTTAAAAGGAAAAGCAAAAGTTTAAAGTTAAAAAAGATTAAAACACTGTAAGAAGAGAAAGAGAACCAAAACACCAACCATCCAAGGCTAAAGACGAAGAAGGAATCGCAATAAACTGACGTCCCAAACAAAAAGTTAGTTATGCCAAATACAGAGGTGAAGCCGTGGTGTTATTGTTCAAAAAGGGAACTAACATTTTCATAAGTAATGACTCCAGAGTAGTTAGATGATCTGGGTTCTTTGTATATCCAATAATAGAGAATTGCTGTTTGAAGACCTCTATGTTGCATATTCCTTCGTCTTTACTCTTGGATGGTTGGTGTCTTGGTTCTCTCTCTCTTCTTACATTATTTTAAATTTTTTCTTAACTTTTAATTTCTGCTTTTCTTTTTTAAACCATTAATTTTTAATTACCTTTGTAATAATTTTCCGTGAATTCCTTATATATAATATATATATATATATATATATATATATATATATATATATATATATATATATATATATATATATCATATAAATGGAAGCATGTTATATCCACCAGAGACTTGACTCATCTAGTTGCGACCCTCCATAATCGACTAATTGCCAAGTACATGATTCACAACTTAGATGGGCAGAGGTAACTCATCACACCACTGGGTCTACATGGAGGTTGACTCCAACAAACTCAAACACCTTCACTTCGTTTACTCATAAAGAAAGATTCTCTCTCCTACGTTTTTGTTTCGTTGTCTCGATATTTTAGCCTGTCCGTTTTTGTAAAAGTAAATTATTGAGCTGGCTATCTGTCTGTCTGTCCGCACTTTTTCTGTTTACGCTCAGATCTGAAAAACTACTGAGGCTAGAGGGCTGCATAACGGTACGTTGATCATTCAACCTCCAATCATCATACATACCATATTGCAGTCATCTAACTTCAGTAGTTTTGATTATAAGCTAAACAGAAAGAAACCTCGGCGCACTTTTTACTTGTTAAACTATATAGGGACCTTGGACAAGCAAGAAACTACATACTTATTCGCAAATTATCAGGAAATTTCCAGAGCAAGTCCTGATTAACGGGCATATTAGTAATTACGCTCATGGAGAAAACAAACCCACAGTTATGTACCTGAACAAATA
Organism: Macrobrachium nipponense; assembly: GCF_015104395.2. Classification (NCBI taxonomy): domain Eukaryota; kingdom Metazoa; phylum Arthropoda; class Malacostraca; order Decapoda; family Palaemonidae; genus Macrobrachium; species Macrobrachium nipponense. The sequence goes on from NC_061087.1 coordinate 76,824,084, forward strand.
CATTTATCTAAAAAGCAGAATTACCCACAGACCTTTCGAGAATTTGTACTATTCTCCCTTTCAGTGATTTGCCTCCTTTATTCTAATGGTCATGCTACTACGAGTGTGCATATTAACTAACTACACTGATTTGAGTAACTCTACATAACTCAAAACATGCTCATCCTAAAATTAAACTTTTTCTGTAAAAAATCAGTGCATTCATAACTGTATTCGCTATGTTAAGAATAAAATAACTTTTAAAATCTCCCACAGCTTTATCGTTGTTCCAGAGAGAGTAGAAAATCCTTTCCAGCAAGAAATGTCCTTTTTCAACATACTCCACAACCTACAGTAGTTTCTGGAGCATTTCAGTATTTCCAAAATACACAGACAATATCAACTAAACATTTGCAAAACCCATCTATCCAGCACTGTTCCCCAGCTGGGCCTGTTGAAATAATTTGTCTTCATTCTATCAGTATCCGATACAGAGACACTTTCGATAGTTTTCCTACTTTAATTTATCCATTTTCCATACCAGCTGAAAGTTAAGAGATAATATTTTTCATTAACGCCAAAGTTTCATAGTAGTATATCTTCATTATTATATATATTAAGAGACTATGAAGTGTAGAATTAAGTACTGAAACAATTTTCATTTTAGAGGAATAAAAAGGGGCTTTACCGTATCACAATTCTAACCTTTATTATTTCAACAATGACATGATATTGATCCGGGGAATGATAAACGGATTTTTTTTAACACATTTCTTAGTAAAATCCCAAAACTGTACGCTGTCAATTCCTCTTCCTTTGCCTTCGATCAAGAAAGAAGAATGCTTGCGCTGTACAGTCCTCTTTTTTCTTTTCGTTTTTTTTTCTTTTTTTATGGAATTCACTCCAGAGATAACCCACCACAGAGGTGCGATGTGTCATTCTTTTCCCGGAAAGTCTTTGTGCCTGGAATGGCCATGAAAATTTACCTTGCCTTTGAGAGAATGAACAACGCAATCTTTGCAGAAGAGATACTGTTGCTTTGGTCTCGATTTATCTCGTGTTTTTATATTGTAAATCTTTTAGTCTTCCTTTGTCTTTCTCTTTTTTTAAACTTATCGTCTACATAATCCTTTCATCTTAATGACAGGTGCGCATTCAATCACAGTAGAGTATTTTCTATGGCTTTGCGGTAGGAAATCTTTTTCTCTAAGTTTGAGACATTGTATTTGTGGGCAGCATATGCAACAACACTCCTGAGAATTATCACTTAAAAGTTTTTTGTTCAAAGCAAGCAATGATGGCACAACATTTTTCAAGAGAAAAAGATAATTTTTTAATACAACAACAACAACAACAACAACAACAACAACAATAATAATAATAATAATAATAATAATAATAATAATAATAATAATAATGATGATGATGATGATGATGTGGCACCGTGGCAGAGTGGGTTAGGTCGTCAATTGACTGGTTAAGCTGGTCAGTCGTTGGATGGGTGACCGTTCTCCTCGGTGTTGATTCCTTGGGAAAGAATCTTTACCATAATTTCCTCAGTCTACTCAGCTGTAAATGAGTACCTATTCCTGATGGGGTAGGGTCCAGCTATGGGTTAAATAGCAAAACTCAGCAATGATGGAAAGAAATGAAGAATTAAACAACAACGACGTAAAAGAACCTCTGGCAACAGAGGAGCTTCGTCCGGCAGCCAGGTATTCAGCCTAATTGAAGGGGAAGACGGTCAGGTACTTGGAGGTCGTCATCCAGCAACTGATCACCACAACGACAGTAACCAACAACCTGAGACTGGAGCTACAGAAGTAAACCAGAGGAAGAAATGGACAAGAGAAGAAAATAAGGAAATATGGTGATGCTACATCAGAAGCAACCCGACGGAGAGAGGATATAGAAGAAGATTGGTCAACATCTCGAATGAGAGGAATAACACCCGCCAAACAGAGCAGAGGCTGGCAGACCAAGTAAGGAACATAAAGAAAAAGAACTGGCTCTCCCCAACAGAAAGAGAAGAACTCGAAAGGGAAATGACACACGGCAACGAATTACAAGAAGACGAACTGAGAGACGATGCCACAGAAGACGACAGGGATGATGAGGCATCAAACAACGACACACGAGGAAATACCGACGAAGTAACAGACAGGACGGAATGGGTAGAAAAGATCAGACAATGGATGAAGCCAGACACAGAGAGAACAAAGATTCCCTCCATGAAAGCCTACAACGCCAAGAAATTAAGGGAGAAAACAGGTGAGGTCAATGAAATAATGAGACTAATACACACCACCAATATCACAGAAACAAATAACTTGACATATGCAGGAGCAAGATTAGTAGCAGAGCTGATGGGGATACGAACACCAACACCACCAGCACAACCAACCCAACAGAAACCAAAACAGCAACCGCCTTGGAAAAGGCGCATGGAAAAGCAAATCATGGTGATGAGATCTGACTTGAGTTAACTGAAAGAGATGGCAGAAAAAAGGCTGAGAAGCAAGAAAACAAGGGAGGAACAGAACGAGAAATACAAGGTACAGGAGAGGGGACTAAACAACACAATAGAGGATATAAAACAGAGGCATAAGGCTAAGCACATAAGATCCAACAATACATGAACAGGAATAAGGGATACCAACAGAACAAACTATTCGGAACCAACCAGAAAAGACTATACAGCCAACTAAGAGGGGAAGACAACCACCAAGAAATTCCTGAAGCCGAACCAAGTAAAACATATGGAGCAATCCGGTATCACACAAAAAACATGCAGCATGGCTCCAGGAAGTCAAGGCAGAAGAAACGGAGAATAAAACAAAGATTCACTGACATCACGACAGACACAGTCAGACACCAACTAAAGAAAATGCCCAACTGGAAAGCCCCAGGTCCCGATGAAGCCCATGGATACTGGCTCAAAAACTTCAAGGCCCTACACCCAAGAATAGCAGAACAACTCCAGCATTGTATCACAAATCACCATGCGCCCATATGGATGACCACAGGAAGAACATCCTTAGTCCAGAAAGACAAGTGTAAGGGAAATATAGCCAGTAACTACAGGCCTATCACCTTCCTACCAATAATGTGGAAGTTACTAGCAGGTATCATCAGTGAAAGGCTATACAAATACCTAGAGGATACAAACACCATCCCCCACCAACAGAAAGGCTGCACAAGGAAGTGTAAGGGCACAAAAGACCAGCTCCTGATAGACAAAATGGTAATGAAGAACAGTAAGAGAAGGAAAACCAACCTAAGCATGGCATGGATAGACTATAAGAAAGCCTTCGACATGATACCACACTAATGGCTAATAGAATGCCAGAAAATATTTGGGGCAGAGGAAAACCCCATCATCTTCCTCAAAAATACAATGCGCAACTGGAATACAATACTTACAAGCTCTGGAATAAGACTAGCAGAGGTTAATATCAGAAGAGGGATCTTCCAGGGCGACTCACTGTCCTCACTACTCTTCGTAGTAGCCATGATCCCCATGACAAAAGTACTGCAGAAGATGGATGCTGGGTACCAACTCAAGAAAAGAGGCAACAGAATTAACCATCTGATGTTCATGAACGACATCAAGCTGTATGGTAAGAGCATCAAGGAAATAGATACCCTAATCCAGACTGTAAGGATTGTATCTGGGGAAATCAGGATGAAGTTTGGAATAGAAAAATGCGCCTTAGTCAACATACAAAAGAGCAAAGTAACAAGGACTGAAGGGATAAAGCTACCAAATGGGAGCAACATCAAACACATAGATGAGACGGGATACAAATACCTGGGAATAATGGAAGGAGGGGATATAAAACACCAAGAGATGAAGGACACGATCAGGAAAGAATATATGTAGAGACTCAAAGTGATACTCAAGTCAAAACTCAACGCCGGAATTATGATAAAAGCCATAAACATATGGGCAGTGCCAGTAATCAGATACAGTGCAGGAATAGTGAAATGGGAGAAGGTAGAACTCCGCAACATAGACCAGAAAACTAGGAAACATATGACAATACACAAAGCATTACACCCAAGAGCAAATACGGACAGACTATATATAACACGAAAGGAAGGAGGGAGAGGACTACTAAGTATAGAGGACTGCGTCAACATCGAGAACAGAGCACTGGGGCAATATATGAAAACCAGTGAAGACGAGTGGCTCAAGAGTGCATGGGAAGAACTGATAAAAGCAGATGAAGACCCAGAAATATACAGAGACAGGAGAATGACAAACAGAACAGAGGAATGGCACAACAAACCAATGCATGGACAATACATGAGACAGACTAAAGAACTGGCCAGCGATGACACGTGGCAATGGTTACAGAGGGGAGAGCTCATGAAGGAAACTGAAGAAATGATAACAGAGGCACAAGATCAGACCCTAAGAACCAGATATATCCAAAGAACGATAGACGGAAATAACATCTCTCCCATATGTAGGAAGTGCAATACGAAAAATGAGACCATAAACCACATAGCAAGCGAATGTCCAGCACTTGCACAGAACCAGTACAAAAAGAGGCATGATTCAGTGGGAAAACCCCTCCATTGGAGCCTGTGCAAGAAACACCAGCTACCTTGCAGTAATAAGTGGTACGATCACCAACCTGAAAGAGTGATAGAAAACGATCAGTCAAAGATCCTCTGGGACTATGATATCAGAACAGATAGGGTGATACATGCAAACAGACCAGATGTGACGTTGATTGACAAAATGAAGAAGAAATTATCACTCACTGATGTCGCAATACCATGGGACACCAGAGTTGAAGAGAAAGAAAGGGAAAAAAATGGATAAGTATCAAGACCTGAAAATAGAAATAAGAAGGATATGGGATATTCCAGTGGAAATTGTACCCATAATCATAGGAACACGGCACGATCCCAAGATCCTTGAAAAAGACTCTGGAAAAACTAGAGGCTGAAGTAGCTCCATGACTCATGCAGAAGAGTGTGATCCCAGAAACGGGGCACATAGTAAGAAAAGTGATGGACTCCTAAGGAAGCAGGATGCAACCCAGAACCCCGCACTATAAATGCCACCCAGTCGAATTGGAGGACTGTGATAATGAAAAAAAAAAAAATTTAATAATAATAATAATAACCTAACCTAAGCCGTATTGTAGGCAAAGTCGCCCCACTTAATATGGTGAATGATGCAGCCAATTTCTTTTTTTTTACATTGATGCTGGTTACTGAATTCACGTTTTACTATTTTACATTATTAATTCAATCACATGCAATACATTCACACACATGCACACACATGCACACACACAGAAGGCCATAAAAATAGGGTAATTTATGGCCTTCCCAAAACTCACAAAGACAATCTTCCATTCAGACCCATCGTTTCATGTGCCGGTGCTTTCAATTACAAAATTTCTAAATGGTTAGCTGGCCTCCTTTCCCCTTTTTTAGGCACTTTTTCTCCCAGTCACATTAAACATTCGGAAGATTTTTGTCACAAATTCAGAGAAGCACATATACCACTTCACAACATAAAACTTTTAAGCCTTGACGTAGATTCCCTGTTCACTAAAGTACCAGTACACGGACGTTCTTCAGTTTTTAAGGGTAAAGAAAATTATCCCCCTATTCAGATCATTTCCCATTGCGCTTGACAAAATAATAAAGCTAGTTGAATTATGTGCATCTAATAACGTATTTTCATTCGGGGAATCATTCTACAAGCAAAAATTCGGGTGTAGTATGGGTAGTCCTTTAAGTCCTCTTCTAGCCAATCTGTACATGGAATACTTTGAAACTACAGTAATAAATGCGATAAAAACCCAAAAACATGCTGTGGATGAGATACGTGGATGATATCCTAACATTTTGGGATAATAGTGGGGCAATTTCAATGAATTCCTCTCGAAATTAAACACATTAGTGCCCAGCATCAAATTTAAAGTTGAATGGGAAACAGACAACAAAATTCCTTTTCTTGATGTTTTAATAATCAGAGATACGACAGAATACAAATTTACCATATACAGAAAACCAACGTTCTCACTTTCATACATTCACTACTTTAGCTATCATGACGTTACTATCAAGATAGGTGTAGCTAGTAACTTGTTCTTAAGAGCCTTACGAATTGTTCCCCAGAATTCCTGGAAAGAATTTGAACTAATTCGCAAGCAACTTTCGTCTTTAAAATACCCTGACCATATAATTGAGAAAGCAATTCACAAAGCAAACGTAATTTTCTACCGACCCCCTAAAGACAAGACCAGAGATACACCCAACAATAAAATAATAATTCCCCACCTGGACACGATTAAGAGAATAACCAACCCCCTGGGAAAATCGAACCCTCCCTTTTGTATTTACTTACCCAAACACCTTAGCCAAATCCCTGATTAACGTCCAACAAAAGACATCTCCAAAGGACTCTGGGGTATACGAAATCCATGCCAGGACTGTGACCAATCTTACACGGATTTACAGGTAAATCACTTCCCCAGAAATTAATACAACACAAACGGTCAGTTAGGTATGGACAACAAAACTCGGCTATTTTTTTTCAACCATATAAATGAACATAACCATAGAATAAACTGGAATTTGTCACGTGTAATTTATAGCAGCAACTGCCGGTACAAGAGTCAAATGATGGAATCGGCCTTAATAAAAGAGAGGCAGGTAATGAACATCTCAAAAGGAGCATGGATTTCGGACACGATCGACAACGTCTTCATTCAACCAACCCTTAAGAAGATTAAAGGAAGATTATCAGCGGGGGTGACTTAAAATGGCTTGTTTGTGGATGGACCTCTTGGTATTAAATACCACCTTTTCTGTAAACTTTTCTCATTCATCTACCTGAAGAGGGAGACAGCAGTCTCTGAAATATAGTACTTTTCTCTATATTTTGGTGTTTATGGGCTCCTTTTATTAGATATATATATATATATATATATATATAATATATATATATATATATATGATATATATATATATATATAATATATATATATATATATATATACATATATATATATATATATATATATATATATATATATATATATATATATATATATATATATATATATATATATATATATATATATATATATATATATATATATATATATATATATATATATATATATATATATATATATATATATATATATATTCCAACAGGAGTTGCAGTAAGACAACAGCTCACATGATAAATTATTGGACGCTTCGTGCCCCAAGACAATTCAATAGCCTTCTTGGATGTAAAAATTACTAAGAGTGAGCAACGTTTTTAATACCAATGTATATCGCAAGAATTCTTCCGCTGGATTGGGAAATAATTTTTACAGTTCATGTTTTTATGATTTTAAAGTTAACGCTGTCATTACGTTGGTACACAGAGCACTTTAATATACTTCAGACTGGTATGCTTTCTATAATAAAGTTGAATACCTACTGACATCTTTTACAGCAATATGAAAGAGAACGTATGAAAAGAGGAAAAATAAAAAGAATACTCTCATGTAAAGATGGAAAACTCAAAAAAAGAAGGCAAATTACTAGAAATTAATTTATTTGAATACGAAAGCAATAAGGAGGGATATGAAATAAGAGTGCATGCAATAATGGAAATAGATAAAAAAGCTAAACAATATATATATATATATAGATATATATATGTATTTATATATATTATATATATATATATATATATATATATATATATATATATATATATAACATATATATATATATATATATATATAGATATATATATATATATATATATAATTATGTAATATATATATATATACATACATATATATATATATATATATATATATATATATATATATATATATATATATATCTTTGTTTAGCTTTTTATCTATTTCCATTATTGCATGCACTCTTATTTCATATCCCTCCTTATTGCTTTCGTATTCAAATAAATATAATTTCTAGTAATTTGCCTTCTTTTTTTGAGTTTTCCATCTTTACATGAGAGTATTCTTTTTTATTTTTCCTCTTTTCATACGTTCTCTTTCATATTCTCAATACCTCTTCTTTGCTACCCGTTTTGTGATTTCACTCATCTCTGCCATTCTGTCCAGATTTAATTCTGCAATAACCCCTTCCTTTCTCGCGACAGACTTCTTGGAGCTCTCATCTTCTCATCTTCAATTGCCTGTCAATTTCTAGGTTTATGTCACCTCAAAAACCTGGCTATCACACACATATTGGCGAATACCAGAGCTGAAATTAAGATTTCTTACATTCTTTTGAGAAATGGTATAACCAGAAGTACTAGTTTGTGCATCTCAAAGACATTTGGTTCTATAATGAACATATAATGATTACTGAAGTTTGACTTGCAGCGATAAAGACAGATAATCATAATTTTTTTTTTTAATATGGTATTTATTCAGAATTTCTGATTGTTCAACCATCATGAACGGCGGTCTTTGGGAGCAAATGAATGTCTTCAGGAAAGGTGAAGTTCGTTAGGAGGCAATGGCAGTTTTACAGGCATGTTAATATTATTATTACTATTATCATTACTCCTTGGAATTTGAAATATTTATCAAAATTCAGAGATATGACATTTTACTAAGAACACACATTTCATGAGAATCTACATTATTGCAGCTGACAACATTAATTTTATTTATGTTCAAATAGTTAAGCTTGGCCCTTCTGCAGATGATGTTCTACAACTCTTTGTACTTTGCTTCTCTTTAGTGAATTCTGTATCTGGTTCAGTCTAAGACAGCTGTTCCTGTTCTAAAGAGCTAAATCAATTGTAATGACCTTTTTTTTAATCGCATTTATAATTTGTAAAATCGAGTGTTTGTAATAATATAGCATATTCAATAAGGTTTTGGAATTAACACGAAAGATCTTGAGCTCCGTTGTTTTCATTTCCTTTCTGGATGATATATATATATCATATATATATATATATATATATATATATACTACTATATATATATATCATATATATCATATATATAATATACATATATATAATATATATATATATATATATATATATATATATATATATTAATATGTATATATATATATATATATATATACATATTAATATATATATATATATATATATACTATATATATATATATATATATATATATATATATATATATATATATATATATATATATATATATATATATATATATATATATATATATATATATATATATATCATCCAGAGGAAATGAAACAACGGAGCTCAAGATCTTTCGTGTTAATTCCAAAACCTTATTGAATATGCTATATTATTACAAACACTCGATTTTACAAATTAAAAATGCGATTAAAAAAAAGTTCATCACAATTGATTTAGCTCTTTAGAACAGGAACAGCTGTCTTAGACTGAACCAGATACAGAATTCACTAAAGAGAAGCAAAGTACAAAGAGTTGTAGAACATCATCTGCAGAAGGGCCAAGCTTAACTATTTGAACATAAATAAAATTAATGTTGTCAGCTGCAATAATGTAGATTCTCATGAAATGTGTGTTCTTAGTAAAATGTCATATCTCTGAATTTTGATAAATATTTCAAATTCCAAGGAGTAATGATAATAGTAATAATAATATTAACATGCCTGTAAAACTGCCATTGCCTCCTAACGAACTTCACCTTTCCTGAAGACATTCATTTGCTCCCAAAGACCGCCGTTCATGATGGTTGAACAATTAGAAATTCTGAATAAATACCATATTAAAAAAACAAATTATGATTATCTGTCTTTATCGCTGCAAGTCAAACTTCAGTAATCATTATATGTTCATTATAGAACCAAATGTCTTTGAGATGCACAAACAATAGTACTTCTGGTTATACCATTTCTCAAAAGAATGTTAGAAATCTTAATTTCAGCTTTGGTATTCGCCAATATGTGTGTGATAGCCAGGTTTTTGAGGTGACATAAACCTAGAAATTGACAGGCAATTGAAATATTGATAAGGAAGACAAACACATTAAAAAAAACAGAAAAGGTAAAAAATCAAGCCATAAGAAGAGGCAGGTAAACCATACCAGAGAGTAAAGGTGTTTGTGACGTTAATGAAATTTATTTGAAAATGAATTTTGCATAAAACCAATAGTCAGATGTTACTTTTGGTATCCTTTTTAACATAATGATCGCGTTCATGTTCAACATAATCAGTTTTGTGATTATTTCATAAACAACAATTAGATTAGATGTGCTACATATGTGGTAA
>NC_061087.1:76839324-76841824 GCF_015104395.2 Macrobrachium nipponense
ACACACACACACACACATATATATATATATATATATATATATATATATATATATATATATATACGTATATATATATCTCGGATTATGGTTTTAGTTATTTTGAGAGCCATTCTTGGGATATAACCGCTGAACAAACCTTACCGAAATACTACCGAGATTTATTTGAATTACTTTTTATTTCAACTGACATAATCTCTCCAATACCTGTAGTATATCCAATAGATCATTGTATTTTGTTGCTGCTTTAAAAGCGTGGCACTGAAGTTGTTGGGTTATTTCAGAAGGAAATTTTATTTTTTATCAAAGATTAAAGTCTTAGGGTTTTTTATGCATCTAAAGATCGCTCTTAAGAATCTCCATTGCATTAAACAAAAGGGAAATAATTGCATTGCAGAATTACAAGTTTCATGCAATTTTTTTTTTTTTTTTTTTTTTTTGGCCTTTTGTTGATATTTGTTTTAAAAAACACAGTTTTTTTTGTGCGACCTCATAATGCGATCTGCAACGAAAAACTAGATGATCATTCATAGGGTTACTGATAAATCCTTTATATTTAATATCAGAATGTAATTCTTACTTTGAGAATTCAATTTAATTTCTATATAGTAAAACGTCCTTTGTAAGCCCCATTTTCTTTCATTTTAGGGAACTAAAACCTTAAGGGATAAATAAGTGCTTAAACAGCAATGCCCGTCAAATAGGTTCGTCCTCTTTAGAGTGGCGCGTTTATTGCTTCAATTCTTGTATTGTCTGACTGGCACATTGCAAATTATTCTTATTCTTACGTCAGCAATGGAAGGGTGAAGTAGGTACATTTAGCGGACATTCAAAATATAAAAATTTGTCGATTACAAGCTACAAATGTCTGAAGTATATAGCACTAATGCCATGAGGTCTTGAGAACGCTGCTGAATTAACCTATGAAAACAGTGATAAAACTCATAATGTGGGAGACAAATAAAAATGATCTGACAATAAAAGTATACACTCTAATAAGTGTTTGTCGTTCAACAAATTCTAGAAGACAAATAAGAAGGATCTCAGAGCAAAAGCACTGATTAGAAACTCCAGAAGAAAATTGAAAATTATCTTCCAAAAAAAGCAGCAATTACAAAACTAATCATACGTTTAATAATACACTAAATTATTAGTGAAACTACAATTGTGTTGCCAAGTAGAAACTAATGCATATGCAGGTATCCTCTCCATTTACCCTTCCTCTCCTATTCCACCTTCAACTCATCTCTCCTTGTTGCTGGCTCTCGTGTTTGCCCAACTCAGTCAGGACAATCAAGTTTGATGATTAACTGTAACCGAGTTAGCAGAAGTTATAACTCAAGTTTTGTCATTAATTACATAAGTGAGAGATGATTTATGTTTTGTGAGAGCCGACTCTTGTTCTTAATTTGATATTATTCTAACAACGACTGATACCGCTGTATGTTTCACTCTTTCCTACTCCGCTTGTTTCAAGCTGAGTTTTTAAGAGTTAACGTGAGAGGAAAAAGAAATGGTGTGAAGTTAATAAGCACGGCTGAAGATTTCTGCTTAAAGGCTTCTTGAAATACCGAGTGTTTTTTATTGCTAAAGTCATGATGGAAAAAGAAGTGTACCAAAGACTAACGGTCCTGGAATTTACTATTCCAAATCTGAAAAAGATTAAATCTGATAATCTACCTTTAATTAAGATATACTATATTCCAAGTCCCACAAACGGCATTTTCTAACCCCGTATAGTTCCTATCCCAATACAGTACATCCAATTATCTTATATTAATTAGTTAGCTATCTTCCCTTAGTACTGACTTCATTATAAAGACTGAAATACACAATAGTAACAAATAATGTTATTCTATACAATCGAAACTAAGACATTTCGACAGTAAAAAAATGCTGGGTAATTTTTCATCGCTAGTAATTTTTTTATTGATATTTGTTATTTATATTCAGTTTTTATTTATATTCAGAAGTATTTTTTATGACATTTCTTTCTTGCTCTATAATCATTCTTTCACTTGTTCTATAATTAGAAAGTTTTACTTTTGCGAATTATAGCAGCTTTTTCATTTTATCTTTGGTTAACGAGTTACGTTATCTAAAACTGTCAACCTTAACCCCCATGAAGTAGTGAGATAAGGAGTATGGTGACCATATAGATTAGGAGTCTGACTAGGACAAAGGATTAGGGATGATTAAGGAAAGGAATTCTTCTGGCTTATTGTTACTAAGTTGAGAGTTGGCTGCCCAGTGATTGATATATGCAGTTAGAGTGGATTAATTTTTTGTTGTAATCAAACATTATATATATGTATTTATGTATATATATATATATATATATATATATATATATATATATATATATATATATATATATAACTCTGACTGACAACCGATAAACTCTGGTTCTCTCTTTCTCTCTCTCCTCCCTATCACCTCCTCTCTCTCTCTCTCTCTCTCTCTCTCTCTCTCTCTCTCTCTCCATTACCTGTTAAGATAATTG
>NC_061087.1:76844324-76860656 GCF_015104395.2 Macrobrachium nipponense
CAAAAGGTTTTAATTAATTAATACACGGTTCATTGATAAATTTTGATATATAATATATGTATATGTATATATACTACATACGATATATATATATATATAATATATATATATATATATATATATATATATATATATATATATATACGTATTAATATACCGAAAAATGAGGGAGACATAATAAGGAGATGGGAAGAAGAATATTTTGAGGCCTTATTGAATGAAGAAAATGAAAGATTTCTAAGAGGAGACGGACACACAAATTGTGGACCAGTCACAGAAATAACAAAAGCTGAGGTTAGAGTGGCACTGGGAAAGATGAAAAATAGTAAAGCGGTGGGACCAGATGGCATACCTGCAGAAGCCTGGAAGGCTGTTGATGAGGAAGGAATTGACATATTGTGGCAGTTAATGAAAAAGATTATGGAAAGTGAGACGATACCCGAAAAATGGAGAGAAAGTATATTAATCCCAATATTCAAAGAGAAAGGGGACATACAATTTTGTGGAAATTACATTCACTGAAGGTATTTGAAAGAATTATGGATGAAAGATTACGGCAGCAAGTTTTCCGGTAGACAGCAACTAGGATTCATGAGGGGGCTTAGTACTGTGGATGGTATTTTCGCTCTGAGACAAATTATGGAAAAGTACAGAGAGAAGCAAAAGGTCTTGCATATGGCCTTTATAGACCTTGATAAGGCATATGGCAGAGTACCACGACTGGAAATATGGAGATGTCTCAGGGAGAGAGGAGTGATGGAGAAGTATGTCAGAATGATCAGGGAGATGTATAGAAATGTAAAGACCAGCGTCAGATCTACAGTTGGAAGAACAGAAAATTTCCAAGTTGGAGTTGGGCTACATCAGGGATCTACTCTAAGCCCACTTCTGTTTAACATCGTCTTGGATGTGTTAACAGAGGATGTCGGGGAGGAGCCACCATGGTGTCTGCTCTATGCAGATGACATAGTCTTGGTAACCGAGAACAGGGAAGAACTGGAGGGGAAACTTGAAAGATGGAGATATGCCTTGGAGAGTAGAGGTTTAAGAATAAGCAGGAAAAGGACAGAATATATGACAACCGAATTGGATGGCGACCAGTAAACAACAATAAAATTAGGCGGAGGAAACATCAAAAGTGTTCATAAATTCAAGTACCTTGGCTCAGTGATTGACAATGAGGGGAACATGGAAGAGGAAATTAACAACCGGATTCAGTGGGGTTGGAACAACTGGAGGAAGGGGTCTGGTGTCATATGTGATAGAAAAGTCCTTATAAGATTAAAGGGCAGAGTGCACAAGGCAGTGGTCAGACCAGCAATGACGTATGGATTGGAAGCAGCACCTCTAAAAAAACAGAGGGTAGAAAGTTGAATGTAACCGAGATGGGGATGCTTAGGTGGATGATTGGAGTAACCAAAAAGGACAGGGTTAGAAATGAACATATTAGGGGTACAGAAAAGTCACTGATGCATCAAAGAAAGTGCAAGAGGCAAGGTTAAGATGGTATGGCCACCTGATGAGAAGAGAAGAGCAACACATGGCAAGGGAAGTGATGGACGTGGAGGTGGATGGAACACGAAGGAGAGGAAGACCTACGACCAGGTGGAGAGATTGCATTAGAGATGATATGAGGGAGAAGGGAGTATGGGAGGAAATGACACGGGACAGAGGTAGATGAAAGAGACTCATTAGAAACGGTGACCTCGAATAGGGATAAAGCTGGGAAGAAGAAGAAAGAAAAGAAGAATATAAATATATATATATATATATATATATATATATATATATATATATATATATACATACATACATATATATAATATTATAATTTATTAGTGAAGCGTGTATTCATTAATAAAGCCTTTTGGCTAACTCCTTGACGTTGTTTGTGTAAAGGGCGTATTCTGCTTCAGGTAAGCTATGGCACCAGAACTTCTTGACTTGAGTTATATATATATATATATATATATATATATATATATATATGATATATATATATATATGTAAAACCCTACCTAAATCAAGTCAAAAAGTACTGGTTTTACGCACACACACACACACATATATATATATATATATATATATATATATATATATATATATATATATACTATATATATATATATATATATATCTATATATATATCTATATATATATATATATATATATATATATATATATATATATATATATATATAGTATAGATATATATAGATATATATAGTATATATATATATATATATATATATATATATATATATATATATATATATATATATATATATAATGAAGGCAGGGAAAGCACACCAACAGGTCAAGGAACTCATATTTTTTAAGTTGCAACGTTTCGGAGCCGACCATTAGGCCTCATTTTCAAGCTAAAAAGTAACAGTATCTAATTAGCACAATAAAATCAAGCTACAATATTAAAATTCACAATGTAAGATACAATAAAATAATCACAGTTAAAAATACAAATAAGGACCAACCGTTGAGTGTGAAGACAGAGGAAGGACTAATAAAAAACGTAAACAGTTCACGAGAGGTAAAGATAGACGTGGCATGGGTGTTCATTGAGGGGACCAGTTTTTCATAAACAATGATTCGTTAATTGTTAAAACCTTACGATTGGAAGCTCTGCCCTAAACCTTAAAGTCCTTGTACTGAATAGAATTCCTACATTTATCGGTATGATCCCTTATGTTGGAAAATTCGGAATTCGAAAGATTAGTGCCAGTTCCATAGCTGACAGCTCTATGACTGTCGATTAGGACTTTAAGTAACCTATGTGTCGATCCAATAAAGGTTCCTTGATTACATCGAGGACAAGTAAATTTGTAAATAACACACGAGTTCATCCATGGATCCAAACGGTCCTTTTCATGGCAGGGAGATGACTTGTTATTAAAGCGTGGAGTTCCTTATAAAAGTTGTATTGTGAATAAAAGGAAGGCTGGCATAGAAAGGTAATTTAGGAACGTGAGGAGTAGAATGACGTGAAACAAAAATATTATTTAATATCTGGAGACATGCTTCAAGAACAACTGGGTGGGAAAGCTCCTCTGAAGGCTTCTCAACTTAAGATTTTAGAAAAAAGACATTCACTGGTCTTGGTACAAATTTTTATAGTTTTTGTTCTCTTGATTTTAAGATTAATGCCTTATTAACCATCCTTCACCGAGCCTTTGCTTTGTCTTGCAGTTGGCATCTTTTCACAATGAAGTCACGTTCTTGCAAAAATATTCTAACAGCAACTGCTTTCCCACCCAGTTGTTCTTTAAGCATGTCTCCAAATTTTTTAATAATATTTTTGTTCCACGACATCCTACTCCTCACGTTCCTAAATTACCTTTCTATGCCAGCCTTCCTTTTATTCACAATACAACTTTTATAAGGAACTCCACGCTTTAATAACAAGTCATCTCCCTGCCATGAAAACCAAAATTATACCCAAAAACCCACTGAATATGGGTAGCCTTTTCAGCTTCAAGGACCGTTTGGATCCATGGATGACCTCATGTGTTATTTACAAATTTACTTGTCCTTGATGTAATCGAGGAACCTATATTGGATCGACACATAGGTTACTTAAGGTCCTAATCGACAGTCATAGAGCTGTCAGCTATAGAACTGGCACTAAGCTTTCGAATTCCGAATTTTCCAACATAACGGATCATACCGATAAATGTAGGAATTCTATTCAATACAAGGACTGTAAGGTTTTGGGCAGAGCTTCCAATCATAAGGTTTTAACAATTAATGAATCATTGTTTATGAAAAAACTGGTCCCCTCACTGAACACCCATGCCACGTCTATCTTTACCTCTCGTGAACTGATTACGTTTTTTATTAGTCCTTCCTCTGTCTTCACACTCAAAGGTAAGTCCTTATTTGTATTTTTAACTGTGATTGTATCTTATATTGTGTATTTTAATATTGTAGCTTAATTTTATTGTGTTAATTAGATATTGTTACATTTTAGCTTGAAAATGAGGCTTGCTGGTTGGCTTCGGAACGTTGCAACTTAATAAATATGAGTTCTTTGACCTGTTGGTGTGCTTCCCCTGCCTTCATTGTATAGTTGGGTTTAGAGAAACCTTCGCCTGTTGAATATGATATATATATATATATATATATATATATATATATATATATATATATATATATATACGTATATATATATATATATATATATATATATATATATATATATATATATATATATATATATATATATATATATATGTTACCCATCCCATTCTTTGGAACATGAATATCCAGAAAAAAAAATGTAGTGCCATTATCGTTCCCGAACAATGACTCTAAGTCATAAACTGAGATATCAAAAAATTATTCACAAAAACTGGAGAGAAAAAAATAAATTCAAATTCACCCATGATATAAAAACTTGTGTCAGCGATGGCTAACTTCTAAAAAAAGAGAAAAGAAAAATCAACGGTTCTGTTAACTATCCCCATGACTCACGTATATGTCAAGTAATTATCTGCTGAACTCATAAAAAAAAGAAAAACAACAAAAATGTGTTGTTAGTTCCTCCCATATTGAAAAAAACAACACCACTCTTGACAGCATTACAGCACCCACGTATTAGTATATAAAAAAAAAAAAACACCAGTATCAGAAGTATCATCATCAGCAGTATCACCAAAATTGCTATCATCAAAATCACCAGTATTAGTATAAAAAACATCACTAATGTTAATGCTTGCCCATTCACCAAAAATTCAGCAGAAGATTCACCAAAAGTTCAGCAAAATTCAGCACAATTCACCAAAATTCACCCAGATTCATCAAGATTCACCCAGATTCATCACTCATGAACGACTGACATATTCTCTAAAGTCATAAAAACTCAATAATTAATTAACCACAAAACTTCTCCTATAATTCATCGTAATAATTCTCAATAACATAACTATCTGTAATAATTATAAAATAATCTCCCATGAAATATCTCAAATCTCCTGTAAAATAAGTCTCAAATCTCTCGTAAAATACGTATCCCATAAAAAAAATATTCATTGTAAAATATCTCCCATAAAAAATATCTCCCGTGTCAGCAGTAAAAGCATTAATATTGCCATTTCCACGGTATTCATCACCATTGCCACACCCCCATGATACCAACCATCACCAATCAACACCAATCAACACCATTTCCCCAGTCTACACCACCATTGCCACACCCCCCATAACTCCAAAATCAACACCACTCACCGGTATCATCAGATACAACACCACTCATCACCCCTCAGCAACACCGGGCATCACCATCTGACAACATCAGTCATCACTCATCACCAGTCAGCGCCATTTTAAAGTAATCTCTCCAACACAATAATAAAAAAATAATAATCTCTGTGTCCCCATTATAATTGTGCCTTCCAAAGTAAAAGGAAAACTTACGCCACATCCAATGCATTTCATTTCCTTTTATCTTTATTCAAGAGAAAGAAAATCTCTTTCTAAAAAAAGACCCTACGGGCATCTCACATCATCAACCCATCAGTATCAGCTGATGTCCTGGCATTGGAAATTCATTGTCAAGGGCAAACTCATCCCTCGATACCCCGACACAAAAAAAAAAAGTTCACCCCCCCAATGAGAAAAAAAAAAAAAAAAGTTTCACCCTCCACTGAGCGTTAGAACACCCCCCTGAACAGTGTTTGAGTACCCCCCGAGGCAGGCCAGTACCCGTCTTGCAATACCTCTCTGCGTTGGTTAGCAGAAAGTGCTGAGCCCGTAAGAAAAAAATGCAATTCAAGCACAGTTTCGCATGCATGAGAACTATTCATACACCAAGCAAAGACGAATGTGTCACTTCTAGACATGCGCTGATAATAAAAAAAACCATTTCACTTTCTGCTACTATGGGAAAAAAAATGTGGTATCCCAACCAGTCACATAACACAAAATTATTCCAAAAAATCCCCAGGGCTAAAAAAAAGGCTCTTTCACACTTACCCCTTCATAGTGAGAAAAAAAAACCGGAATTTGCGCAAAACACGCTAATATGCACAATCACGGGCGTCTCGGGAATCACACTCACAAACATCTCAGTTCCAACTGAACTTCCCAGCCCCTTGAGGCAGCTCGCTCTGGGCAAAATTGATGACTCTAGTAAAAATCCTTCCCTTCCCATTACCACAGTGTTAACGGACGGATATTTTTTATTCCTCTCACTTAGCAACTGAAATCTAACAATCTAACAATTTTCCACAATCCCACAAAAGGCTTTGTCGTTCGATAACCACCGCTAAGCCACCAAAAACTGTTACCCATCCCTGACACCATGGTATGCGTTTAAGCCTAAGCGTTAAGGCGAACTACTTACACACAATCTCTCCCCCCCTCTCTCTCTCCCTCTCTCTCTCTCTGGCATAGCCTTCTCTCTCTCTCTCTCTCTCTCCATTCTAACAGGTCATCAAATTAGAGTCGGAGTTATAAAAAATATAATATTTATTCAACAATGGAAAGATAATAATTCAAGTCTCACAGACAAACCACTCAGATAACCCCCCAGTATTTAAATGTCTCAATCAGTAATTAGTCACACCAATCTCTTCTCCAAAATATCATATTTCCCTCCACACGGGGCATTCTGTCCCTAGGACACTTTGTCCCCTCACTAGAGCCACCTGTTCAAAAGACACGAATAGATACTCATAAGCACACACAATTGTAAAGACAAAGTCAAAGATTAAACAGAACATCTTTACAAAATGTTAAACAGACAACAAGCCATCCCTTTGGCTAAAGTAAGTCAACACTTACCCATTACAGCCTGGAAAACCACACACTATGTTCAAGAAACTCTTTGGCACTCGCCATCGTGGCTCTGCCTTTCTCGCACAGACCTCTATGTAAGTCTCCCCATAGATTTGGCTAAAGATACCATTATGAATGGAAGAGGCGCACACGTACACACGAACTCACCTCATCGGTAAAAACTGGTCACAACCAGTTTCCAAAGGCACTCGGACAAGACCTCGTGAACTCACGAACATTGACCCGCTTAAATATGCATCTTCTTATCACACCATCCCAGAAATGATTTATCAGCTTTCTCAGGTCAACGCTTCGGCTCTGTCTCTATGGGAAGTTAAAAGTGAACAGCACATCACATTGGCATATTAAATATATTATTAATTATAGCCCCTCTTTCATCTGACACACATACACACACACACACACACACACACACACATATATATATATATATATATATATATATATATATATATATATATATATATATATATATATATATATATATATAGAAAGATAGAGATAGATAGATAGATAGATGTGTATCAACATACTTGCTACAAGTGTACAAATTTATCGTGAAGAACTTTTACATCTTCCATTTTTTCACACGATAAGTTACACCAACTTGATAAATTTGCATATGGATGAAGAATTAATCAAACAGCAGGTATGTCGCAAATGAATTTGCTTTATAATCGCCCAATTTCCCGACAAATCAACTTCCATTCATGCTTAGATTAGTTACTGGCTAGCAATAACAGACTCAAGTTTTCAATGCGGCGACAGAGTCAATATCAAGGTCACATTTATAAAGGTTCAGTTGACACTTCCATTTTTTTTTCACCTTGGGAATTTCTGCCGTACAACGAATTAGCGTCTTCATTTGCACTCCTATCATTTTGTATATACCTTTGACATCATGTAACTGAACCGATGAATAAATGCTGATATCTCAACACAGCAATGGCACTGGAATCCGTCTGAGAGGCTGCAGTCGTTCCAAGATCAAAATAAACGCAGATCGTTCTGGCACAGGAAAGGTAAATCCAATTAAAAGATAATATGTTTTCCAAATCGATAACTTATTCCAAGTCCATTTACACTCAAGTATATATATTGAATAAAAGAGATGGCGGTTCTTTCTTACTTGAAAGTCATTTCACTTGTGATAAAACATTTGCCTAAATTACTTATCGTATTTGTATTCAATTGGATTTGTCCGTCGGTTAAAAAAAAAATAACGTTAAACTCATTCATTCTGAAAGTCAGTCTTAAGAGTCTTGGAAAGACGGAAGAAATGAAACGCCAGTGTGACTACATATCCTCCATGAAGTTTAAAAACATTTCTATTAATTGATGAACATTAGTTAGACAAGCCATAAAATAAGGTCCCTCAAACATTATACCAAGAACCCTTAGGAATTATGGACTAGGGATATATTTTCTGCAGAATAAATAGAGATGTGCTCATCGATTTCCATAATGACCAATGTCCCTTTTAACCAAGATTTATCAATGTATTTTCACTTCGTATAATAGTTAATAATAATGTACTACACTGTTGATAATGTATGGGAACTTTCGAATACGATGCCAGAAACTACCTTTTTGCTATTTTTGCTTACTTTGTACACTTGGTAAATGAGAGAAGATGGAGGGGAATGTAAGTCCATACGTAACTTATCTGGCCCATAAAGTTGCGGAAAACAGAAACAATAGTTATACAATAAAAACACCGTAATGCTATCATTTCTTGACTGAACTCAACTCTTTGATTTTTTGTCAGAGGATAATTTTGTGAAATAGCGCTTATAATAATTGACGTGAATCAAAATCCTTCCATTTCAAACACCATTTTCTGGAATGGACAGGGCCAGGTATCAATACGAGTGAATAATCGTAAGGATATCGATTTTTATTGTATAACCAATACGATGTTTATCGATGAAGTCTCCATATAAAAAGGTCCATTTGCTACATAACGTTTCGTTATCTTTGAATTGAACTTTCTTACCGACGACAGCAGATGCTTCAATCTAAATCTGACATGATTATTATACAGAATTATTGCAGTAACTATTGAAATTAAGTTTCTTTAATAATAACAGGGTATTAAAAGAAAACGGTTGCAACATTACCTATTTAACTTTGTAATAAAAAAACAAAGTAGATGGAAGCTGAATGGCAGAATCGCTGGAGTCATAATTCACGAATTAGTAAGAAATTCCATAAAGAAGACTTCATAAAACTGCACTATTGTGAAAGCAGGAACTCGATCATTAGAGAATTATATATATAAAAAATAAAGCTAATTCAATTACAAGTAATCAAATAACTGGTTAATCTCTTCCTTAATGTAATTTAATAAGTAGTCGCAATAAATGATAATAATTCTTATATTTTCAGTACATATGATACTAAGAAGGATAAAAATAACTCACTTAATCCATTATAAGGGTGGAATGCGGATTCTACCCTGTTCGGCAGTTTGCTGCTGACCCCTTATTATATGGTGGCAACGATTGAGGCAATGTATTACTAAAATGTCTTATCGAAGAGGGTAGAAATGTCATTATTTACATGCACAAAAAAGTCAGTGTTAACTGAAATAATGATGGAAATAATGACCTGGTATCATTTGCAAAACATCAACCTAAGGAAGATATTAATTTCATTTAAAGAAAATTCAAATGAGTTGTGACTCCGTTATTTATACCGAATTGCAAGAACCTCCAGGTAATTCAGTGAGGAAAACAAAACGCCGTAGAATTTTCACCTTTTGGAAAACAAATGAACTTAAACAGTGAAAGAAAACAAAGAGTGACGTTTTTTCCTTGTGTTTCTAAAATTCCTTTTGTCAGACCGTAATCAACTCGAGGAAACACACGCACGAATTCAAGTTTGACAGAAATATGTCCTCATTTTAAACTCTGGATAAAAATCTCGCGTAATTACCATCCGAAGGGATTTTGTTTAAGCTTTTCGCATTCCTTTTCTTCTTAATGAACGCTGATTACTTCATAAAAATTCGCTTCAAACTAATCACCTGAATGTCCGACGCAAATACAGAGAGAAGATTTTATTGCAATTGCAATGTCAGGTGAAAGGGCAAATGTGTGTTGTGGAGAGAGAGAGAGAGAGAGAGAGAGAGAGAGAGAGAGAGAGAGAGAGAGAGATCTTTCTTGAATTCATTTGATGTTGATGTTTGCTGTAATAGACAGTGTGTGTGTGTGTGTATACATACATACATAAATATATATATATATATATATATATATATATATATATATATATATATATATATAGTATCCATGTATAAATGGATGGATATATGCATGTATTTTCGTGTTTGTATTTGTGCCAGCATAACTCTGAAACGAATTGAGCAATTTCAACCATACTTTGTATACATATGGTTTACTATCTATAAATCAGCACTGTGGGGATAAGACATCACTAGCAACAAAGGGCACCAAAGGGGGTGGGGGTGGGGGTGGGTAGGGTTTCCATGAAACGGGGCTCGTTCGTCGCCCATGAGACTTAGTAACTAAATAAACTTTACGAATTTACCATACTTGCTAATTTCAGTATGCATATGATTTATTATCTGGAACAGAGTACTGTGGGGGTAAGACACCAATGTCACCAATAGGGGTGGGGGTTGGAAGGGAGAGAGAGAGAGAGAGAGAGAGAGAGAGAGAGAGAGAGAGAGTTTATCGGATGTCATTCAGAGGTATCACTGGCAGCGACAGGTTGTTCAAATAGTATGTTCACACACAGATATATATATATATATAATATATATATAGATATATATATATATATATATATATATATATATATATACGAATTAATACAAGATTATCAAAAGGCACAGAGCAACTCAATGCTGCTTTGAACTCGTATAATAACCCCTTTTGTCTAATTTGTAACAGCAAAATATCCACGCACTAGCTGTGTTGAAACATTCATAATAATTAATCTACACTTCCTCTGAAGCTCTTTTGTACGGATCCCCAGGTGAAATAAACAGAAAGAGAATCATTTATGATGGTGTTTTGTATTTCTTTAACATTTCATTACCCTTTTCTCGGTGTTTTCTTTAAAAAATAAAAGAAAGAACCGGAGTCTTAATCACATATTGTTTTCCCTCATTGATAAATTATGCAACAGCATTCTTGACGGTCGTTGATTTAATCAAGTTCTTTGTTCTTCTTAACAGAATATAATCTTTACCTGCCAAGTCTTTTCATTTTCACCTATTTCGATGGTACAACTGCACAATTCAATTCACTTCTTTGACTGAATAATGAAAGAAAATATTTTATTTATATAACAATAAAAGAAATTCAGTTGTACAAAATTGGCAAGTGGTTCAGAGGAAACTTCTATTCAGCCTATACCCGGTTCGCAGCGATGGACCAAACATCAAGCCTTACATCAAGTAGGACAGGAATTCTCATTAACTGCTAATTAAGCTCCGGAATTTTTCTACTGGAATTAAAAGGGTAATTAGAGACTGTCATGAATAAGGCAACCAAATATGAGGCCTGGATATTTCGCTTATCACTGAGTGAGTCAGGATTTATGAAGGCCGATTTGCAACATGACCAGCCAATCAAGGAAATATATGGCTGCTTCCTAAATGGAAACACTTTTCTTTCACATACATTCCCGTCATTTATCGTTGGTGTTTCATTTCTTACTTTATCAATATAATTACTTCGAGTTTCTTGAGAGTAGCATTTGAATTTTCTTCCTGAATGTATAAATTTATTTGGTGAAGCTTCGCTTTACCTGCTACTAGATCAGGTGTGAAATTCTTTAAGAAGTTACAGAATTGTGTCTTTGATGGATCATTAACATTTACCCACAGTCTAGATCATCTTTGGTTCTTTCTTTGATCTTTTGTCCTCTAGTTTTCGGGTTTTTTCTCCTTTCAACATCCAGCACATGATCATTCTACACCCTAGTCATAGGGCTTGCTATAACTGACCTCACTTTCGGTAAATGATGAATGAATTATGCTTCAAATCATTTCAGTTATCCACAAAAATGATAAAAATAAAAGTCCTAACGGAAGACACAAGTATTTCTATCTAGTGTTTTAAAACTCATTCCATATTTATTTCTACTGCTTGGCTTTATCCATAAAATGCGTACTTCGTATTATTTTGCATTAAAAAATAATAAATTATAAAAAACCTAAGAACAGATATAATTTTCATGTTTACTACGATTTAGGTAAAAATTCTCTATTAGAAAATTTTACATTTTACAATAAAACCTGAGGCAGGTTAATAGATTTTTTAAAGCTTACTCTAGAAAATATTAATGAAAAAGTGTCATATTATACGTTGAAACTTCGAAAATATTGAGGAAATATTAAAAAATAAATTCAAATGTCTAATGAAAGAGTCCTAGTCGGACTGTGTGTATTTATTCTCACTGAGATATCCAAGAGAAAGTTGGTTGGAAACATCGCTTAACTCTTAAACAGGTATTATTGCAAAAATGTCATTGTTGTGATTGGACCCCCACTTTGGGACCACCTTTGTAAACATAATAACATATGTCCTAGTTATTAGTGGCATTGTGAAATGAAAATTGAATAATAAAATTCTCGGTATGAACGTAACTAGATTATATATTATGACCACATTGAAATATATATCATTATCTTCGCTCACAAAATCTAAAATAGGTAAAATTTTTACGATAAAAGTAAATGTGTGTATATATATATATATATATATATATAGTATATATATATATATATATATATATATATATATATATTCAATAAAAGGAGCCCTATAAAACACCAAAATATAGAGAAAAAATTTCTAAATGGTTAGCTGCCTCCTTTCCCCTTTTTTAGGCACTTTTTCTCCCAGTCACATTAAACATTCGGAAGATTTTGTCACAAATTCAGAGAAGCACATATACCACTTCACAACATAAAACTTTTAAGCCTTGACGTAGATTCCCTGTTCACTAAAGTACCAGTACAGGACGTTCTTCAGTTTTTAAGGGTATAATATCCCCCTATTCAGATCATTTCCCATTGGCGCTTGACAAATAATAAAGCTAGTGAATTATGTGCATCTAATAACGTATTTTCATTCGGGGAATCATCTACAAGCAAAATTTCGGGTGTAGTATGGGTAGTCCTTTAAGTCCTGTTCTAGCCAATCTGTACATGGAATACTTTGAAACTACAGTAATAAATGCAATAAAACCCAAAAACATGCTGTGGATGAGATACGTGGATGATATCCCATCATTTTGGGATAATAGGTGGGGCAATTTTAATGAATTCCTCTCGAAATTAAACACATTAGTGCCAGGCATCAAATTTAAAGTTGAAACAAGAAACAGACAACAAAATTCCTTTTCTTGATGTTTTAATAATCAGAGATACGACAGAATACAAATTACCATATACAGAAAACCAACGTTCTCACTTTCTACATTCACTACTTTAGCTATCACGACATTACTTTCAAGATAGGTGTAGCTAGTAACTTGTTCTTAAGAGCCTTACGAATTTGTTCCCCAGAATTCCTGGAAAAAGAATTGAACTAATTCGCAAGCAACTTTCGTCTTTAAAATATCCTGACCATATAATTGAGAAAGCAATTCACAAAGCAACGTAATTTTCTACCGACCCCTAAAGACAAGACCAGAGATACACCCAACAATAAAATAATAATTCCCCACCTGGACACGATTAAGAGAATAATCAAACCCCCTCGGAAAATCGAACCCTTTTGTATTTACTTACCCAAACACCTTAGCCAAATCCCTGATTAACGTCCAAAAAAACCCCCGACATCTCCAAAGGACTCTGGGGTATACGAAATCCCATGCCAGGACTGTGACCAATCTTACATCGGATTTACAGGTAAATCCCTTCCCCAGAGATTAATACAAACACAAACGGTCAGTTAGGTATGGACAGAACTCGGCTATTTTCAACCATATAAATGAACATAACCATAGAATAAACTGGAATTTGTCACGTGTAATTTATAGCTGCAACTGCGGTACAAGAGTCAAATGATGGAATCGGCCTTAATAAAAGAGCAGGTAATGAACATCTCAAAAGGAGCATGGATTTCAGATACGATCGACACATCTTCATTCACAACACTTAAGAAGATTAAAGGAAGATTATCAGCGGGGTGACTTAAATTGCTTGTTTGTGGATGGACCTCTTGGTATAAATACCACCTTTTCTGTAAACTTTTCTCATTCATCTACCTGAAGAGGGAGACGCAGTCTCTGAAATATAGTACGTTTCTCTATATTTTGGTGTTTTTACGGGCCTCCTTTTATTAGATGGAATTCTGTTGTTACAGAACATTTTTACCAGTCATGTATATATATATATATATATTATATATATATAATATATACATATATATATATCTATATCTATATATATATATATATATATATATATATATATATATATATATATATATATATATATATATATATATATATATATATATGTATATATATAGATATATAATCTATCTATCTATATATATATATATATATATTATATATATATATATATATATATATATATATATATTATATATATATATATATCTAATAAAAGGAGCCCATAAAAACACCAAAACTGTAGAGAGAAAAGTACATATTTCAGAGACTGCTGTCTCTCTCTTCAGGTATATGAATGAGAAAAGTTTACAGAAAAGGTGGTATTTATACCAAGAGATTCGTCCACAAGTAAGCCAATTTAGGTCACCTCTGAATGATAACTTCCTTTAATCTTCTTAAGCGTTGGTGAATGAACACTGCGCGACGATGTCTGATGTCCAATTCCCTTGTTTTGAGATGTTCATTACCTGCTCTCTTTTATTAAGGCCGATTCCATCATTTGACTCTTGTACCGGCAGTTGCTGCTATAAATTACACTGACATATTCCAGTTTATTCTATGGTTATGTTCATTTATATGATTGAAAATAGCCCGAGTTCTGTTGTCCATACCTAACTGACCGTTTGTGTTGTATTAATCTCTGGGGAAGTGATTTACCTGTAAATCCGATGTAAGATTGGTCACAGTCCTGGCATGGGATCTCATATACCCCCGAGTCTTTGGGCGATGTCTTTTGTTGGACGTTAATCAGGGATTGGATAAGGTATTTAGGGTAGGTAAATGCAAAAGGGTTGGATTTCCCAAGGGTGTGAATTACTCTCTTAATCGTCTCCAGGTGGGGAATTTTTATTTATTGTTGGGTGTGTCTGGTCTTGTCTTTAGGGGGTCGGTAGAGGAAAATTACGTTTGCTTTTTGAATTGCTTTCTCAATTATATGGTCAGGATACTTTAAAGATGAGAGTTGCTTGCGAATTAGTTCAAATTCTTTTTCCAGGAAATCTGGGGAACAAATTCGTAAGGCTCTTAAGAATAGGTTGCTAGCTAGACTTATCTTGATAGTATTGTCATGATAGCTAAAGTAGTGAATATATGAAAGTGAGAACGTTGGTTTTCTGTATATGGTAAATTTGTATTCTGTCGTGTCTCTGATTATTAAAACATCAAGAAAAGGAATTTTGTTGTCTGTTTCCCATTCAACTTTAAATTTGATGCCTGGCACTAATGTGTTTAATTTCGAGAGGAATTCATTAAAATTGCCCCACCTATTATCCCAAAATGATGGGATATCATCCACGTATCTCATCCACAGCATGTTTTTGGGTTTTATTGCATTTATTACTGTAGTTTCAAAGTATTCCATGTACAGATTGGCTAGAACAGGACTTAAAGGACTACCCATACTACACCCGAAATATATATATATGACTCACCGACTTCTGAGCGCTTGAGAAATGAGCGCCAACATCTGAGCACCATGAAGAAATTTAGTTTTAAGCTTTATTTGTTTTGACATGTAGATAAAACTATATCTAAACAAAATCATGTTAAAAACAATTTATAAAAACAAATTTTTACTTCTGCATGCTAATAATAAAATATATTGAACGAAGATATTCTAGCCAGTCTCTTGAAGAATATTCGCTAAAAATTTTGACTCTTACGTATTTACTTTGCTTTACACCTTCATGCTGCCAAGTATCTAATCGGATAACTTTATTTGAAGTATGATTTTGTTCAACTCTTGAAATATCAATGAATTTGTAAATTGTGGGATACATATGGGCGATTGACATCTGCATTGTCCGATGGAAAGTCCAATGGAAGGCCATTGCACTTACCATTTACAAAACGCAATGACTCTTTGCCACTCTTAAGTACTCTGTCTAGTCTGTAACAGTAGTACCCTTCGTTCAACATATTTTATTTGCATTTGGACGATGTCATCTTCTCCATTTCGTGGGTTCTGAGAACTGAAATAAAAAAAAAAAACTAATTTTCCTTTAAGATTAAGAAAGATTTGTTAAAATTTCCTAAACGGGCTGATTTTAACAAATAAACTTACTGATTCTGAAAAAACGCAAAGGGCTAATTTTAACAATAACAACCAAACGATTGTAATA
>NC_061087.1:76881156-76911156 GCF_015104395.2 Macrobrachium nipponense
ATAATCAGGATCAGGAAAAGTACTGCACGTGATTACAATCTGACGAAGAATCAGGAGTCTCTAAGGATGAAATAAGATCCAAGGACAAGAGTCTAGTGTTTAGGCCCAAGAATGCAGGACGACTGACCAAGGTCTAAGGAGTTCTGCAAAATATAAACATTTACAGCTATATAACACTATATAATATAATTATGTTCATTGAATGCAGAAAAATGCACAATGAAGTAAAACCTTGTTATACTCTATAAACTTTAAACACTCACAGGTTAACATATGACATTTCCAATACACAAACAATCTTCATTAGTTATACAGTATACACTTATAAACACTGAATCACTTTAACACACGACATTATATAAGACACTAATACCTAGAACAATTTATATATAAAGGAGTCTTTTCAGTACTTACTGTTACGGGTGGGGTGGCTAGGTGTACAGGTAGTGATTAGAGAAAATGCCGGGGACTCTCCATGTTAAGAAAACAAAAACAAACAAGGACAACCAAATAAATAAATAACTTTAGTCATGGAGTGAAAATATATACAAGAGATGGCAGCACAGCATCCTCGACATTATATATATATATATATATATATATATATATATTAATAATATATAATATTATATATACTATATTATATATAGATATATATATATATATAATATAGACCAAGAAATTTTGGTCTAACATGACCCTTTACTTAGGCACAACTGATCACAACAGAGGTTAGGTTAAGGGACTTAGAATTTTTTCCTCATATTCATATTTTTCATATAATCATGTGGGTTAGATTTTTGTGGTGCTCAGCCATTTCCACTTTCATGAGGAGTCTAGGTTATGATAGCCGAAGACCACATTCACACTTAAGCGCACCAGTAAACGTTCGTATTCTGTCACAAATGGGCCGCGATTTGGCAAACATCGACCGTGAGTCAAGCTGAAAAACTCATTAAGTTTTCTAATAGTGCTATTTTCGCTCTGCTCGCTAAACAGTGAGGTAATACTGACCCAATAACTTCCAAAACCAACTCTCACACGAGGTTTTGGTCTCTCTCTCTCTCTCTCTCTCTCTCTCTCTCTCTCTCTCATCTCTCTCTCTCTCTCTCTCTCTCTCTTCAAATAGGTTTATTCTTCATATTAAAATACCTATGATTCAAGTAGGTAGAAATCTTCTGTGAATGCTATCATTAAACATGAATTACTTCTTTATAAATTTATCTGCGTATTTGTTTATTTGCTTATTTCATTGCTTACAAATTTTACTTGTTTGCTTCCTTATTTCATCCCTTACTTGCTCGATTGCTTACAATCTTATGGCCCCCTGGCTTATCTATATTTTTATGTGTTTGTTTGCATATTACTTATTTGCTCTCTTATGTATTAATTTGTTCATTTGCATATTGTATTTATTGGTTTATTTATTACCACATATGTAGCACATGTAATCTAATTGTTGTTTATGAAATAATCACAAAACTGATTATGTTGAACATGACCGCGATCATTATGTTAAAAAGGATACCAAAAGTAACATCTGACTTTTGGTTTTATGCAAAATTCATTTTCAAATAAATTTCTTTAACGTCACAAACACCTTTACTCTCTGGTATGGTTTACCTGCCTCTTCTTATGGCTTGATTTTTTACCTTTTCTGTTTTTTTTTGTAATGCGTTTGTCTTCCTTATCAATATTTCAAGTGCATGTCAATTTCTAGGTTTATGTCACCTCAAAAACCTGGATATCACACACATAATGGCGAATACCAGAGCTGAACTTAAGATTTCTTACATTCTTTTGAGAAATGGTATAACCAGAAGTACTCTTGTTTGTGCATCTCAAAGACATTTGGTTCTATAATGAACATATAATGATTACTGAAGTTTGACTTGCAGCGATAAAGACAGATAATCATAAATTTTTTTTTAATAAGGTATTTATTCAGAATTTCTAATTGTTCAACCATCATGAACAGCGGCCTTTGGGAGCAAATGAATGTCTTCAGCAAAGGTCAAGTTTGTTAGGAGGCAATGGCAGTTTTACAGGCATGTTAATATTATTATTACTATTATCATTACTCCTTGGAATTTGAAATATTTATCAAAATTCAGAGATATGACATTTTACTAAGAACACACAGTTCATGAGAATCTAAATTATTGCAGCTGACAACATTAATTTTATTTATGTTCAAGTAGTTAAGCTTGGCCCTTCTGCAGATGATGTTCTACAACTCTTTAAACAGTTGTCCAGGTTATTGTAATTTGCTTCTCTTTAGTGAATTCTGTATCTGGTTCAGTCTAAGACAGCTATTCCTGTTCTAAAGAGCTAAATCAACTATATATATATATATATATATATATATATATATATATATATTATATATATATATATATATATATATATATATATATATCTTGTTTAGCTTTTTATCTATTTCCATTATTGCATGCACTCTTATTTCATATTCCTCCTTATAGCTTTCGTATTTCAAATAAATATAATTTCTATTAATTTGCCTTCTTTTTTTTAGTTTTTCTTTTTTTATTCTTTACATAAGAGTATTCTTTTTTATTTTTCCTCTTTTCATACGTTCGCTTTCATATTCTCAATACCTCTTCTTTGATACCTGTTTTGTGATTTCACTCATCTCTGCCATTCTGTCCAGATTTAATTCTGCAATAACCCCCTTCCTTTCTCGCGACAGGCTTCTTGGAGCTCTCATCTTCTGATCTTTTGTATCTTGTCTCTTCCTCTTGTCCTTTGAAGTTCTTATAAAGTCCTTATCAGATATGTAGGGTTTACGGATAACACTAATATTAGGAAATGGTCGCTATAGCTTTAGAGTGCTTCAGAATCAGAGCGTATTGCAAAAATTGGATAATCTGAAAAATGCTTTCCATATTACCATTTTCTTTACTTTTCTCTATTAGTCTACAGTGGCAGCTTGACCTGCGAGTTTAATTCGTTCCGTAGCCGAGCTCGTAGCTCAATTTGCTCCCACATCAAATCAATGTTCCCTATTGAAAATACTTGTAATGCCCTTAATCCGTTCCAACCATCAAAATGCCACACCATAATAATTTTTTCACGTTATTATATAAGGAAAATACATTTCTAAATAGCAAATATTGTATAAAAACATTATAGAAAGAGTATTTAAAGATATAATAAGGTTTCATGCACTGTACAGGTAGTGTTCAAGTTACGATAATTCGTCTTACGATAATCCGATTTTACGAGGCCAAATTACAATAGCCTAATTTTATCCGATCTTCTAGTTAAATGAGTTAAAAAAAAATAGCAAAAGAGAATGATGAAAGTATTGTTTTAACGTTATACTCGCTGCGTAAATGTGTACAGCCATGAACAACCGAACGAGAAACAGCTTTTTTTGCTAATTACAACCGAATTGGATAACAACAACATCTGTTTGGCTTGCATTTCAACCATCGTACGATAGTAAACAATTACCGTAGTTATGTTATAAATGACGTTTTATGTAGAATAGGACTGAGATATTTTTTATGTAATAATTTTATTCGCTATAGGTTTATCAGAGATCAACAAAGAAATATACGTTAAATTTTAACCATGTTGTAGCTGAAGCTGAGAAAACTGTTCAAGCTGCCAATGACTTTTATCGTGCATCGGCAACAAGGATAAAACTCCCGTAAACTTATGCCATCAAACACAACCGTAGGTAAAATTGAGAGAATATCTTTTTAATCAAACTACTGGGCTTGAAAGAAAACATTTTACTGTTGTTTTCACATCGATAAAAGATAAATAAAAGATAAATATCATGAAAATAGCGATCGGAATCACGAAATTTTTTTCACTCAATAAACATGCCGCCAACATAATCTGTTAACGAAAAAAATAATTTAGTCCACAATCACAACGAGTCGTATTCAAATCATATTTCGACTTAAAAATTCCCTTGTCTCATATAAGTCAGGTATCTAGATATTCGTTGATGCTAACTAGAAGCAAGAAAATTCGCTCAGAATTGAGTTAAATATGGCGAAACAAACTTGTACAGAGTTTAAGATTTAATGTTTAGCCAGTTGGAAAAGCTTCGTCAAGGGACAAACATGAACATTGTCCAGAATACATAGAAATAAGCAGGCAACGGTCTACGGCAGATATATACGTCTAGAATGGTCTTGCCCACGAGGTGTGCAAGAAGAATTATAATAACAAAGAAAAATAGCGCTAGTTAAATAAATAACCAGGGCCACGCAAAAATATTTGGCTTCCCCAGTAGGCCAACAAAAATTGTCGTTAGGCAGCAACTGGTGGCTCAGCTATCGTTTATTTGTTTATTTATTTATTTATTACCGTCTATGTTAGTATTGTTGCCATCTTAGAATTTTATTCTCAAGTCAGATCTTAATTTCAAAGAAGAAATATCCACCAGACTAGGTAAGACAGACGAGTTTCTGGCTTATTTTCGATGAATAAGACTTACTTGACACAGGGTACTCGTAAAAGATTGATTGTGAGTGTATAATTAGAATAATACTTGACACAGGGCACACCAAATACATTGTTTGTTGTTGTAATTAGAATAATACTTACCTGGAAC
This sequence comes from Macrobrachium nipponense, assembly GCF_015104395.2. Lineage (NCBI taxonomy): Eukaryota > Metazoa > Arthropoda > Malacostraca > Decapoda > Palaemonidae > Macrobrachium > Macrobrachium nipponense. The sequence goes on from NC_061087.1 coordinate 76,885,751, forward strand.
AGGTAAGTATTATTGTTTGTAGTTGTAATGAGAATAATACTTACATGACACAGTGTATGCCAAATAGATTGTTTGTAGTTCTAATTAGAATAATACTTACATGCACAGGGTACGCCCAATAAATTGTTTGTAGTTGTAATTAGAATAACACTTACCTGGCACAGGGAATGTCAAATAGATAATTTGTGGTTGTAATTAGAATAATACCTATCTGGCACAGGGTACTCCAAATAGATTGCCTTTAGTTGCAATTAGAATAATACTTACCTGGCACAGGGTATTTCACTTAGATTGCCTCTAGTTGTAATTAGAATAATATTTACCTGGCACAGGGTACGCCAAATAGATTGCCTTTAGTTGTAATTAGAAGCATACTTTCCTAGCACAGGGTACACCAAATACATTGCTTCTAGTTCTAATTAGAAGCATACTTACCTGGTGCAGGGTACACCAAATGGATTGCTTCTAATTGTAATTAGAATAATACTTACCTGGCACAGGGTACGCCAAATAGATAGCCTTTATTTGTAACTAGAAGCATGCATACTGCCACAGGGTACACCAAATACATTGCTTCTAGTTGTAATTAGAAGCATACTTATCTGGTACAGGGTACGCCAAAATAGATTGCCTTTAGTTGTAATTAGAAGTATATTTTCCTTTCCAAGGTTACACCAAATAGGTTGCCTTTAGTTATTATTAGAAGCATACTTACCTGGTACAGGGTACACCAAATGGATTGATTCTAATTGTAATTAGAAGCATACTTACCTGGCACAGGGTACGCCAAATAGATTGCCTTTAGTTATTATTAGAAGCATACTTACCCTGGTACAGGACACCATATGGACTGATTCTAATTGTAATTAGAAGCATACTTACCTGGCACAGGTGGGTACGCCAAATAGATTGCATTTAGTTGTAATAAAAGCATATTTACTTGGCACAGGGTACAACCAAATACATTGCCTTTAGTTGTAATTAGAAAGCATACTTACCTGGCACAGGATACACCAAATACATTGCTTCTAGTTGTAATCAGAAGCATACTTACCTGGCATAGGGTACACTAAATGGATTGCCTCTAGTGTTTAATTAGATAAATACTTACCTGGTACAGGGTCACCAATGGATTGCTTCTAGTTGTAATAAGAATATACTTACCTGGCACAGAGTATTCCAAATAGATTGCCGCTAGTTGTAATTAGAAAATACATATCCGGCACAGAGTATTCCAAAAAAATTGCTTCTAGTTGTAATTAGAATAATACTTACCCGGCACAGAGTATTCCAAATAGATTGCCTCTAGTTGTAATTAGAATAATACTTACCCGGCACAGAGTATTCCAAATATATTGCTTCTAGTTGTAATTAGAATAATACTTACCTGGTACAGGGTATTCCAAATAGATTGTCTTTAGTTGTATTTAGAATGCTTACCTGGTACAGGGTATTCCAAAAAAATTGCTTCTAGTTGTAATTAGAAGCATACTTACCTGGCACAGTTACACCAAATACATTGCTTTTAGTTATAATTGAAATGGTACTTACCTGGCTCAGGGTACACCAAATAGATTGCTTCTAGTTGCAATTGGAATGATACTTACCTGGCAAAGGGTACACCAAAAAGATTGCTGTCATTTCCTTTGCTTCTTCCAGTATTACGTATTTGGTTCTTAGTTCATCAACCTTTTTGCTATATCCTTCATCGTCTGAAGACTCCTTCCGCAATCCAGGATTCCATTCACTCACATTTGGTCCTCGGGTCTCCAGCTTGGTTCTGTTTGGAAAGCTTTTATTGCTTCTGAATCTTCATCCTCCACTGTTATTGCCTAATGATTTTTTTTTGGCCTGCAGGTGATGGTTAGGCCGATGTTCGCATTCTATATGGTGTATTGTTGATGAGATTATTTTCTGGGACTTCAATTTCTTTGGCTTTCCCTCAGCTATTCCCTTCATATCTATTAACTCTTCCTTTCTTCTTCTTGTCAACTTCTCCAACTATTCCTCCTTCGTTGCAGCTGTCTGTTTTTTCCTAATTCTCAACTTGAGATCCTCCCTCGTCTTCTGTCGCTTCGTCGTCCTCTCCTGTTATTCTTTTCTCTGAGCTTCCTTTTACCTTAGATTTCAAATCAGACGCACGCGAGCTCCGAAGCCTTCAAAGATGGCTTCTAAGGATCTCGAAGCTTGCATCTAGAGTCTTTGGATCCAGCGAACTGTGAACCTCATAGCATTGGGTGTACAGTTCATTTTTCAATCCATCTTTTTATCTTGTGTCTTCGCGTCAGCATGTGAATTTCATTTCATTATTCCTTTCTTGGTCCTTACTGAATGCTTCCCACCCTTCAAGGAAGAGATTCCAGTAGATCTGAAGCAGCATGTTAGTGGGGGATGACCGATGCTAGGGCGGAGTGTGGAGTCTGGGACTCCCGACTTCGGAGAACGAATGGGACTTGAGGAAATGGGCAGGAGCGTTCTGCCACATTTGACTTAGCATCTTTTAATTCTGGATGGTAGCCATTCCTTGAAAAGACTTAAACGTATGCTGCTGGTTTGTCAGATTGCTATGACTGTTTTTTTTTTTTTTTTTTCTTTTGCCTGCAGGTCATGGTTAACCGATGTTCGCGTTTTTCATGGTGTCTCAATTTCTCTGCGTATTTCTCTCGACGTAACTCTGTGCCTTTCCCTCAGCTATTCTTTATATCTATTAGCTCTTCCTTTCTTTCTTGTTGTCAACTTCTTCAACTATTCCTCCATCGTGACAGCTGCCTATTTTTTCCTAAGTCTCACTTTGAGATCCGTCTCGTCTTTCATCTCTTTGTTTTCTGGATCTCTTCGTCTTGATGTCCAGCCATGCCAGCTCCCCCTTTCCGTGGATATTAGCGCCCAAATAACTAGAAGTCTCTCCCCCCACCCCCCACCCCCCCCGCCCCTAGTGCCTGTCATAATATAGCCTTAGATTTCATAATTCATTGAATCCCCCAAGGTCTCGTTCATCGATTGCAGGGAGGCGTAGTAAAATAGGCGTGATCCGTGAGGAATGCAAGTACGTGTGGTTTTATGCCTTTCCTTTCGAAATTCTTCCGTTCGAAGTTTTTTTATTTTCAGCCTTTTTCTTATATGTTCGAGAAAAAAAAACGGAAATTTATCATTTGCCTCCAGTATATCAACTTCCGTGACATAACTTCAAGCCAGGCGTTCTCTTTGTAATGTTATGATGACGTGTGCAACAACAGAATGTTTTCTTCCGGAGCTAACCTTGTGTTTATATTTATTTCTTATTTATTTCTTTCTATTTACTTATATCTCATTAGATACATACTCACTGTGTGAGTGTGATATTATAGGTCTTCCACTTAACGATTTTGTACGCTTGATGTAACTTCAGTTGTTCTCTCTCTCTCTCTCTCTCTCTCTCTCTCTCTCTCTCTCTCTCTCTCTCAAAATACAGCTGGTTGTGAATTGAGAGTAACTATCGCATTCTAAATTGGCCGCCGCACCGTTCCGAAGGAAAATTTACCCTGCAATTTAGACAAAAACAGTTGTTGTCGGTGCTTTGATTTTGCAGATGTTCTTGCTCAAGATTGCAATGCAGATGCTATGAACTTTTTAATATTTTCTCATAAAGAAAATCAGGTGGCCGAGTTTAACATCTGTTTGGAGAGAGAGAGAGAGAGAGAGAGAGAGAGAGAGAGAGAGAGAGAGAGAGAGACTCTCGTGTATTTTGAGAGTTGGTTTTTGGAAGTTATTGGGTCAGCATTACCTCATTGTTCAGCGAGCAGAGCGAAAATAGCACTATTTAGAAACTTAATGTGTTTTTCAGCTTGACTCACGGTCGATGTTCGCCAAATCGCGGCCCATTTGTGAGAGAATACGAACGTTTACTAATGCGCTTAAGTGTGAATGAGGTCATCGGCTATCTTAACCTAGACTCCTCATGATAGTGGAAATGGCTGAGCGCCACAAAAATACTTGAGTTGTTAAGACTTAGATTGATGCTAAGCATGTTGGGGGAAAAGTGTATAAATGAAGAATAATGGAAGAATGAGCTTAGATTAATAAGAAAGATTATTTGCCATTAAAGCAAAGTATTGAGTAAATCCAATCATTATCTGACAATTTCAACTATTGTGGAAAAGTATTATATCATTAAACTTGTTTTTTTCTTTGGATTTGAGGCAACACTATCAAGGGAAAGGCGGTAGAGATAAACTAGAGACCAATGACAAAATCATATCACTCCCTTAAAATAATACAGCGCAGGTTTTGAGCAAGATATGATTTTCATGATGACCGAAATAATTAAGCTACGGACATCAGAATTACTCCATATATTGCATCTGGCTCTAAGACTTTGTAGTGACAATCTCAGCCATAAAGTGCGTAGCACGAGAGAAGTTAGACATCCTGGTTATATATATACATATATATATATATATATAGATATATATATATATATATATAGATATATACTATATAGAATATATATATTTATATATATATATATATAGATATATATAATAATATATAAAATATAATATAAATAGATTATATATATATATATAGGATATATATATATATATATATATATATATATATATATATATATATAGATATATATATATATATATAGTTATATATAGAGATATATAGATATTTATATATATATATATAGATATAGATATATATTATAGATATAATATATCATAGTATATATATATATATATATTATACATATATCATATATAATATATATATATATATAACGATATATAATATATAGATATATTATATCTATATATATATATATATATATATATATATAATATATATCTATATATAGATATACATACATATATACATATATATATAATAGATATAATAATATAATATATATATTTGGCAATGTGTGTACGTATGTTGTGTATGATTGGTATGGGTGCCCCGGCCGTCGGTCTGGACGGGACTGAGATTCGGAACGGAGATGGATTTCCACCCCGGGAAGGTCGAGACTTACGTTCGGGAGCCTGGGCTCCCAAAATTTCTACTTAACCCCTCCCCTCCGAAGGGTGAAAGGATTTCCTGAAACAGAGTGGTTCTGGCCCGTGAAACGGGGCCGGCTTTGCCCGTTAGACTTAGTTACTTTAGAAATTTCTGTACGTATATATATGACTTATCCTTTGGAAAGGAATACTATAGGGAAAAACATCAATGAGGGTGGTTTTAGAAGGGGGTTGACAGAGAGAAAATGAGAGGGAGAAAAAGTGAGAGAGAGTAGCCAGGGTGTTAATGAGAAGAAAGAGAAGACAGACAGACAGACAGAGTTGGTATTACTGAGAAGAAAGAGGGTAAGAGACAGTGATTTTTGGAGAGAGAGAGAGGAGAGAAGAGAGTTAGAGAAAGGAACGAGAAGAGAGTACGAGAAAGAGCAAGAGTGGAAGGAAGAGAAAGAGAGAGTTGAGGGTGTGTTAGGTAGGAGAAAGATGGAAAAAGTGAGAGAGGGAGAGAGAGACGGACAGACTGAGAAGAGTGGTTGTTTGGAGACAGAGACAGAGAGTTGGTATTAGTGAGAAGAAAGAGTGAAATAGACAGCTTTCTCTTTCTTTCTTCCAGCAGTTTCAAGCGCCTTCAGTTCCCAGTCAGGTTTTGGCTTTGCCATGACTATCAGTAAAGCCCAGGGGACAGTCTCTCAGAGTGGCTGGCATCAACTTGGAGCAACCTTGCTTTTCTCATTGGCAGCTTTATGTGGCGTGCTCAAGAGTGGGCTCTCCGAAACGCCTGTTCATTTTGTCACCGGAGGGAAAAACAAAGAACAGTCTACCAAAAGGCTCTCCGGTGAATTAGAATCTCTCTGCCAACACCAAGAATTTTTCTTTCCATATATGTTTATGATGCTTCATTTTGATATTCATCTTCAAGGATGTTGTTTGTTTGTCAGATTTGCATTCCTCACAATTCAGGTCGTGGCACTGTATTCAATTGTGGCTTGATTTATCTATTTTCTTTTCATAACTGGGCTTCGGGATTACATGGACCAATCTAGCTAGGACCCGTCCGTAGGACGGGTTAACCAGCTAGTATATATATAAAGGTGATGCCATGGAGGAAAATGGAAAGACAAGAAAGCCAAGGAATTTTGGTCTAACGTGACCCTTTACTTAGGCACAACTGATCATAACAGAGGTTAGGTTAGGGGACTTAGAAAGAGGTTACGGTTAGGGACTTTTAGAATTTGTTCCTCATATTCATATTTTTCATATAATCATGTGGGTTAGGTTAGATTAAGGTACTCAGAATGTTTTCCCTCATATTCATATTTATGTGAAATGGCGGTTTTTCGTACGACGAGCCAAAATGGGGTTGGGTATTTCACGTGGGTTAGGTTAGGTTGGGTTTGGTTAAGGGAATTAAAATTTCTTTCCCTCATATTCATATTTTTGTGAAATGGGGATTTTTTCATCCGTAGAGTATATCTTGATCCAATAGGTTGGGTTGGGTTAGGATAATGGGTTGGGTATTTTCAAGGGGTGGGTTACGTTGGGTTAGGTTAGGTTAAGGGACTTAGAATGTTTTCCCTCATATTCATATTTGTGTGAAATGGCAGTTTTTCGTCCGACGAGTATATCTTGAGCCAAAAATGGGGTTGGGTATTTTACGTGGGTTAGATTAGGTTAGGTTAGGTTAAGGGACTTTGAATTTTTTTCCCTCATATTCATATTTGTGTGAAATGGGGATTTTTTCATCCGTAGAGTATATCTTGATCCAATAGGTTTGGTTGGGTTAGGTTAGGTTAAGGGAATAAATATGATATCAAAATATTTAGCATTTACATTAAATTGCAGATCTCATGGCAGTGATCCCTTATGGCTGAGTATAAAGGCTTAGCCAATGGTCTCCCAGTTCTACAGCTCACCCTTCAATGACCTTGGAATCTGAAATACAGGGTTTTGATAGACGAGTCAATGTACTCGAGTTGGCACTGTGGACATATATATTTGTATACGATTCCCGATTCATAAGAAAGTGACAGTTGTCTTTATGGTCAACAAAATTCTTATTTCTGTAGTTGTCAAGAATTTTGTTAACCATAAAAGAAAAATTGCCACCTGCTTATGAATCGGGAATCGTTTAAATATATGCATGTCCTCAGTGCCATCTAGTGTACGTTGGCTCATCTATTACAATCATGTATTTCAGATTCCATGATCACAATGGGGTGAGTTGTAGTACTGGGAGACTGTTGGCTAAGCCTTTAAGCCTGTCCAGACAACATAAAATCTTGTAGCTTATCCTTATAATTGAATAGACTGCCTATCATTTTTGGATTTACAGGGATTAGGGTTAGTCTTAGGAAACCTAATTCTTTTTCTATAATATTTCTTTTAAGTTCAAGCGGAGTTTATCCGAGTGGATAAAGGGAAGGGATGCTTACATATAAAGTTTAGGCACGTTGGAATTACCAGGGGGTGGAGATACATAATTAGAAACCATTCTATTAACAATATTAAAAACAAATTACTTTGGGTAAGATTTTGCTGTAAAAGATGTCAGTAGGTATTCAACTTTATTATAGAAAGCATACCAGTCTGAAGTATATTAAAGTGCTCTGTGTACCAACGTAATGACACCGTTAACTTTAAAATCATGAAAACATGAAACTGTAAAAATTATTTCCTAATCCAGTAGAAGTATTCTTGCGATATACATTGGTATTAAATCGTTGCTCACTCTTAGTAATTTTTACATCCAAGAAGGCTATTGAATTGTCTTGGGGCACGAAGCGTTCCAATAAATTTATCATGTGAGCTGTTGTGTTACTGAAACTCCTGTTGAATATAATATATATATATATATATATATATATATATATATAATATAATATATATATATGTGTGTGTGTGTGTGTGTGTGTGTGTGGGTTGTGTGTGTGAGTGTGTGTGTGTGTGTGCATGTTTGTTTGCATGTGGGTGCATGTATTGTATGTGATTGAATTAATAATGTAAGATAGTAAAACGTGAATTCGGAAACCCAGCATCAATATAAAAAAAAAAGAAATTGGCTGCATCATTAACCTATATTAGTAGGGCGACTATGCCTGCAATACGGCTTAGGTTTAGGGTTATTATTATTATTATTATCATTATTTTTTTTTTCATTGATTCACAGTCCTCCAATTCAACTGGGTGGCATTTATAGTGTGGGGTTCCCGGGTTGCATCCTGCCTCCTTAGGAGTCCATCACTTTTCTTACCATGTGCCCCGATTCTGGGATCACACTCTTCTGCATGAGTCCTGGAGCTACTTCAGCCTCTAGTTTTTTTCCAGTCTTTTTTCAGGGATCTTGTGATCGTGCCTAGTGTTCCTATGATTATGGGTACAATTTCCACTGGCATATCCCATATCCTTCTTATGTCTATTTTCAGGTCTTGATACTTATCCATTTTTTCCTTTTCTTTCTCTTCAACTCTGGTGTCCCATGGTATTGCGACATCAAAGAGTGATACTTTCTTCTTGATTTGTCAATCAACGTCGCCTCTGGTCTATTTGCATGTATCACCCTATCTATTCTGATACCATAGTCCCAGAGGATCTTTGCCTGATCATTTTCTATCACTCCTTCAGGTTGGTGATCGTACCACTTATTACTGCAAGGTAGCTGGTGTTTCTTGCACAGGCTCCAGTGGAGGGGTTTTGCCACTGAATCATGCCTCTTTTTGTACTGGTTCTGTGCAAGTGCCGGACATTCACTTGCTATGTGGTTTATGGTCTCATTTTTCGTATTGCACTTCCTACATATGGGAGAGATGTTATTTCCATTTATCGTTCTTTGGGATAATCTGGTTCTTAGGGCTTGATCTTGTGGCCGCTGTTTATCATTCCTTCAGTTTCCTCTTAAGCTCTCCCATCTGAAAACCATTGCCATGTGTCATCGCTGGCTAGTTCTTTAGTCCGTCTCATGTATTGTCCGTGCATTGGTTTGTTGTGCCATTCCTCTGTTCTGCTTGTCATTCTCCTGTCTCTGTATATTTCTGGGTCTTCGTCTACTTTTAACAGTCCTTCTTCCCATGCACTCTTGAGCCACTCATCTTCACTGGTTTTCAGATATTGCCCCAGTGCTCTGTTCTCGATGTTGACGCAGTCCTCTATGCTTAGTAGTCCTCTCCCTCCTTCCTTTCGTGTTATGTATAGTCTTGGGTGTAGTGCTTTGTGTATTGTCATATGTTTCCTAGTTTTCTGGTCTATGTTGCGGAGTTCTACCTTCGTCCATTTCACTATTCCTGCACTGTATCTGATTACTGGCACTGGCCATGGTTTATGGCTTTTATCATCTTCCGGCGTTGAGTTTTGACTTGAGTATCGCCTTGAATCTCTACATATATTCTTTCCTGATTGTGTCCTTCATCCCTTTTGGTGTTTTATATCCCCTCCTTCCATTATTCCCAGGTATTTGTATCCCCTTCTATCTATGTGTTTGATGTTGCTCCCATCTGGTAGCTTTATCCCTTCAGTCCTTGTTACTTTGCCCTTTTTTAGGTTTTGAACTAAGAAGGACCATTTTTATTTTAATATTCCAAACTCCATCCTGATGTCCCCAGATACAATCCTTACAGTCTGGATTAGGGTATCTATTTCCTTGATGCTCTTACCATACAGCTTGATGTCGTCCATGAACATCAGATTGTTAATTCTGTTGCCTCTTTTCTTGAGTTGGTACCCCAGCATCCATCTTCTGCAGTACTTTTTGTCATGGGAAAAATGGCTACTACGAAGAGTAGTGAGGACAGTGAGTCGCCCTGGAAGATCCCTCTCCTGAATATTATTAACCTCTGTAGTCTTATTCCAGAGCTTGTAAGTATTGTATTCCAGTTGGCAGCATTGTATTTTTGAGGAAGCTGATGGTGTTTTCCTGCTGCCCCATATATTTTCAGGCATTCTATTAGCCATGTGTGTGGTATCATGTCGAAGGCTTTCTTATAGTCTATCCATGCCATGCTTAGGTTGGTTTTCCTTCTCTTACTGTTCTTCATTACCATTTTGTCCATCAGGAGCTGGTCTTTTGTACCCCTACACTTCCTTCTGCAGCCTTTCTGTTGGTGGGGGATGGTGCTTGTATCCTCTAGGTAGTTGTATAGCCTTTCGCTGATGATACCTGTTAGTAAACTTCCACATTATTGTTAGGCAGGTGATAGGCCTGTAGTTACTGGCTATATTTCCCTTACTCTTGTCTTTCTGGACTAAGGATGTTCTTCCTGTGGTCATCCATTTGGGCGCATGGTGATTTGTGATACAATGCTGGAGTTGTTCTGTTATTCTTGGGTGTAGGGCCTTGAAGTTTTGAGCCAGTATCCATGGGCTTCATCGGGACCTGGGGCTTTCCAGTTGGGCATTTTCTTTAGGTGGTGTCTGACTGTGTCTGTCGTGATCTCAGTGAATCTTTGTTTTATTCTCCCTGTTTCTTCTGCCTTGACTTCCTGGAGCCATGTTGCATGTTTGTTGTGTGATACCGGCTTGCTCCATATGTTTACTTGGTTCGGCTTCTGTTGGTATCCCTTATTCCTGTTCATGTATCGTTTGGATCTTATGTGCTTTGGTCTTAAGCCTCTGTTTTACATCCTCTATTGTGTTGTTTAGTTCCACTCTTCCTGTACTTGTACTTCTCGTTCAGTTTCCTCCCTTGTTTTCTTGCTTCTTTGCCTTTTTCTGCCATCTCTTTCAGTTTACTCAAGTCAGATCTCATCACCATGATTTGCTTTTCCAGGCGCCTTTTCCAAGGCGGTTGCTGTTTTGGTTTCAGTTGGGTTGGTGTGCTGGTGGTGTTGGTGTTCGTTATCCCCATCAGTTCTGCTACTAATCTTGCTCCTGCATATGTCAAGTAATTTGTTTCTGTGATATTGGTGGTGTGTATATTTCTCATTATTTCATTGACCTCACTTGTTTTCTCCCTAATTTCTTGGTGTTGTAGGCTTTCATGGAGGGGATCTTTGTTCTCTCTGTGTCTGGCTTCATCCATTGTCTGATCTTTTCTACCCATTCCATCCTGTCTGTTACTTCGTCTGTTTATTTCCTCGTGTGTCGTTGTTTGATACCTCATCATCCCTGTCGTCTTTCTGTGGCATCGTCTCTCAGTTGGTCTTCTTGTAATTCATTGCCGTGTGTCATTTCCCTTTCGAGTCCTTCTCTTTCTGTTGGGGAGAGCCAGTTCTTTTTCTTTGTTCCTTACTTGGTCTGCCAGCCTCTGCTCTGTGGGGGGGGGTGTTATTCATCCTCATTCATCAAGGATGTTGACCAAAACCTTCGTTCTATAATAATCTCTCTGTCGGGTAGCTTCTGATGTAGCATCTCCATATTTCCTTATTTTCTTCTCTTGTCCATTTCTTCCCCTGGTTTACTTCTGTAGCTCCATTCTCTGGTTGTTGGTTACTGTCGTTGTGGTGGTCAGTTGCTCGGATGACGACCTCCAAGCAGGGTTGCCGTTTTGAGGAATTTCGTCTATTAGTGTGGCTTTCTGGTGACATCTGACAACCCTCCATGGCTTTTCCGACCACAAGCCATGGCACTGAAGAAAAAAATTCTTTCCTTTGCCTTTTTATGTTTTATTAAGAAAATAAAGCTATAAAACATATCTTGCTTATTTAAACAAATTAATTTTATTTAAATCTTTTATTTTTCTTTATCAAAAATACTTTATTTTAAGCTAGTGACGTGTTTAGTTTTCTAACATAATGGAAAAACTAAATTCTACATCGGAAAATATGCATTTCTAACCATTTAAAATAAACAATAAATTAAATAAAGTTAAAAAAATCAGATGAACTGCATATGGCAACACTGCTAAAAAGCAAATGTTGTGAAGAAAAAACGGCATCACTGCCTCCAAGTACCTGACCGTCTTCCCCTTCGATTGGGCTGAATACCTGGCTGCCGGACGAAGCTCCTCTGTTGCCAGAGGTTCCATTTACGTCGTTGTTGTTTAATTCTTCATTTCTTTCCATCATTGCTGAGTTTTTGGCTTTTTAACCCTAGCGGACCCTACCCCATCAGGAATAGGTACTCATTTGCAGATGCGTAGACTGAGGAAATTATGGCAATTATTCTTTCCCAAGGAATCAACGCCGAGGAGAGTGGTCACCCATCCAACGACTGACCAGCCCAATGTTGCTTAACCAGTCAATTGACGACCTAACCCACTCTGCCACGGCGCCACATTATTATTATTATTATTATTATTATTATTATTATTATTAGTTTATTATTATTGTTGTTGTTGTTGTTGTTGTTGTTGTTGTTGTTGTTGTTGTTGTTGTTGTTGTTGTTGTTTTTGTTGTATTAAAAATTAATTTTGTTTTTTTAAAAAAATTTATAAAAAAAATATTCTTTTTCTCTTGGAAAAATGTTGTGCCATCATTGCTTGCTTTAAACAAAAAACTTTTAAGTGATAATTCTCAGGAGTGTTGTTTCATATGCTGCCCACAAATACAATGTCTCAAACTTAGAGAAAAAGATTTCCTACCGCAGCAAAGCCATGGAAAATACTTTACTGTGATTGAAATTGCACCTGGCATTAAGATGAAAGGATTATGTAGACGAAAAGTTTAAAAAAAGAGAAAGACAAAGGAAGACTAAAAGATTTACAATATAAAAACACGAGATAAATCGAGACCAAAGCAACAGTATCTCTTCTGCAAAGATTGCGTTGTTCATTCTCTCAAAGGCAAGGTAAATTTTCATGGCCATTCCAGGCACAAAGACTTTCCGGAAAAAGAATGACACATCGCACCTCTGTGGTGGTTATCTCTGGAGTAAAATTCCATCAAAAACAAAAAAAAAAAAAAAAAAACGAAAAAGAAAAGAGGACTGTAACAAAAGCGCAATCATTCTTCTTTCTGATAGAAGGCAAAGGAAGAGGAACTGACAGCGTACAGTTTTGGGATTTTACTAAGTAATGTGTTAAAAAAAAATCCGTTCATCATTCCCCGGATCAATATCATGTCATTGTTGTAATAATAAAGGTTAGAATTGTACTACGGTGAAACCCCTTTTTATTCCTCTAAAATGAAAATTGTTTCAGTACTTAATTCTACACTTCATAGTCTCTTAATATATATAATAATGAAGATATAATACTATGAAACTTTGGCGTTAATGAAAAATATTATCTCTTAACTTTCAGCTGGTATGGAAAATGGATAAATTAGAGTAAGTAAACTACCGAAAGTGTCTCTGTATCGGATACTGATAGAATGAAGACAAATTATTTCAACAGGCCCAGCTGGGGAACAGTGCTGGATAGATGGGTTTTGCAAATGTTTAGTTGATATTGTCTGTGTCTTTTGGAAATATGGAAATGCTCCAGAAACTACTGTAGGTTGTGGAGTATGTTGAAAAATTACATTTGTTGCTGGAAAGGATTTTCTACTCTCTCTGGAACAACGATAAAGCTGTGGGAGATTTTAAAAGTTATTTTATTCTTAACTTAGCGAATACAGTTATGAATGCACTGATTTTTTACAGAAAAAGTTTTATTTTAGGATGAGCATGTTTTGAGTTATGTAGAGTTACTCAAATAAGTGTAGTTAGTTAATACACACACTCGTAGTAGCATGACCCTTAGAATAAAGGAGGCAAATCACTGAAAGGGAGAACAGTACATATTCTCGAAAGGTCTGTGGGTACACTTTTTAGATAAATGTATTTGTTCAGGTGGTAAACTGTGGGTGGTTTGCTTTTCTCCATGAGCGTAATTACTATTATCTCCGTTAATCAGGAGTTGCTCTGGAAATTTCCTGATAATTTGCGAATAAGTATGTAGTTTCTTGCTTGTCCAAGGTCACTATACAGTTTAACAAGTAAAAATGTGCGCTGAGGTTTCTTTCTGTTTAGCTTATAATCAAAACTACTGAAGTTAGATAACTGCAATATGCTATATATGATGATTGGAGGTTGGATGATCAACGTACCGTTTTGCAGCCTCTAACCTCAGTAGTTTTTCAGATCCGAGCGTAAACAGAAAAAGTGCGGACAGACAGACAGATAGCCAGCTCAATAATTTACTTTTACAAAAACGGACAGGCTAAAATATCGAGACAACGAAACAAAAACGTAGGAGAGAGAATCTTTCTTTATGAGTAAACGAAGTGAAGGTGTTTGAGTTTGTTGGAGTCAACCTCCACGTAGACCCAGTGGTGTGATGAGTTACCTCTGCCCATCTAAGTTGTGAATCATGTACTGGCAATTAGTCGATTATGGCGGGTCGCAACTAGATGAGTCAAGTCTCTGGTGGATATAACATGCTTCCATTTATATGATATATATATATATATATTATATATATATATATATATATATATATATAAAGGAATTCACAAAATTACAAGGTAATTAAAAATTAATGGTTTAAAAAAGAAAAGCAGAAGTTAAAAGTTAAGAAAACATTTAAAATAATGTAAGAAGAGAGAGAGAACCAAGACACCAACCATCCAAGGGTAAGGACGAAGGAATATGCAAAATAGAGGTCTTCAAACAGCATTCTCTATTATTGGATATACAAAGAACCCAGATCATCTAACTACTCTGGAGTCATTACTTATGAAAAGGTTAGTTCCCTCTTTGAACCAATAACACCACGGCTTCACCTCTGTATTTGGCATAACTAACTTTTTGTTTGGGACGTCAGTTTATTGCGATTCCTTCTTCGTCTTTAGCCTTGGATGGTTGGTGTTTTGGTTTGGCTCTTTCTCTTCTTACAGTGTTTTAATCTTTTTTAACTTTAAACTTTTGCTTTTCCTTTTAAAACATTAATTTTTAATCACCTTGTAATTTTGTGAATCCTTTTTTATAAGGTTGCTTTTGAATGGTCCAGGACATGATGCACCGAGATTTGTGTGCGAAACGTTTTTAATAATCTATGGCCTTCTACTTATGTAATTATGGTACCTTCCCCCTGAAGTACCTTATATATATAATACTATAGTATACATATATTATATAATATATTATATTATTATATCAATATATATATTACCTATCGATATATATTAGGGCTTGTGCCGTGTATGATAGGGCCCGCCATGAGGTAATGTAGACTAGCGATAATCTATACGCTAAGTCGGTTGGTATTGCACTTCCATCTTCAATGGAGTGTCTGGGGGTTTTGTAGATCACTTACGAGTCGGTATTATCTTTACGACGATGTGTTAAACTCATGGTTCGGTGAGGTTCTTGTAGAAAACACTAAGTATAAAAAATAGATATAATTTCTTCTGAAGTTTTACATGCTGAAGATCATATAGGATTGTACAAGTCTTCTAATAACGATAGCTTGCATCGCTTCTGCCAATGATAATGGCTAATCCTATTCCTCTACATGATAAAGCTTAGGTAAAGAGGTACAGGTCTTCTAATGACGATAGCTAACTCTCTTCTGCCTGTCTACCATCTCTGTTACAAGTTATGAAGGAACAGACAGTAGTTCGAACATATGAACATACTTACAAATGACATAGTTTCATACGAACACACAATTCAAATGAGAACCACGCTACAGATCCAACGTAGGCGGTAGTAGTTGTCTCAAGCAGGGAGCTTGGACTAATGTTTATAAACAATTGAATGACTACAGGTGACGGCATGTTATCTTAGCCTACTTTTATTGTATACGTCATCTTTAGCGTCTCTAGTCTGATCACATTCCTGCAAGCAATCTTTTATATATATGGACTAACATTCCATATTTTTATTATGTAAACACTTACATTAGCTCGGTCAGCTACCAAAACCAACTACTGAATATTACTCAAACTTGACTTGCATTTGACTTATAGGAGTGTGATACAGACACTATGTGAATATATATATATATATTAAGTAAATAAAAATTCATTGTGTACATGAATTGATTCAAGTAATAAATATAAAACAATGATATCGGTAAATAATAGTGATCACGGATATATAATGATACAGGTGTTTTCACTTCATCTCATTAAGATACAATATGCTACAGAAAATACTAATGTACTCTGATAATTGCATAGAATGAAGATTAACATGATAAAAATCATATTTTAACTGATAAAAAATTTCATATATGAATTGATAACATTATTAATGTTTATGCTGATTGATTCGTTGATTTTTATGCTAACTGTTATATATCTGATTCATTAATCAATATACTAACTCATATATAACTGCAGATAATGGTAAGATATAAGGTAACAGATTGATTAAAGTAGGCTACCTTAATTTGTTTATACATATGTATATGGATTCGATATAATAGATTAATATATGTGACTTTATTTAAATAGATTCCTATTGCGTACACGCAAAGATATATTTCGACTCTGTTATTTATTTATGATCAAATTATATATAGATTCCTAGTGCTTACACGCAAAAAATATATTTCGATTCTGTTATTTATGATCAAATTTATATATATAGGATACATGACCGAGGTTATACTACTTCACTTTTAACTAGCTTTCGAACAACTTTGCGTCCATTACACAGTTCCAGACAACCACCTTTAGCCAAATGAAACGGCCTTTTTCAATGGTTAAAACAAGGGGAAAATTTGCTGGGCGGGTCCAACGTTCCATTTTGCGCTCATACTTATTCTCTGCATCCTAAGCTACACGATTACGTTCGCGATGAATAAAAAAAACATCCCCAGCACGAGTCCTTCGCCAGCAAAGTAGAGTTGAATATCCTTCGGGTCGTAATTGTCGGAAGTATGTCCCTTTTTGTAGTCGATTCCGACAGCCGCCGGAGCGTTCCGCATTAAAACGAGATTAACGACGAGATACGGTGTCGGTCGAAGAAGTCCATGAAATTCCTTTCACATTGTAGGCGGTTGTTACTTGACTGTAGTCGTCCGCTGCGACGAACGATTTTTTGAAGTTGCGATGTGAAACTCTCGTACTGCAGGATACTGTAACCAGGTTCCATTAATAGCCTGCAAGTGAAATTATACTTGTCAAGGGCAAAGTAAATTCAGACGACATCCAAATACAGGGGAGGGAAGAGAGCCATTTAGACCAGAACGTAACCCACATGAATTCGCCGATTTTTTGGAATTCAAAAGAGTCCGCTGTACAAACTTTTTTATCCATGGCATTAACAATGAGTGAACTATCCAGAGGTCTATGATGACTGTAAAAATATCCATAATTATAACAAATAAACAGATATCAATACAAATTCTCAAAGAAAATTCGATATTACTGGTAGTTAAGTTACTAGACAAAGAAGTGGAAAATGGAGCTATTTGTAAGATTGCCAGCAGCATAAGAGTCAAAGAGAAGATTAATCATGATTCTATGTGCCCTAACAAAAGTTTCATATTCAATTTTCTCGTGCGCATCCTCTGAGGTTAATTTTTTTAAAAACTTTATTAATAGGTAGGAGATGCAACGAAAAAAACCACTATGTAACTAATTTCTAAATAAACTTTGGGTTTTCCAAGGAAAATGTGACATTTTTCCCATGAATGTTTTACTTGAATTGTAATAGGCTAATGTTGCAATGTAAATATTTCATATATACATATCTTGATACTTCTAAATGTCTATGAGGTTCAGAAAAAAAAATTAATTCATTTGTTGTTATAGAAATTCTATTTGCTTATTTTAGTTCATTAATTTCAAAATGATTGCAAGTCCTTAACTACTTGCATTACACACACGGATAAGAATATGTTATGTGGCCTGTCATGTGAAGTTCATGAGCTGAGCATTCCTTTCTCCAGTCAATCTACTGTTGCAAGCAGAGACGACACACAGATGAAGCCTGTGTAAGCAGATTATTGAGGTTAAAAGGAACAAATGCTGATACGGCAATGATGACGTCGTCACCTTGGCAGGAGATTGCTATCAGCCAGCCTCAAGAGTTACGTTACTTGCTGTAACGAGATACGACTTTAGTATTTTCAAAATGATATCTTTTAGTGTTTTAATTCTACCACCCGCATGGAAGAATGTAATGCAAAAAAAAAAACAAAAAAAAAAAAACAGTACCAAAATTGGAACAATATATTAGTTTTCAATGTTGGAAAAATTAATTCATTTTGTTGTTATAGAAATTCTATTTGCTTATTTTGTTCATTAATTTCAAAATGATTGCAAGTCCTTAACTACTTGCATTACACACACGGATAAGATATGTATGTGGCCTGTCATGTGACCTGTGAACCCACATGTGAAGTTCATGAGCTGAGCATTTTCCTTTCTCCAGTCAATCTGCTGTTGCAAGCAGAGACGACACACAGATGAAGCCTGTGTAAGCAGATTATTGAGGTTAAAAGGAACAAATGCTGATACGGCAATGATGACGTCGTCACCTGGCAGGAGATTGCTCTCAGCCAGCTAAGAGTTACGTTACTTGCTGTAAGAGATACGACTTTAGTATTTTCAAATGATATTTTAGTGTTTTAATTCTCCACCCGCATGAGAAGAATGTCTGAAAAAAAAAAAACAGTACCAAAATTGAACAATATATAGTTTCATGTTGGAAAACTGCATGATTATGGTAAATTAAATATTCCTTATTGAAACTAATGAAAAAGGTTTCCATACAAATTCTATATATATTAGCCCTGTATAAGATTCATATAGGATTATTCCATAGATAACATTTTCACTTCTAGACTTCCTGATTTTAAAATCTCTTTATTTTATTTTATTTATTTTATTTATTATTAGTTTATTTATTTATTAGTTTATTTAATAATTTTTTAATTTTTTTTTTCATTGACTACGAATATAAATCACCGGGACAGACAATATGTCAGTAGGTTTTTGATATGTGTTTGAACTTTTAGCTTATTTGTCATTACTAAAAGCGTTAAGTTAGAGTTCAAATCTTTACGCATATATATTGGATACTTAATTATCTATGGTTACGTTTTGCTTATTGATTTTATCGTGATTCCTTTTTTATATAATTTGTAACCCTTCCGACTTCTTACGGAGTGTATTATATCGACTCCACTTGTATCCATATTTTATTTTATTTTTTTATATTTATTTTATTATATATTTTTTATATATATATTTGATAAATTAATGGTTGGCTTGAATATGTGGAAAAGTGTTCTAGCGGCGTACCGTATAAGGCTACTTGCGGCATCAATTCTATAGATACAAGATATAAATGATAAACGTATTTAAAACCGCGAGAACCGCTATAATCCGGTCGGATCCAATATCACGAGTTGTAACTCGTAAGACATTGACACTTCCTATTTAATTATCCGTTATTCTACCAAACCGATTGACTCTGGGTGATAAAATATATTATTGGTTTTCTTAATGGAAAGGAATTCACACAACGTGTTAAGGAGATTATTATTGATTTACACCACCCGAGTCACAGATTATTATGTGTTGAATTCCATGTTTACTGATTTAGCACTCATAAATATTCCTAATGCACTCAATTGCGGTGTTTGTTTTTTTAGTGCTATACTTCTATATAACGTGTCAAGGAACTATTAACACTAAGAAGTGTTTATTCCCTCTGTCAGACTCGTAATTCTGTTAATAATTCTAAGTATATTCTTTCAAGGATTGATTTGGCACAGGATAGGCTCCTAAACTGACAGGTGTCTTAGTGTATCCCTTTGTTTCATGACACGTGTTACCAATTAGTTATGTGCTTTTTATATCTGTAAGCATGTAGGCCAGAAAACAGTGATTTGGCTTTCTGTGAAAAAGGAGGGAATCCCTGGATGACGGAATGCAACCAGTTTATGACGATTGGTATGAGAGAGATTATTACTACTACCTGGTCGTTAGTCATCTGCTGTGTTCTTCGGGTTTTCCTCGTCACGGACCTACATATAATATTACATTTGATTACATTATTCTGATACACATACTTTAAATATATTTTTGCTTTAGGGTTTCTGCTCGAAGTGTTTATTGGTTTTTTGCCTAGCCACTGACCCTGTTTCCGTTTCGAAGTGTTTATTGTTTGGTGTTTATTGCTGCTGACTCTGTTTCCACGTTCGAATTCGTGTTTATTGTTTGGGTTATGTCTGTTGACTCTTGCTTTGTTCAGTTTGTAACAGTTCTGCGCTCCAACCCAGATATTCAATGCTCGCGATCTCTTGGGTTAAGGAATTTTCTTGTTTAGATACGGTTTTAACATAGGCACGGATGTTTCTATACTCTTTTAGTCTAATTAATGGTTCTTTGCAGTATGTGCGGGATTGCGGGATAATGCGTCAGCTATGATAATTGCTTTCCAGGTAGATATCTTATCTTGGCTCCAAAGACCTGAATGATCATTTGTCACCGAGTTCCTTTTGGACTGTGATTAAGCCTTTGAAAAAACTCGGTAAAGGACTCATGTTCAGTAAGGACTTTATCAGGATAGCCATAGATTATGAACTTAAAATGTACCAGTGAGTTAAAGATACCTAGCCCGTTCCTTGCCTATTACTGCATATTTACTCTTTCAGAGGGCTTTAGTTTACGTGAATAAAAAGCTATAGGGAAGAACTGTTTATCATATTACTGAAGTAGTACCCTCTTACCCCTTGTCTGAGGCGTCTGTTGCAATAAAAAAAAACAAAAAAAAAATTCCTTATTTAAAATCAGGGATTTTAAGTTAGGTAAGCTGCATTATTCCGCTTTTAAGATATCGAACGCCTGTTGATGCTTTTTAGACCATAATCAATCTACGCTCTTCTTCGTAAGATCTTGTTAAAAGGAGCTGTCATGATTGAAGAGTTACATATTTGCATACGATTGTAATACCCACTACAGCGCAAAAGTGCTGTATCCCCATTTTTACGTTAATAGGTACCGGAAGTTATGAATAGCCGACACCTTACCATGGACACTTTTAAGACCTTGACCAGACACATAAAACCTAGATAAACATGTTCGGAAATTTTGAAAAAAACTCACATTTAGATATTTTACTCTGAGATTATTTGTCTTTGTCTCTGTAGCACTAGCTCTACTTATGTGAATGTACTTCTAAGGTATTAGAAAAGATTACAAGATCATCCATATAGGCATGTAGGGTATCCCCTAAAAGTCTCCAAACACTATATTGAATAATTTGGGGCGCAACGTAAGCCGGAGGCATACGTAAAAATTGATAATGTCCCCTGGGTGTGCTGAAAACGGTGTATGAGGTACAATCACTTAGGTAATGGTATCTGGTAAAAAACATTTAAGTAAGTCCAAGTGGTGAAAAAAAAAAAAATTATTCTAACCTAACAGAGATAAGATGTCGTCGGTACATCGCACTGAAACTATCGGAAGTCGTTTCCTTGTTTTAAGCGACAGTAATCTGCGCAGATACGCCAAGTCCGATCTTTTTATGGCATGACGTTTGAGGGAAAAATTATATGTGCTTATTTGATTTCCTAATGGCTCCTATTACTAACATTATTCAACTTCGTCATTTATCACTATTTTAAAATTTCATTGATAATCTATACGAAGGTACGTAATAGCTTTATGTTTGTCCTTAGACCGTGTGTTGTTTTCAATGACATCCGTTTTCTCCCAGAGATCACTCGCTAGTGGAGGAGAAACTTCCTGGTATTCAGGTAGAAGATAAAAAAAAATTCTGCTGAATCACCTCTGCTTGAATGACTTTACGGATATTACTTTAGATAGATTATCAGAGAGATTCATCCACGACTGGTTGGCGTGATTAAAAATTAGCAACAATAAAAAATGCGATATTTATAACTCCGTATCCACGATATGTATACTTTTAGGGCTTTGTTCGCGGAAATCGTTATATTTCAGAGTGTCGGGAAGGATTAAAATTTCATTTCCCAGCAAAGTCTTTTTACACGCACTAAGACATTCGAGGGTGCATGCTTCTCGAGATTTTGCGTGCAAAGTACGACTGCGGTTGTGGGAGAATTCGTTGGGTCATTTGAACAACTGTTACGATTTATGAGACAAATGTATAGTTCCTTTATATAAGTTATTATTTGATTAATGTCTCATTTTTGTTCAAACGGATTTTACTATGTTTGAAGGTTTATAGGATTTTCCTTTGATAAACACGCCTTATTTTGCAGGATGTAAGATAATATATTTGTATACCCCTAGATGGATCTTACAATTACACTACATACAGATCAATGTTTTTTATAACTATAGAGGTATCTGTAAGCGCTCGCTTATCCGGACTTCTCATTAGGGAAGTTCGAACAAACAGACGGTGAGTCCGTAAATACAAGATATTACGTGTATTAAAAGAAATAAAACAAGATATTCTAATTTTTACGGCGCGTACAGTTGAGCTTAATCCACCAGTATTTATTATAACTTAATGTATTAAAATTAAAACGAAAAAACCTGCTCTGATTACTTATACGGTCGTGTGTTTCATAGAAAAATCCTTTTTAATTCAAAAAGATATTGGTATGAACCAACATCGCTTTTCCCCACTCTGCTAGAGTCGCTTATTGCGTGGAATTTGCTTTGCTTTGAAAACTCGGCAGATTAACTAACCTTGACCGCTTGACTAGGTGACACAGTAACCGAGTTTGCTTGTTTGATTCTGAAAGGCTACTGTTTCTATTTCTTTTTGTAATAATTAGGATCCTTCTCTTTATTACCATCGGCAAGTATGTGTGTTTTAGCATTATGTTGCTGGTTACGTATAAAAGCAATGAATGACGAACTATTAGGAACTGAGCGATTACTAATAAGACAAGTTATCACTACTGCATACAATATTAAACTGTTTGTACTTCATTCTTTGCTAAAATTGAAATAGTGAGGGATCCTGGTCAGCGCATTTAGCCTGATGAAAGTTTTTTTACAGAAATGTTATTCCTTGCAATCCAGCCGTATTTTAAAGTTAAGTTGAGTCATTGAGGTTCGATATTTTATATAACTCAAAAAACTCAAGGCTAAAACTGCGATCGGGACTTGCAAAGGAGCATTTATTGTCATGACCCGAAATAGTGTTACCTCTAATTATATAGATTTGTACGGGTGTTCACTTGTTTTTTGTGTGTTTTCTAATCACTACGGTGCTTAACGACCCTATCCATGCATCTGTATAAATACAGACGTCCACTGCGTAAACGCATATTCACTGTTTAATATGATTTGTTACGTAAGGGATTAATAATCACCCAAAATGATAAATTAACATAGTATATGATTATGATATTTCAGTAGAACTTCTGGAAACAGACACTCAAAGATAAAAAAACTCGCAGTAGCGAAATCTCAATGATGTAGATAATTTCTGTAAAAAAGTAAGATTAAGAATGTCTCGTAACTTCAGCCACAGGAATAACGAAATTCGACCTGTAAAGGAAACACTCAAAGTTACTCCAAATGAATAAAAAATTGTACTTAGCTTGCTTTTGTGGGAAGTCACGGTGTTCCGATAACGACACACGGCCTTGGTCCTCCTTCTCTATTTAGCGGACGACCTGGTTTGGCTTCAGTTTCCCCCGTGCGCGTTGTTTCGATGATTCGAGCCCTTGAAAATCCGATGCTGCAGACGCGTTCGGTTTGTTTCTTGCAGTGCGGAAAACGCTCACTAACGATGTTTTCTTGAATGATTCTAATGAGAGACGAAGCTTCCGTTGCCGTAGGAAAAGGACACGTCGGTTTTTGTTTCTTGAAGTTATTCACTAACGATGATACTAAGTTGCTTGACGAATCTTGTTGTTTTCTGAAGTCGCTCACTAATGATGATACTAGGTTGCTTGAAGAATCGCTGCTTTCGTCGTCGTTGACTTCATGATTTATTATTCTGTTTTTTCTTCGTAGGACGTTGTAGAGTTCTTCTGGTCCGCTGGCCACCAAATATTAGGGCTTGTGCCTTGTATGATAAGGCGCCCTATGAGGTAATGTTAGACTAGCGATAATCTATACGCTAAGTCGGTTGGTATTGCACTTCCATCTTCAATGGAGTGTCTGGGGTTTTTGTAGATCACTTACGAAGTCGGTATTATCTTTACGACGATGTGTTAAACTCATGGTTCGGTGAGGTTCTTGTAGAAAACAAACTAAGTATAAAAATAGATATAATTTCTTCTGAAGTTTTACATGCTGAAGATCAGATATGATTGTACAAGTCTTCTAATAACGATAGCTGATCGCTTCTGCCAATGATAATGGCTAATCCTATTCTCTACATGATAAAGCTTAGGTAAAGAGGTACAGGTCTTCTAATGACGATAGCTAACTCTCTTCTGCCTGTCTACCATCTCGTTACAAGTTATGAAGGAACAGACAGTAGTTCGAAACATGAACATACTACAAATGGACATAGTTTCATACGAAACACACAATCAAATGAGACACGCTACAGATCACGTAGGCGGTAGTTGTCTCAAGCAGGGAGCTTGGACTAATGTTTATAAACAATTGAATGACTACAGGTGACGGCATGTTATCTTAGCCTACTTTTATTGTATACGTCATCTTTAGCGTCTCTAGTCCGATCACATTCCTGCAAGCAATCTTTTATATATGGACTAACTTCCATATTTTTATTATGTAAACACTTATATATATATATATATATATATATAATGTGTGTTATGTATGTGATATTATTATATATATATATATATATATATATATATATATATATATATATATATATATATATATATATATGCGGTGTATGTATGTGTACTATTATATATATATATATATATATATATATATATACATATTTATATATATAAACATATATATTGTCACAGAGCGAGCTGGGGTGTATGACTTTACTTTGGAAAAGTCTAGCAAAGGACTGGCTTTGCTCAAAACTTACTTTTTTGGAAAAAAACAAAAAAAAAAAAGATGACTATAATTAATCAGAAGAGCAATTAAATTAACAAGGATCTTTCACTGGCTCCGTGGTACTAAATACTACTGGAACTTAAGTATAATATCAAAGTATGAGAGTGCCACTAGGATGCAAGCAAAGAAATAACACTAATTCTAGTGGTTAAACATGGTGCATAGATACACAGATTGAACTCTTAAGAAAACTATTAAAAACGACAAAATAGGTGTCGAGTACTGTAAGAAAGGTTTGCTCTCACTGGAGTTCTCAGGAATAGTATCCCAAGAATGGCACTGGCAGTAAATGTTGAGTGGCACTTTTGAACTACAGAAGACGGGGCACAACTGATGAAGTCTACACAAATCTGCAAAGCAGGTAATGTTATAACACAAATACTAACAGTGGTAAGCTTACGTTAAATGATCAATAGAAAAGAAAAACTATGCAAAGCTATGAGATATCTCAAAGATTAATTGAGACGTTAACACATTGAAATTAATGTTAGCATGAGTAGCAGAGATCTAATAACACTTCCACAAGAGTATCACAAATGCACAGCCTAAGTCACGAGTGTCTTTGAAGGAGACGGAATAATAGGAGTATGGG
>NC_061087.1:76921156-76929765 GCF_015104395.2 Macrobrachium nipponense
AGAAATAGAATTTGAACTTTATCAGTAGCTTTGTAGTAGATACAAACGCTATTAAACACACAATGTAATATCTTATGTAATAAAGAACACAAGAACTTAACGATACGAAAGTTCGTCAGTCATATGACTTTATAGTTTTGTAAGAGGAAAAAAAAGTTTTTGATAATGGCAACATTTATTGTTTTAAAACTTCAAAATAAGTTGAAGACTTCAATTTTAACTTTAAATCATCATCATAAATTATTTCCTAATCATTTCGTCAGCTGGGTGTCATAAATACTAATTCACGTCAAGTTTTCTTGGCAACTCTTGCGTTACGTGATAATTAGAATATTCGGCAGCTTTATTATTATATGGTGGTTTGTGCCATTCATATATATATATATATATATATATTATATATATATATATATATATATAAATATATATATATATATATATATATATATACTATATATATATGATATATGTATGTATTTATAAAATTATAAAAGGATAACTAGTAGGGTAGGGGTACTACATTTAGAAAGAGCTTGCTTTATATATATATATATATATATATATATATATATATATATATATATATATATATATATATACATATATAATATATATATATATATATATATATATATTTATATATATATATATATGTATATATATATATATATATATATATATATATATACATATATATCTGACTGGTAAAAATGTTCTGTTACAAAAGAATTCCATCTGATAAAAGGAGCCCATAAAAATGCCAAAATATAGATGAATGAGAAAAGTTGCTGAAAAGGTGGTATTTATACCAAGAGATCCATCCACATTTAAGGCAAATTTAGGTCAACTCCCAATGATAATCCTCTTTAATCCTCTTAAGCATTAGTTGAAGGAAAACTTTGTCAATGACAAATATGAATCTCATGCGCACTTTGAGATGTTCATTACCTGTCTGTTTTAATCAAGGCCGATTCTATCATCTGACTCTTTTACCAACAGTTGATGCTATAAATTATAAGTGACAAATGCCAGTTTATTCTGTGGTTATGTTCATTTGCATAGGTGAAAATAGCCGAGTTCTGTTGTCCATACCTAACTGACCATTTATTTTGTATTAATCTCTGGGAAAGTTATTTTCCTGTTAAACCGATGTAAGATTGGTCAACAGTCCAGGGATTTCGTAAACAAAACTCCCGTGTCCTTGGGGAGGACTTTTCTTCTTCCCAACTGGTTCCCATTTTTTTATGAGCCGTTTCCATCTATTTCTATCCTGCGCTTCTGCCTCATCAATTCCCTTCTCATGTAAGTCTCCTCTCACGCAGTCCTTCTACCTCTTTCTTGGTCTCCTATTCTTCTTCTTCCTTGAACCTCCATCCCCATAGTATATCTCCCAGCATGGTCCTCATCTCTCCTCAATAGGTGTCCATACTATCTCAGTCTCCTCTCCTGCACTTTCTTTGATACTTCCACCACCTTAGTCGACCCCCTTATGTAGTCATTTCTGATCCTATCCTCTCTTGTCACCCCAGCCATCCACCTAAGCATTCTCTTTTCTGCCACATCCATCTTTTTCTCCTGTTTTTCTCATGCTTGTTGTTTCCGTTCCATACAGCATTGCTTTTCTTACCACTGCCTTGTGAAATTTTCCTTTTAACCTCAGCGGTACTCTTTTATCACAAAGAACTCCAGACACCGCTCTCCAATTGTTCCAGCTGCCTGTACCCGATGTTTTACTACTTCTTTCATACTTCCTCCAACGTTAACAAAAGATCCCAAATCTTAAACTTTATCAACTCTCTTTATTTGTTCTCCACCAACCGCTGAATACTTTCTCTATTATCCCCCTCAGTTGTGGTACAAATATATTCCGGCATAGATCTACTATTCTCGTTCCTCTGTCCTCCAGTACTTGTCTCCAATCTTTTCCAATTTCATTTGACAGATCTTCCCTACTCTCTGCGCACAGAACAATATCATCTGCATACATATGTTCCATGGTACTGCCTCCCTTACTTCTCTATTATAAAGTCTATCACTATGTTAAAGATAAATGGCCTCAGAGCCGACCTCTGGTGTAATCCTACTCTCACCTCAAAACCCTCTATCTCCCCAACTCTGCTCCTCACTCTGGTTTATTCATTCCAGTACATCTCTTGTATCAATCGCACATACTTCTCTGACACCATCTTCTCCCTCAGGACTCCTCCATAACTCTTGTCTCGGGACTCGGTCATAAGCCTTTTCAATGGTCAATGAATACCATATTGTAGGCCCCTTGCTTTTCCCCGAATTTCTCCATTAGTTTCCTCAGACAAAATTTACCATCTGTTGTTTCCCTTCCCATCATAAATCCCATCTGCTCTTTACCCATTTGTACTTCTTCTCTCAGTCTAGCATATATCATCCTTTCCAGTATCTTCAAAGTGTGGGACATCAATTTAATGCCCCTATAATTACCACTCTCTTGAACATCGCCTTTCCCTATAAAAATTGTTATCAATATACTCCCACGCCTCTCATTTGGTATTCTTTTCCTGTTCTAGGATCTTTATCATAAGATCGTACAGTATATCGACTACTTCATCTCCTAATGCTTCCCATGCCTCCACAGGAATCATGTCTGGTCCGGTTGCCTTCCCATTCTTCATCTTCTTCAGTGCATTTAGTACCTCTTGCCTAGAAAAACCTCATTACCATGCCAATGTTCACTTGCCCATCCTCTCTATTAGTCCATTATTTTCTTCATTTAACAACTGTTCGAATATCTTTCCATCTCTTCACAATGTCTTTCTCCTTTCTAAGTACTACACCATCATGATCTTTTATTTGTTTGATATGTGTAATAGTTTTGGTGCTCTTATTTCTAGCCTTTGATAGCTTGTTCATCTTTAATCCTTCCTTTGTCCCCAGTTCATTATACACCTCATCATACGGGATGTCTTTTGTTGGATGTTAATCAGGGATTTTGGCTAAGGTATTTGGGTAAGTTAATGCAAAAGGATTAGATTTTCCGAGAGTCTGGGTCACCATCTTAATCCTGTCCAGGTGTGGAATTTTTATTTTATTGGTAGGTGTCTCTCTGGTCTCGTCTTGAGGGGGGTTGGTAGAAAATTACATTTGCTTTGTGAAATGCTTTCTCAGTTATATAGTCAGGATACCTTAAAGACGAAAGCTGCTTACGAATTAGTTCAAATTATTTTTCCAGGAAATCTGGGGCAACAAATTCTCAAGGCTCTTAAGAATAGGTTGCTGGCTACGCCTATCTTGCTAGGAATGTCGTAATAGCTAAAGTAGTCAATGTATGAAAGTGAGAACGTCTGTCTCTGAAATATAGTGTTGTCTCTCTGCATTTTGGCGTTTTTTATGGTCTCCTTTTATATTATTATTATTATTTTTATTATTATTATTATTATTATTATTATTATTATTATTATTATTATCTGGACGGGGGGTTCCTTGGGAAGCTGCTTGTCTCTGTGTTTGTAGTGTATTTATTATTATTATATTATTATTATTATTATTATTATTATTATCATATATATATATATATATATATGTGTGTGTGTATATATAATATATATATATATATATATATATATATATATATATATATATATATATATATATATATATATGTGTGTGTGTGTGTGTGTGTGTGTGTGTGTGTGTGTGTTATATAAACGGCAGGATCCCAGGAATAGAAGAGAAAAAGAAATACGCAGAGTGTGTATAGAGAGGAAGTGAAAGGGCTGGTTACTTTGTTCAGTTTCATTCCTGTCATCTCTACAACACTATTGTCATGAGGACACATGAGAACATGTAAATTGCAAGTAAGAAGTTTGAAACTGGTTAAGATTATTTCTAAACAGATATTTCTATGCTTTCTACTACCATAGGCTCAATGAAATACGTAGAAAGGAATGTTTAATTTTGACTAGAAAACTAAACTTGACCTATTTTTTCCTCTCTCTTTCTCTTCAAACTGATTCCGCACGCCAGTTACTGTTTCATTAATGTGTATAACATTCCCTACGCCAGTGCCTTTAGTTCTGAGAAACTGTTCACCTATTCTATGCAAATACATTTTACCTTTGTTCCAATTATGTGGATATTGACACAAAACCTAACACTAACGTTGCCTTCCAACTTCGAGGCCGAAAGATCTCAATTAGAACTGTTTTCATTCAAAACATCCCTGAGCTCTCGGCGCTGCTGGCTTCCGTACTTTGCCCTAATGATTTTCGACTCTGTCTGTCTGAGCTTTCCGTCGGAAGTTGCATATTTAGTCCAGTTCCCAGATAGGTTCGGTTTGTGTATTCAGAGCCTCTGGTGGCAATGAAATTAGCCTCAATTAGCAATTGCATCCCGTAAGTAGCTTTGCTCCAAATTGAATAGCTGTAGACGAAGGTAAGCCAATTAGTTTAAGATAAGATTCTTACACTTTGTTTCTAAATTGAAGGGGGTCACTGTTAAAGTTAACCTTTTGGTATTCAATAAATATTATGGGATGAGGATGGTAGCTTCCTGGGCTTCTCCATCTTAGCTTTGATTTACCAAAATCATAAAACTGTTAGTCATTGATGTTTTAAGCCAACAAAAGTTCAATGGAGTTTCCCTCCCACGGCCTGATCGCGTCCATTTTTGGTAAGGATTCGTGTGTGTGTGTGTGCGTTAAAAAGAGAGTGATGAGTGAGAGAATGAGTATGTCTATAGGTTGGGTCAGGTATGATAGGTCAAGTATTTCATTGAAATCGGATATTTTTTAAAGCGTACTATATTAAATGAAAATTATATTTTCCTAAGTCAAATCAATCTTAGTGTCACCGTTCATAAATTTCTTAGCAATTGTTACCTCAGTTCGTGTCTTTCTCCGGTTAAGTAATACACAAACAAATGCAAAAAATAATTGCCTTACGTAATTTATAACCCCAAGCCTTTTCATTTGCATCATAATAGATACCAGGCGCTAAGGCCAATAAACTCTTAGTAAATAGCAAAGGTGGTCGTTATTATAATCCATAATGATGGGGTATTTGATTTATCCCCACACTGAGGTAATGCTTATATCATAATTCTTAAAGAATTTTATCGCTTATAAGACCTCAACAGGTAATATTTGCCAACTTTTATCAACGTTTACAAGCTTTATCTGATCCGTACTACCATTCAAGTTACTTTTTTCTGTGATTGAGAGTAGAGAAAACCTAGATCCCGTATTCACTTCGTTAGAATAAGGGTTTCATCTTTTTGCGAGAGAATGTATAGTATGATCGTATGAAAAATGTCTGAGTAAAGCTCAAAGTATCATTAACAATTCGTCTTTCTCCCACAACTTGATCACGACTTACATCATCATTTTCCAAAGAAGTTCGAAGTGAATGCAAATAGACCGGTTTTGTAAATATTGCATCAGAATGGAAATGTCTGCGAAACATAGGGAGGATCAATATCTCTTTTATTCAGTGGATACTTGAGCGAGAATTCACGTGGAATGTGCTTTCAAAGGATCAAAGTCATAGTTTCTGGAAAGCTTATCATCCTTTTAATGGATTTACCTTCCCCCGTCCGGAATTATCCTGTGTTGATTTTGACGTCGCTCTCCCAACAGGCATTGTGAGCTATTTATACTATCTGATTGTTGCGTAAAGCTGTTCATTTTCATCTTATTGTTCCGTTTCATTACAATTCATATAAGCGCTCCACATGCATACGAATTATGCTATGCAGCAAGTCCTCGTTAAACCACCCAGGATGGAAATAGATTTATATGATGAATTTTTATGTTGTAAGTTTATAACGAATACTATTCTATTTTTTTGTTTCAAATCGTGTTTTTCAATATCATTGAAACGCAGGTTGAAAAAAAATATAACATTTCAAAGCTTAATGGTAATTTACCTGGGTTTGTAAACGTTTTCATTATATACGTCATACGCACATGGAGATTAATCCACGGGTACCTTGTCATTACGAATATATTTATGTATGATATGTGTGTGCGTGTCCGTGTGCGCACGCAAACACACACACTCACACACGCACATAATATATATATATATATATATATATATATATATATATATATATATGATATATATATATATATATCTATATATATATATATGTGTGTGTGTGTGTGTGTTCGCGTGTGTGTGTGCATACTACATCTTTGTCCCCCTCAGATAGGTACTTGGCAGAGAAAAACGTGTTGACAGTCGCAGCTGTGTTCACCTTTCTACTTTGGATCAAGGTTGAGTGCGTTACACAGACAACTTCCACATTAAAAGCTGCTCTGTATACTTATACAAGATCCTTATTAGTAGCACAATTATCCTCCACCCCTGCTACAAGCACGACCCCAGAGACCTTTGTATCCTCCAATCTCTCCACGTGTTCATACCACCTCCAAGTTCTCTTTTCACCTGTGAACTCTTTCCAATATCACAGGAGCTTTTACCTTTCCGTTTCATTCATATTCAGCATCTGCACCTCATCATCATTCATTCCACCTTTTGTTTCCTTAAATACTGTTGTGCTCAATCCACATTTTGTTTTCCTGAATTGCTGTGATTTTCCTTGCCCTACTACCCAATCATTTATGTTCTCACTCATCTATTATCATCCGATTATAACTACCACAAAGAACTTGAAGGAAAAACTGTCATTCTACTGCTCTTCATTTAAACTTCCGCCACTTAATTATCCTGATTGTCTGATTTTGAATAGCATTACTTTGAAATGAAATTTTTACTTAAACACTTTTGCCAGTCTCTGCATCTCTTGAACTTTCACCTATTAGCACTGTCTTCTACAATTCGCTTTCTTATCCTCAGACCAATAGATTGCACCTAGAGGGTGTTTTTTACCGCACAGTAGTCGTGTAAATATCTTATTGCAAAACATATTGAATTCCGCTGTTTTTATTGCTTTAATGTCATTGTGCAATGACCTTTACAAGACATAAATCAACCCCTT
Source organism: Macrobrachium nipponense (assembly GCF_015104395.2). Lineage (NCBI taxonomy): Eukaryota > Metazoa > Arthropoda > Malacostraca > Decapoda > Palaemonidae > Macrobrachium > Macrobrachium nipponense. The sequence continues at coordinate 76,928,132 of NC_061087.1, forward strand.
TTATGGTAATTTGATGCTAATTCGTAGGTTCCAGCTCGATGCAGGTTTTGAAACTCGTATATTATTCTAATTTTATTCGAGCTATTGAAGAAAAGGATTTCTCTCCTCCTGGCAGAATTTTTTTTGGACTAAAATATGCGTAAAATGGTTTCTAACTTCCCCTCTTTTCCACTTTTTTCTTTGTTTTGTGTTCGTTATTTAATTAAGTAAAGTTTGCTTTGTTCTGACTTGAGTAAATTAGTTACATTCACAGTAAAAAATCAGGTCGTTACATAAAGAGTTCATTATCTGCATTATGCATAATGTTTGTTAATTATATCATAACTGTTATTTAACACATTCATGAATTTCTTATGCGAATCCGGGATTACTAATTAATAAACGCTTTTCAAACGGTCCTTCGCTGCTCTAGTGATTCTGGAAGCTACAAGTAACTCATAAACAATACCGAAAAATAAAAAAATATAAGATAATTTTTTCATTCAAATTCAGTTTTTCATTATATATATATAATATATATATATATATATATATATAATTATATATAGATATATATTATATATGTATATATATATATATATATATATATATATATATATATGTATATATATATATATATATATATATATATATATATATATATATATATATATAAATCAACTTCTCCCTACAATCATTTCATTCAATTTCATGGGCCAGTTACTTTTACACAAAGGAATGTTTCCGTTCGGTTCGCCTGTTTGTCTGTTAGCTGGATTACGTGAAAACCAATCAAGAAGCGTTACAATCTTTTTCCTTTAGATTCACTGTCTTCCAGATAAAGATTTAGAGGATTCTGTTGCGCCTGTGAGTCTTCTTCGGATCTGGAAGGCTCCTATTGCTTTGGTTGTTGCGTAAAGAAATCCATTGTTTCCTGCTGTTTGTGAGAGAAAATTTGTGCCCATGAATATCCGTGTAATCATATCCTAGTTTTCATGATCATGGTGTATTAACAAAATAAAAGAAAATGGTGCAGGACAGTTTATGAAGCGACGTGATTCGCCCTGTAAGGAGGTTTGCAGACTTCGAATGTTATATATTTAATCTCAGCAAAATATCTTTTCTCAAAGCTCATGGTAACTTAAGATTTGGCAGTACGAAACTCGAGGTCTTGTTACACTAGGTGACTGTCTTTTCAGATGACATGTAAAGAAAGCTAGAAACACCTTTGGATTGACATCTCATGATATTTTCTGTCAGTACATTTTCGGAACTGAACTGTCCCGGAACTTTATGTAACGGAAATCTTTAAGATCTTTTTCCGAATATTAAATTTCTTTCAGGGTAATTTCGTAAATTGCGTTCTTCATAATTATTTTCTTACTATTATCCATAAAAGTTTCTGTTGTACTTTGTGTTTGTCCCCGCGTGTATTTTTGGGTAAAATAATTGTTATATGATTAGCAAAATGCAAAAGACGTAATTTTAAGAAATTAATGCATGTACTTAAATAAACTGAAATGAGATCTCAATGTATTTATTTATTTTTTCTTGTTCTGCTCGGTGTGGAAAATATCTCGTGATTGACAGATAATAGATAGAAAGAAGGGGGAGAGAGGAACCGATAATAAATGAAACAGAATGGACGAGAGATT
>NC_061087.1:76930265-76950265 GCF_015104395.2 Macrobrachium nipponense
GGACGAGAGATTAAAAAGTGAACATTGGAGATTTGCATGTAAATGAGGGCGTTAATGAGGGAAAGCTAAAACAAGCTGGCTACCAGATTTCCATGATTAATGGGGCGGAATGAGGGTTAAAGAAAGATAGATGTTACACAAAGGAAAGTTTCCGAAGTTAAAAGTTAAAGTTCAAAGCTGTGTCCTACACCTGAACTATATCTAATGATGTAGCTGAAGATATTATGGATTTTACTAAGAGTAATTGTTTTGTTTACGTAATTTTTTTACTGCGTTTTATAATCACCGATGCTGGAAATGGGTTTTAGCCTGAAAAGGTCTAGAAAAATAATAATAATAATAATAATAATAATAATAATAATAATAATAATAATAATAATAATAATAATAATAATAAAACCTTTATTCCACAATATTACAGTGGGTATCCTTACAATGTTTGTTTAAAATTTAACCTCTGCTGATTAAAATATTGTACACATAGATATATATCTAAATATCCATTAAAACTACTTTACATAAAAATCATCAGATACATAAAAATATTGGCATAAAAACACATCATTACTAATAAAATCATCCTCCTAAACATAGTCTGAATTACAGATACAATACAAAATTAAGATATACCTGTCACTTTAAACAAAATGTACATTATACAAATGCCAATAATGGCTCATTGAATTTCGTGAAGAATATACTTTTTAGTTTCCTTTTAAAAGAACTTATTGATATACTTTCTTTTATATCTGAAGATATATATAAAAAACAAATTCAGACAACCCATGCATGCTGGCAACTTTATAATTACGTCCCACCTTACTTCCAATAAATTATTTCTGGAAAAAAAGCAGATAAAAAAATTGACAGTGATTTCTATTTTTTGAGGAATCCCAGCACCCCTGACAAGAAAAGGTTCGAGAGTCCTTTGAAGTTTCACCAGTGAGACGAGAACATTAGAAGAGCACCAGGGAGAGGTATTGGAATATAGAATACGCTGAGGAATGCCAGGAATGTATAAAATGTCTGGAGAGAGAGAGATATGTCTTCTTTTGTAAAAGGACTCATAGAGATTTAGAAATTTGAGAACTATTTTACAATAAAGGGAGATTGGTATTGTCGGAGTCTTTGTCGTTTCTCTCTCTCTCTCTCTCTCTCTCTCTCTCTCTCTGTATGTGGGAATAAACTGAAGAATAAAGTCCTTAAAAGAAAAGGATTGTAGGAGTATATTCCCTGGTGTCTAAAAGACAAAAAATAATTACAAAGGACAGGAAGACGCTAGCTGGTGCTGACAGTTTCAGATATCCACACCATGCCTCTCGATACTCAACAACATATCAATTGCGATTTGCCTTTTGGCCATTCCCCGTGTTGCCATAAAACCAGTTAAATCTAAACCAGCCAAAAATAGTCATTGCCATAGCCTCCTCTTGGTAAAACACAGAAAAAAAGGTTAAACGTTGCTCACCCCTTATATACATTTTCTTATAATTTATATATATATATATATATATATATATATATATATATATATATATCATATATATATATATATATATATATTATATATATTATATACGTACAGAAAGATACCGTCAGGATTATCTCAGTTGCCTTTATAAATAATGTGACTTTCACGGTATTTTTTTTTTTTTTTTTTTTTTTTTTTAACGGCCATGTTTTAAGGATATTGCGATTTCACAACCCTTTCGTTTGGAGACTTCTGCGACTTGGCAACATAGCCCTTTCTTCCGCTCCTCTAATTAAGATCTCTGAAATCACTTACCAGTTTCCTTGCTAATATCAACACGTTCCCCGCCCTCCACCCCCCCCCCCCCCCCCCCCCCCCCACCCACAACCAAACATTCTGATGCCCATTGTTGCTTTTAACTTTTTTCAACACATTGTATCTCTTCATCTTTAATCCATCCAGTCCTACTCACTCCACAGGCTCCACGCACCTATTTCATTTCAACAAGCGGATCTCTTGCTAATTTCGTAACCTGATTCTGTCCTGTTGTTCACCTCATCTTCTTGTTTCACAAATCATTGTAAGATTTACCTCCAGATACTGTTACTCTTCTATCAACATTAATCCTCCTTGTCATAGAGTGACGCACGTAACACTCAGTTTCACGTTTCTCTTGCAGACAGCTTCATACTATGTCACCAGCTAATGCTACTTCTCTTCACTATCAACATTGCCATATGGCTAATATTCACTCCATCTTTCATTCATAGCCTCTCTTCGCATCTCATGAATTTTTTGCCAGCTTCATCCTCTTTCTTGTGAAAGACGATGAAGCTGAACGTCTGACGACAATTCAGCTGCGAGTGTTCTTTTTGCAGCTTGGGAAATCTAGTCTAGCAATACTGTCTAGAATTTGGTATACTTGGTGCTATTAGAGAAGTTCCTCAATGGACGAGTGGGTTGCATATTCGACTATCAATCTGGTAGCCCGAGGTCGCTTTCCGCGGCCGTCAGTGCGGAATCAGAGGAATTCATTTCTGGTAATTAGTAATTCATTTCTCGTTATAATGTGGTTCAGATTCCACAATAAGCTGTAGGCCCCGTTGCTAAGTAACCAGTTGGTTCCTCCTTTACTGGCATTGATCTTGGTGTTATTGCCTCCTATTTTAGTTCCCTGAATATTGCTGGGTTATTGTTCTCGTTATGGATGATAACAAAATCGCATAGCTTTATGTTGCTTCCAATATTACATAAAGATTTTCCTTTCTTTTTGTCGCGAATGAGATTTGCGATCTAGACCATCGTCAGCAGATATCTTTCACGATCGTCCTACATAAACAATAAATTATTAGGAACTTACGCAAGCAACTTTGGTACATGTCCCAATGTGAGATGAGCTCCCATACTGTGAAGCTGCCAGGTGTACAGGTATTTCATGACTTACTGAACTGAGAGGTTTACCTGTCAGTATGTTAATTGGACGTTAATGCCTTTTTAAGGGTCAGAATCAGATAGAAGTAATTCTATAAACGATGGTGGCTTTCTAGACGCTATGAATATCTTCCTGAATCGCTCGTGGAAAGGGCAGGGATGACCGACAACCTGAAATCCATTTCTGAGTAGCATATCTTTAATAGCTCTTGTGGTTTTATATCTTGAGACTCATTTTATGCAAAAGTATTCCACTTCCACTCTCCGGTAAAAGACTCGAGACAATGCTAATGGCGTCTCTCGTTGGCTATGATGTGTTGTATTACTATAAAGAATTTATGGATACAGAACCTTTTAAATAACGAGATAACCAATCGCATCAAATTAAATGAGTTCGAAGATTCTGATGCAATATGTGATTAAGTCGGATAATCTGTGTCTAATCGCATTGATAAATCCCTAAAGATATCTGAAAACTAATACATTACCGTTGATTCACTTTGATTCGCAACTATAAATAAAGTTGAACTAAAATCCTTTTCATTTAATACGCACTAAATCCACGGTTGATCCGCGTGAATTCTTGCTGGTATTAGAAGTCAATTTGTAGCTTATTGACAGATTCCATGATGAAGGAATTTACCCTTTTAGGTACAAAAATATGATAACCTTTAAACATCCTTGAAAATATCTTTGTAATTTTGTTCTCTTCTTTTTTTCGAGTAATAAAGAAATCGCTGAAAAGGGAAATGGCAAAGATCATGACACTTATAAATGTATGACGTCATCAGTAGGACGAAAGCTACTCGGATTAAACCAGAATAATGGAAACGTTAATCTTGCTTCTCAAGTTGCCTTTAACTTCGCAAGAAAACAAAGTTTACACGGGAGGCCATTTCTGCCCGAGCCATAAATTCTTAAATTGACTTTTAGACGAAGGAATCAAGTCTCATAGCACCTACCCGTCAAGGACATGAACCAAAATGGTTTAAACCGAATTGTGATCAGATCATTTCCGTAAACAAGGGAGGTAGCGCAATTTTGCGTATGTGTACATATATATATATATATATATATAGATATATATAGATATATATATAGATATATATAGATATATATAGATATATATATATACAGAGTCTCCAGTCGGCGAAGATAACAATACTTCAGGGGGTACCATGATACATTAGTAGAATGCCATAGTTTATTAAAAACGTTTCGCACACAATTCTCGGTGCATCATCAGTCTGTGAACAATAAAAGTAAATACATTATAAAAAGGAATTCACAAAATTACAAGGTAATTAAAAATTAATGGTTTAAAAAGAAAAGCAGAAGTTAAAAGTTTAAAAAATACGTTAAAACACTGTAAAAAGAGAGAGAGAACTAAGACACCAACCATCCAAGGCAAAAGACGAAGAAGGAATAGCAAAACCTGACGTCCCAAACAAAAAGTCAGTTATGCCAAATACAGAGGGGAAGCCGTGGTGTGATTGTTCAAAGAGGGAACTAGCCTTTTGATAAGTAATGACTCCAGAGTAGTTAGATGATCTGGGTCCTTTGTATATCCAATAATAGAGAAGTGCTGTTTCAAGACCTCTATTTTGCATATAGCAGCATGATTTTTAATGTTAGAAAACTCTGGTTGCTTAATTCTCTGGCCTGTACGAAAACTGAAACCCATGTGGCTGCAATATCTCACTTGCAATAGCCTACGAGTAGATCCGATGTAAGAGCCCGGACATCCAGGGCATGTGAATTTGTATACAACATTAGATCTCATGAAGGATTGCAAGCGATCTTTACAGCTGAAAAATGAACCTATCCTGCATGGATTATTAGAAATAAGTTTTAACTGAAGACAGGGAATTTCTTGTTCAATGATCTGTTTTAGTCTACGTGAGAATTTTGTATCAAACACAAAAAGGGATGGAAGCAAAGAACAGTTTCTTAGGAACATCAAAGTTGGGCAACGGCGGCTGGAGAAATTTGGTTAAAAGTATATTAATAACTCTAAGGACTACGTCTTTGGGATAGGAATTTTTCTGAAAAAACCTAATAAAAATTCTATTTCATTATGGAAAGTTGGCCAGTTAGACGAATATTTTAATGCTCTATGGACAAGAGTATATATGGTGTTTAATTTGAAGGTTCTTTGGCATGAACTATAATAGTTGTTAGCTAAACCTGTATAGGTCTTTTTTCTATAGACAGCTGTGGTGAATTCCGAATTACTTCTTGTAATATTGATATCAAGAAATGGCAAACTGTCTCTGTTCTCCACCTCCATCGTAAACTGAATATTTGGGTGTTGCTGATTAATATATTCCAGAAACTGTGTGCTTTGCCATGGGTACTTAAAAAGAGCAAAAGTGTCGTCTACATATCTCCTGTAGTATGCTGGTTTAAAGGAAGACTCACATTGATTTAAAAATTTTGTTTCTAAGTCACACATAAAAAAATTTGCAAAAATGGGGCCTAGAGGGGATCCCATAGCAACTCCATCGACCTGCGAATAGAGTTGCTGGTTAAAAACAAACATGGAGTCTTGCACAGCAAGTTCCAGAAATTGTTTAAAAATAGCCCTATTAAAACCGTAAAATAAAGTATCATTGCTGATAAAAATCTTGTTTAAAATAATATCAATTGTTTCATTTAATGGTACATTAGTGAAAAGTGATTCAACATCGTAACTGACCATAAAATAGTCACCATCCTGGTTGATAATTTGTTGTTGAAAGTCGTACCCGTTTATTAATATATATTCATTAATACTATATTCAGAGAGTAAACCAGCTAAATACTTAGAGATCGAGAACGATGGGCTATTGTAGGCGGCCATAATAGGTCTGACAGGGGTATTTGGTTTATGTATTTTTGGTAGACCATATAAAATACTAAATATATATATATATATATATATATATATATATATATATATATATATATATATATATATATATATCTAGTTATCCTGTTGCAAAGGCATCCTCATTGAGCCAAGTCATTGAACTAGTCAATCGATTGAAATCACGGCTTGTACGCTAATACACACACACACACACACACACACACACACACACACACAAATATATATATATAATATATATATTATATATATATATATATATATATATATATATATATAGTATATATATATATATGATATATATACATATAAATATATATATGTGTGTGTGTGTGTGTGTGTGTGTGTGTGTATTAGCGTACAAGCCGTGATTTCAATCGATTGACTAGTTCAATGACTTGGCTCAATGAGGATGCCTTTGCAACAGGATAACTAGATCAGTGACTACGTAGGACCAACGAAAAAGGGTAACAGCCAACAGAAAGCAGTCAATTGAGCAATGTGAAAGATATACTAAGCTACCAAAACTGGCTCAAAAGAAAACTCTATGCGTCCACTAAAATAAAGTATGATTTAACAAAACAAAAAATGCAAAGGATACAGTTCCTCGGCACAGTACGTGATATGTCAGTGGACTTGATGTTCGTTGTAGTGTGAGCCAGTGGGGATGATGGCCGAGGAAGCTGGTATTTTCTTGCTCCAATGAAGGGAGTAAGTAGGGTGTGACCGGATTGGAGGATCGAACAAGGCCAATGGTAGAATGTTCTGGCTATGATGGTGAGTTAGGGATTCATCTGGAGTATGAATCCATTATGGAAGAGCTCGTAGGCTTCGAAAATGGACAGCTGGATGCGGTGATAGCTACGGGCATCGATCAATCGAGACGAGAGCATTCTTCCTATTTTACTGGTTTGTAAGGGTAATCTCGGGTCCTTATATCCCCGTCTGCAGATGCCATCTTGGATGTTTGCCGATTGGCAGCCTCCATTGTTTCTTCATGAAAGGAAGACCCTTCAAATCCCCAGGTAGTGCCGAAAGAGAACAATATTTCGACAGAAACAAGTGTCTCTAAAGAAACAGAGAGCAGAGTTACTAGGTGCAAGAGAGTTAGGGTCAGGTTCTCAAAGGGGTTGCTGCCGCTAATCCAAGAATCCTTTGAGAATTCTCTGAGTGCCTGTATGTCGGGAAATTGTATTCACAGTGTCTTGAAAGGAATTTTACGGCTACAAAGGGTAGTTAAGTGAAACGAAGCTAAGCTGGGCTTATTTTGACAGTAAGCGTCTGGGAGTGTCTATGATTTATTTGAAAGCGAGACAAATTAGACTAATTTTCCCCGACACTCTTTTATGCCGCTCCTATCTGGAGGTAGAAAACAGCTCCGGGCAAATCACTTGAGTTTCTGCACTGAAAACACCAACATTTCCCTTCTTTTAATTTAGACGTTCTTTCTGTCGGAAAGAAATTATTGCAGTAAAGCGAAAATGTAAGCATCATGAAGTGACGTATGCGGATATAATTATATATACTTATTATATATATTATATATATAATATATATAATATATATATATATATCATATATATATATCTTATATATCAACTAATATAGATATATTATATATATATATTAGATATATTATATATATAATCAGTATATATATATCTTATAATCCAATATAATATCTATATATCTATATATCTTATATATATCTCATATCTATATATTATGTGTGTGTTTGTGTGCTACTGTAATCTAAAGAATGTGCTGAAAAAAGAAAAGACCGTCTATTGGTTTGTAGTGCAGGTTTACTCAAAATATTATATACGTATTGTTATGATACTATGAAGTTTAATGATGGGCTGTTCTTGAATTTATTGTAATTTCTCTCTGTATTTCTTTCTTACTGTATGTATGTGTGTGTATGTATGTATGTATGCATGCATGCATGCATGCATGTAGTTTTACCATTTTAAAAACTTCAATGGACATTTTTAGGAGGTCTATTGTGGGTATAAAGTTTAACTTATTAGAATTATTCTGTAAAGGTGTTCCAAATGCAATACCGAATGACTGAAAACTCACACTTTCGTTTTTAGGATACTTTCTGGATCCAGATCTGGATTTTTTATGCCTATTGGACTAGTTCAAGTTCAGTGACCTGAGTGTTCTGCCGGTAGAAAACATTTATTGTTTTTCGGTATGTTCTTACTTATCTCTTCAAATATTCCGATATATCCGGTGCTGTCCGAGAAAATTCTGAATGACAACTGATAAACTCTCTCTCTCTCTCTCTCTCTCTCTCTCTCTCTCTCTCTCTCTCTCTCTCTCTCCTTTTAAGATTGTTTTTCCAGTTACATTGCCCAGTATTTTTGACATTTTATATTTCACCTATTCTGACTCCTGTTACTACTGGGGCTGAACTAGGACTTTGAGGGCACTGGGAGTGCCTTTCTTCATCCTAGCGATCTCAAAAACTATGCATTAGATACTAATATATATTATTTTGACATATTTTATTTCCTACCTCTTCTCACCCCACCTCCCGCTCCCCCTTTCCTATCGGGGCTGAACTTGGACTGTTCATGTCACTGAACTTAAAAGCTATAGATGATGCACTAATATCTGTTGTTTTAGGTTATTTTTCAGGTATCACCCCATTCCCACCAATTTCCACCCCCCTGCCTACCAGAGCTGAACTTGGACTTTAAGGGTGTCGAAAGTGACACTAATCATCTCAATGACCTCGAAAACTATGGATTAGATACTAATATGTGTCATTTTCGGTTAATTTTACATGTCACCTCCTTCCCACTCCTTTTCACCCCTCCCCCTCTCTTTGGGGCTGAACTTAGACTGCAAGGGCATGGAGAGTGTCACTAATTATCTCAGTGACCTCGAAAACTATGAATTAGACACTAATATTTTTGTTATTTTTATATGTAACTCCATTCCCATACCTTTTCACCCCCCATCCCTATTGGGGCTGAACTTGGACTTTAAGGGCATCTGGAATGTCACTATTTATCTTAGCAACCTCGAATACTGTGGATTTAAAACTTAATATCTGTTGTTTTCAGGTACTTTAACATGTCACCCCCTTCCCTCCCCTTTTCACCCTCCTCACTATTGGGACTGAACTTGGACTTGAAGGGCTTCGGGAGTGTCACTATTCATCTCAGCAACCTTGAAAACTATGGATGGGGCACTTATCTGTTGTTATCAGTTAATTTTACATGTTAACCTCCCCCCCCCACCCCCTGCCCCCCTCCCTTCACCTGCCCCCTCCCTATTTTGGCTGAACTTGGACTTCAAGGTTATCAGTAATGTCACTTCTCACCCCTTCCCACCCCTTTTCACTCCCCTCCTTCTTGGTGCTGAACTTGAACTTGAAGGACCTCAGGAGTGTCACTTTTCATCTCAGCGACCTCGAAAACTATGGATGAAACACTAATATCTGTCGTTTTCAGCTATTTTTACGTCACCCTATACCCGCCCCTCTTCACCCGCCCCCTCCCTATTGGGGCTGATCTTGGACTTCAAGAGCCTCAGGAATGTCACTATTCATCTCAGCAAACTCGAAAAATATGGGTTTGCTACTAATATCTGTCATTTTTTGTTATTTTTACATCACCCCTTCCCACCCCTTTTCACCCCTTCCCTATTGGTGATGAACTTGGACTTGAAGGGCATAGGGAGTGTCATTTTTAATCTCAGCAGCCTCAAAAACTATGGAGTAGGCACTAATATCTGTCATTTTCATTTTTTTTTTTTTTTCACCCCTTTCCAACCCCCTTTTGGTGCCGGTGATATCTTACCCCCGCAGTATTCATACCCCTGTGCTAAGTTATAATGTATACCAAGTTTGGTTGAAATTGCTCAATGCATGTAAAAGTGCACATATGGTGGGCCCAAACACACATACATCCCATATATATATATTTGTTATATATATATATATATATATATATATATATATATATATATATATATATTTATATATATATATATATATATATATATATATATGTATGTATAATATTCTAATAAAGGCACCCATACAAATGCCAAAATATATGAAGTTAATGCTATATATTTCAGAGAACAACTGCCTCCCTCAATATGTGGGTAGTGAATGAGAAAAGAGATAAAGAAAAGTGTATTTATACAGAGTTCCAGAAGTCAGTCGATACAGCACTCCAGTTGACAGCTTCTTAATCTTCTTTTGAAAGGTTTTTCATATTGCTTTGTTTAATCAATGCTGATTCTACCATCAGGCTTTTGAACCAACAATTACTGCTAAAAATTATGTCTGACAAATTCCAGTTTATTCTGTGATTATGGTTGTTTATTTGGTTAAAAATAGATGAGCTCTGTTGGCCATCCCTTACTGAATGTTATGTTGTATTAACCTCCTGGGAGGGATTTACCAGTGAAATTGATGTAGGATTCAGATACTTCTGTGTCTTTGGGGACTGGCTTTTGTTGGACATTAATCAGGGATTTGATTAAGGTATTTGAGTAGGTCAAGACAAAAGGGTTAGAGTTTCCAAGTGTCTTTGTCAACTTCTTAATCCTTTCTCCAGGTGTGTGATTTTGATTTTATTGTTGGGCGTCTCTCTCTAGTCTGGTTTTGAGGGGGACGGTAGCAGATTATGTTTGCTTTTGGGGATCACTTTCTCAGTTATATGGTCAGGGTATTTTAAAGATGACAGCTGCTTAAGGCTTAGTTTAATTTTCTTCTCCAGGAAATCCAGGAAGCAAATCCGTAAGGCTCTTAAGAATAAATTGCTGGCTACCCCAACCTTGATAGAAATGTCATGATAACTAAATAGTGAATGTATGAAAGTGAAACTGTTGGTTTTCCGTGTATGGTAAATTTGTATTGTGTCATGTCTCTTAATAGATGGAATTCTGAATTAACAGAAAATATTTCACAATATGTATACTATATATATATATATATGTTATAATATATATATATATATATATATATATATATATATATATATATATATATATAATATATATATATAATATTATATATATTATATTATATATATTATATATATAATATATATATATATATAGATATATATATATATATTCATATATATATATATATAATATATATATATATAATATATGTGTGTGTGTGTGTGTTGTGTGTGTGTGTGTGTGTGTGTGTTGTTTGTGTTTATATATGTTTGAGTACAAATAATAATCTATTTCTCTATTATCAATTCCCTTTGTTTTTCTTCCTTATCAGATTTTTTTATCCAGTTCGATGTTTCTTCCATACTATCATTAACTCTGGGCAAATTTAATTTTTCGCTACTTTCTTCGCGAACTTGAGAACCATCGCCAGCATTTTATCCTGTAAATTGACTATTAGGGCAAATGTAGCATATAATTTATTAGTTTTCATTTCGCCTTTATTACTTCTCCCGTTTCTTTTCCTTTCCTCGCGCCAATTCCCAACCGTTTCTCTCTTCATTTTTTCCGGAAAGGGAATAGCTGCTCCCCCTTCGAAGCACATATTAATTCCTTCAAAACAAAAGTTAGGAAGGAGGGGAGTCTCGGGTTCCCTTTTTCTGACTTTTTCTCGCTTTTCTTTCCCCTGACTTGTATTTTAGTTGACCTCATATGTTCTCGGTATTACTTCCTTTCATTGTAAAGAAAATGCAAATTGCAGAAAAGCGCTGGCCTCGCCGGAGTGTTGCAAGGCTTTTGTTGTTATTGAGTTGAATTCAGTATACATTGTGTGTGTGTGTGTGTGTGTGTGTATGTGTAACCGTTGCAATAGGAAGGATTCACATCTGCAGTTTTTTCTAGTTAGCAAAACAAGATTATGTTTGTGATATGATATAAATTTTCAAGTAAGATATTATTAATTAAAATATAGTCATCGTACTTTTGTCATTTAATCAGGGAAGACGCATACTCATATCAGATATGCGCACAAAAATAATGAGTAAAAAGGGAAAAGAAAATTTCACCAACCCCACCCCAAGATAATTGATTCTCTCTCTCTCTCTCTCTCTCTCTCTCTCTCTCTCTCTCTCTCTCTCTCTCTCTCGTCTCTCTCATCTCTCGCTCTCTCTCTCGCCGCCTCTCTTCCCCTCCTCCCTCTACTCGAACAAACTTACGTAGAAAAAATAAGGAAGAGCACAATGAACTTTCTTTTCTTCTTTTCCGAATGAGATTAGAAGCTTCTTATCTACTTAGCAATTCTACAATTTTTCTAAAGAATGAATACAGAAGTAGCACTTTAATTTCTTGGTATCACAAAGTGAACTTGATTTCTACAGAACGAATACGTGAAAGATATCCTAAAATGGAGCTCCTGTCTCGTAAATCTGAGAAGCGAAAGAGTTAACCGACTTGAACGAAATAAGACTGAAAACTTAAGTCAATCTTTGCTATGTATTTAGGAAAATACTTAAATAATGGTGCAATATAGCGAACTATTTTATTCAGAATTTATTACACAAGAAAATAGGTCACGCTAAAGGGGACAATTAAATTTTGTGAAATGAATAAAGAAAAACTTTGTTAGGATATGCTGCAGATATCATAGTAATTTTCGAAAGAATTTTTGATAATACCATGATAGCCGTGAACTCATCACATTAGATTCCTCTGATATTTTTTATGCTTGTGCCACTGATAACTCCTTCAACGTCAAGATTCGAACCCATGTTTGGATGAACGTCGAATCAATACCTAATCCATTTCTCTGTCATGAAGCTTCAGTAATATGGTGTACGTTCAATGTAATTTGATTTCAACATAACCCAAAAGAATTGCTTATTTTGCCATTTCTTTCTCACAGTCTTTTGTTTTCTTCAATAGTTCGTTTAAAAATAGAAGTTTCTTACAGAATAAAAGTAGCGTTTTCATCAAACTAACTTTAAAATAAAACGATATAGAGAATTATATTCCCGAACGATAACTTCAATTGAAGCAACTGTTAAAGTCATTCCCTTTGATCCCACGTCATTGATAAAAGCCTGTAACATCAAGGAAGCTTAACTGACAATACTATGTGATTCAGCTTAATCCTTCATATGAGGGCAGACGATTTATAATGCAGTCTTGATGTATGGAATTCATTTTATACAAAAAAAAACAAACTTCTCAAATCAATAGCTTTCAAATTCACAAAGCTCCTCAAGGTTGAGCAATCGCCCTCCCCACCCCCAAAGTCATTATATGGTTAGTAATATCTACGTAAGTTCAAAGTTTTTTTTTTATTATTATTATTGTTAGTCATTTTTCAAAAACCGTACACTCCCAGATCTCTCTAAAGATAATCTCTTTTCTTCAGTCTTGAGGCTCATCGTAGCAATCCACAAGTAACATTTTGAGGTGTCCTGCTAACAAACAATCTGTCAAACAATTAAAAACGTATAACCTCCTAGTGAGACGCAAGAAGTACATCAATAAGAGAGCTGCATAAACTTATACTGGTGGTAAAGACACCAAAGCTTCCAGAATGATGCCCCTATAATTGAAAAGATGCAATTCCAATTAACGGAATTTTTCATTGTTAAGCCGCCCTTAGAATTCCAATTTTAAAACAGTAAATTGACGCCAACCAGTAAAACACTAAATCATATTTGGTCTGCAATGGCTTTGTTGCTTCCGATTCTCTACTGCGAAATTTTTCTTGCCTTTGTTATCTAAAACTCTCTTGCGGGGTTGTCATTTCATTTTGTTGCCATAACAGACTTTCAGTGACTGTTTCTTAATTAATGCGTTATCTATATTCTCAAGAGATGTTCTTATCCACCTTTTGTTTTGGTTAATACTTCATTGTCATTTTGTAACAGTTACAAAGCTTCGGTTCCGGCATTTCTATTAGTTTCATTCTAATGGTAAGTTTAATTCTCCCTCTTGTCGATGATAGATAGTGGAGACTTAGAAAGTGTTACAAATATGAAAAAACTCTAAGAACATCTTAGCTGTTTCCTTGCCATAATAGAAACATTTAAACAATATACTATATCCTGACTAGGGACAAAAATATGAAATATTAGTATAACGCGGTAATATGAATGTCGAATACATTACGAATTGCAACAATAGAAGAACAATATTCAATCTCAAAGAAATTCACCTTCTTTTTTTTATATCTGGAAGTTCTATCTGAAGTTCTGCCTGTTTTTTTCCAATTTCACATAACTTTGGTAGTGATTTTAGTGGTTCCTGTTACTCTAATTACATTCTTTACCCCCTCTGCAGTTTATTAAAAATTTTGATATTGTAATCTGTTATTAAAGGATTCTCTTTCTGGCAGTAACGGAAATCCAATAAGCCGCTGCATTTCAATTAATTTTGTCTGCTAGTCTTAAGCCCTTCATCTTTAGTCCTGCTCATTTTTCCTCTCACCTCGCCATAATTTTCCGTCGTTCCTCACCTCAAATTTTCCCCCGACACATCACCGCTTGATTACATTATTCTCGAGTTGTTATGTGTTAACTTCCTCCTCGTCATATTCTGGACTAACTTCCTCCTCCTCCTCCTCCTCCTCCTCCTCCTCCTCCTCCTCCTCTTCTCTCTCAACTTCAACCTTCCTTAATAACGCTAATGTTTTTTCTTCACCAAAAGCTCAACTTTTTATGTTTGTTCATTTCCTTCGAAATGGCCGTCTGGAATTCGTTTCTTTGCGTTTTTGAACTAATTCATTTTGGGGGGGGAAATGGTTTCTAGTGTTCACTCAAACTGAGGAACCAATTTTCTGCTATTAGAAATCTGTTGCTATTTTCAAAATTTAGATTAAATCTGTAAGAATTTAATGTTTCAATGAATTTCTGTTTAGAGATAAACAATAAGTAAAATATACATCTACAGCATGAAATATCATAAGACGTCCTGCGCAACGAGGACACAGAAATTCATTGACGCATTAAATTCTTAAAGATCTAATCTAAATCTTAAAAGAATAGCAACAAATTTCTAATAGTAGAAAATTGGTTCCTCAGTTTGAGTGAACACTAGAAACCATTTCCCCCCAAATAAATTAGTTCAGAAACGCAAAGAAGCGAATATAATATTATGTATATATATACATATATATATATATATTATATATATATATATATGTATATATATATATATATATGTATATATATATATATATATATACTATATATATTATATATAAATATATGTATATATATATATATATATATATATATATATATAAATATAGTATTATATTATATATTAATATCTATATATAATATATATATATAATATATATATATTATATTCAACGAAGTAGTCGGAAGAGTGAGTATGAATTTGATTGTCTTATTTACGGCGCCTCACGATCAGTCCCAAGTAATCAGACAAGTGCCATGCAATATAGATATAAGCATTCTTCATTGTCATTGAGTATCAAATAAACATCTGGTCCTGGGAAAGAAGAACAAGAGTTCTGACTCAACCTACCACAACCCCATTCCCTTTAGGACCGTTTAGGTGAGGCACTAAAGTTCCTTTGTCATGTTATTCCCTCAGCTGTGAGGGATGTCCCTATAACGCAGGGAAATTCCCGTTGATTTAGGGAAGTGGTCGTATGAGAGGGAAAGTATGCATAGCCAACTTAGTGAATGCAAAAATACAAGCAATATTTGCAATTTACCCCAACAGAGCCCCTTTTGCATCTCTTTTTCTGTCTGTATATAGACTCGAGTTCATCCACTTACGTCAACAGATAGAATAATGGATAATCCACTTTTTTTTATTTGCTAGATAATGCCAATTCAGCATGTACACAACATCACTTTCTGAGAAACGTGAATTCTTTTTATGTTGGGATCCAGTTAGCGTCTGCTGGATGGTAGTGAGGCGGTCACATGAAGACAATAAATCGTGATCAGATAATTTGTCACAATGGCTGTTGGTCGTCTTCTAAATTCAAAACTATAGTAGATTCACATCAAACGTGCATCTGATGTCTAGGCCAGTCCCTTACGACGCTCCTGATTGGCTGTTGATAAGCCAATCACAGGGCTGGAAACTCTCAGTCTCTCTCGAGAGGGATACAGCTTTCATTAGTATCCCTCAGGAGAGGTGGAACATACATCCTCCATATGTGATCTCTCGAGAGAGACAGAATTTCCAGCCCTGTGATCGGCTTATCAACAGCCAATCAGGAGCGTCATAAGGGACTGACCTAGACATCAGATGTACGGTTGATGTGAATCTACTATAGTAATGAGCTACTTGGTTAGGAGTGTCATATCTTATAGGTGTCTGTGTGAAATGAACACGAATGCTATAGAAATATAAAATCCAAGTTCTCATTCAGATTTAAATTGTTACAGCCGCCATCTTGTTAAGTTTACTCGGAATGTGTAAGGTTGCCGTCAGAGTTTTAGGGTTTTCACTATTCTCTGGTTCAGATTTATAAAAAGCTTTTTATTTACCAGTTTGCTTTTGCACAAGCTTTATAAGAATATCTAAGCGCACATGTAGTTAAGTGATTCTTTGCCCTTAAGGGAACATAAATTCTACCGCACAAAAACACAATATATAAGGAGCAAAGCAAAGACACTTAATCTCATTTTCCAACATGGAAGAGCTGAGAATCATTCAAAATGAACTTTTTCCTATTTTCTCAAAGGCGAGGAAACAAACCACAATGGACGACGATACTTCAAGAAAGTGAAACTGATAAGGCAAACATAGAGTATAATATGCATAGAAAAGGAAAGGGGAGAAGTAACTTAGAATGGGAACAACAAGGATTAACATAAAGCTAATTTCAGGACTTGTATTATACTGGGGAAACGAAAAAGGTTAGTCACAAAAATAATGAACAGATGTTATGTGGGCGTAGACCCCCATGGCGCGTATGTTTCTTTCCTAAAACATTTCCAGTAACAAGGAAATCTAAATGGTGGATAAAACATAGCTTTCAGAGAAAACGTTTTACGTAATAGCCTACTGTATCTGTATTTCCGAGTACATTTCATCGTTCCTTGAAACAGAGAATTTTAGGGAATTAAAAAATAAAGATTTCTGGTGTTCTGGCTTACTATTATGAACGAGAGAGAGAGAGAGAGAGAGAGAGAGAGAGAGAGAGAGAGAGAGAGAGAGAGAGAGAGAGAGAGAGAGTTTGTTTATTTTTCATTGCACCCCATGTTTGAAATACCTAATTCGATTGAAACTATGTCACTTTAGTCTCGCGTAGCGTTGGAAGAAGAAACAGCAAATTAATTCTTTGCCAGAAATTAAGCTCAACTTCTATCCAGGTCTTTAATTATAACCGAAGCCTATATGGATATCCAACTAAAACATTTATGAAATTTCGGGGAATAAGTATTGGAAGAAGAAAGTAAGTGCTGGACGTATTGCTATTATTTTCTTTCGCTTTTTGTCAATCAGTCAAAATTCTAGTGTGCTTGCTTACATCACTCTCAGACGTTCATGTTGTAGCCACAATACTCACGAATAAATGTTTTCAATTGCTTTGTTTTTCTATCTTCTACGCATATACTGTACTTGATCAAACGATCTTGTGGCGGTTTTATCACTTTAATACTCTTTATATGGAAGTTATTGGATTTTGTTGTTTTAAATTCCGGTAGTAAGTATCCATAAACAAATTGAGGATATTCCCACACAATATCATTCTTTAAAAATACATTCGCACTGATTTTTACCATTTTTCATACCATCATTAAACAATAGCAGCATACATAACACTTTATTTCCTCTCTAGTTAAAAGGAATTCTGCAATGATTTAATCTCTTCATTTCCTGCACAGACGAGCCAACTCATTATTTCACTTGCGGGTCATATCATCAGGATTCTTTGCAATTTTAGATAGAATTTTCATCTCCAGCAAGTGCAAACAGATGGCTCCACCTTAGCCATTGGTAAATCGATAGAGAATGAGACAGGGCCTTCATAACGAGACCGTTTATGGTTTTATCATCGCGTACTTATTTTTGTCATATGCTTGCACGAATCATCATCATCCCGTTGCTATTTATAGTATCATTTTTATCTCTATTTTTATTTAAATTTTGCCTTATCGAATGGAAATTGGAAGAAAATAAAAGCAGAAAAGGTGCTGTTTTTAAAGGTCACTTTCCCAGAAAAATAAAAGTATTCCATTTTATTCGTTATTTCCTCTGTAATGGAAATTGTTAACAGCGACCTTCCTCGAAGGAACACAATGCCTTGGGCGAAAGTTTAAGGGCTGTTTTGCATACCTAATTGAATGCATCAGTTACCGGGGAAAAGCCAGAAAGATGTGTATGATAGCGGGGGTGCGTATTTATTGGAGTTACATTTGCCGTGCTGGCAATAATAATTTCTTTTTAAATATATGTTGCAGGTTTTACCTTTTTCGTAACGAAATACTTTTTTCATAATAGATATAATTGTTTTAAATTGACTGATTAAACATAACCATAACGTATTCAATTACTAATTTGTGATGCTAAGTCAAGTATATCTTAGTTTAACCAGACCACTGAGCTGATTAACAGCTCTCCTAGGGCTGGCCCGAAGGAATAGATTTTTATTTACGTGGCTAGGAAACAATTGGTTACTTAGCAACGGGACCTATAGCTTATTGTGGGATCCGAGCCACAAAATGCCGAGTAATGAAATTCTAATCACCAGAAATAAATTCCTCTGGTTTCGCATTGGCGGCAGCGGGGAGCGAACTCGGGCTACCAGATTGATTGGCAAGTACGTAACCCACTCGTCCAATGAGAAACTAATTTGTGAGCTTAATAATCTCGTAAGAATTTGGAAAACACGGAGAAGCCAAGGGCATCATTATTAGTATATTAACTTTGCTTAAAAATCATACAATTTAAACAGATATGATAAAGTTATTCACAGAGTTAAAATGTGTTCGGGAAATCCAGAAATTTGGTGAGACTGCAACTCACAATAATCGATCAGACTTGAGCTAATAATACAGTCCGTTGTTGCAAAATTTTATCCTGTTCCCCTTTTGTTACCTAAGTCAGATTCCAGTTTCCATAGATCTTCCGAATGGAGATTGAATATCTAATATTATTTGACCCCATCATATCCTAACAAGATTTATAGAGATTCGTTTTAAGCTTCAAGTGATAGGTTTTATTTTGATCTTTTTAAAAGGCGACAATACTAAAAAGAGAGCAGTTATGTGACCTCGATTGTGACAGTATAACTCGATTCCTGTCAGATTAGATACTATTTCATTCACTGCTTCATGATTATATTTAGAGGGTCGAATGAATGAATGAATGAGACGCAAAATGCTGCTCTTTCATTGATACGAAGTAATCAAAATAGTCAATTATTTATCGTTTACTTTAGATGGAAGAGAAATATCCATGCCTGCACGGTTCTGAATACAGAATAAATTTGGCTAAAGTTTGACAGATATTCATAAAAGAGACAAAGAAACGCTTTTGATAAAGACAAGTAGAGATAAAAGAAGAATGTGTCCCTGGAGGACGAACGAGGTCGGAAACCTCGCTCTTGCTCTCCCAGTCACTGTCAAGAACGTCATCCTGGGCTGGTATTTTTAATCATTCTTTTCGTCCTCTTTACGTTTGCACTTGAATTCTTTGTTTTCTCTTCATGCCAGAATTTTCTTGGTTTTTTTTTTCTGAATGTTGTCTCGGCCGCTTCCTTCTCCGTGAGGAACCAGTTCATTTTGAGGTTTCTCAGTATTATTGTTCTTCGAAAATACAGTTCTTTGATGCTGATGTTTCAAATTATTCTTTTATCGTCTTCCTACCCGTCAAATTGTCTTCAATGTTCATTTAAAGTCATATCTGTCTTCAGGGAAAGTAAGCTTGGTAGCACTGCTTTCCTCTGGAGGAAACTTGATACAGAGGAATTATTCCTTATTTTGAAAAATAAATTTTTCGTGGGAGGCCATTTAAAAAAAAATATTAATAGAATATGATTCTGAATGTATCGTGCACTCAATTATAAGTAAGTCCTTTTTCCCACTTTGACTAAATTCCTAGTAGAGCATAATCCAACACATTGTTATGGAAAAATCTGCTTTCCATAAAACTACAATTAGGATAGACGTGAAGGTAATTGTTTGGTTAATAGATTTAGTTACATTTCTGCAGTCTGTTTCTCGTCAAGAAAGTCAGGTAGGAGTCTGCGTCGAGAGTGAACAGAAAAGGTCACCGTCCCTTTGGCCTTTGCAACTGCAAAATGTCTTCATATAGTCTTGCCTTTCAGTATTT
>NC_061087.1:76952765-76957765 GCF_015104395.2 Macrobrachium nipponense
ATCTCGGTTCTGTTAGCCTACGTGTGATGTACCTTTCTCTTCTCTTACACGCAACCTCTGCGATAAATGAGATAAGTTACATTATTCGGGTTTCGGCGTGGATACTGCTATGCATTTGGGGTATATGTAAACCAGATATTTTTTCTCTCAACTTTTTTCCTCGAAGGGGTGTCACCACAAGTTTTTACTATTTACAATGTTTCTATGTTTCACTGCAAAGGTCAAACCAGGAACTCTCTCCGATGAGGCAATTATGCTGACGAGTATACTACGTGCACGGTCCAGATAGAACGTATTAAAAGGTTTTCCTTTCCCTTAAAAAAAAAAAAAAGATAATTTTTTTCCTAGGGGATTCGTAATAGGCCAAAGAAAATACCGATTAACATCGGTATTTTCTTTGGCCGTACGAATCCCCTAGGAAAAAACACTTTTTTTTTTTCTTAAGGAAAGGAACCTTTTAATAATGAATATAAAGTAAAACGGCTAAGGGAATGAACCTCAAGATATTTAACACCTATAGAGAAAGAGAGAGAGAGAGAGAGAGAGAGAGAGAGAGAGAGAGAGAGAGAGAGACTTTGGAAATCCATTAAGCCAAGTGGAGGTAGGATAAATGACCCTGGCCAAGAATCCGATTGCAACTGAACTTTTAAAAGCACTGAAATGTAAGCAGTAATCTCTCTCTCTCTCTCTCTCTCTCTCTCTCTCTCTCTCTCTCTCTCTCTACGTATTGAACCTGTGTCCATTTTAATTTAATAGTCCTTAAAAGATCAAATCCATTTGATGTTACCACGTTCCTTGTGATTATTGTTTTGCAAGTTTCGTATACTTGCATTCCTCTATCAGATTTCTCTACTTTTATTCGCCTTTGGCATTGCTTCTCCAACGTTAATGCTCCGTATTTCCTCCTTTCTTGTTAATTGTATTTCCAGTGCCCCTTCCCAACGTATATCCCCCAACACACGCTAACGGAGAAGCCAAAAACTCTAGCAGTGCTTCGGTGTTACTGCATAGGTTGTCGGTGTTTTTTATTCTACAAATAGAAACCAGGCAAACACGCCGGGATCCCCGTCACGTTTTTTCAGCAAACAATGAAAAATAAACCGTCACCTTTAAGATAGAGAGAGAGAGAGAGAGAGAGAGAGAGAGAGAGAGAGAGAGAGAGAGAGAGAGAGAGAGAGAAATAACACGTCATGCCAGCATTCGCAGTTTCGCAACTGCTCATATTAAATTAACGACGGACTGAATGATTCAAAAGTCAAGCAGAGAGGTGGAGTGAAACTGAAGAGAAGCTGTTTTATCCGATGCGGAAGGAAGCTCTGTTTAGTCAAGTCATTCCAAGAACGTTTTTCTACCTTCATTTGCATACTGCAGAATGTGCCTTCAGAGGGACCCGAGAAAAAGAGTGCAATGCAAATAGTTTGAATGTCATAGTCAAGAAAAGTCTTGGTTCATTCTCTGATAAAATTATTAGAATGTATAATGTAGACATGAAAGTGTCTTGAATATTATTCTTGTATTGCGTTTTGGTTACTTATGTATACTTTGAGTCCGGGTTTTGTAAAGCATTGTTTACGTTATTCACGGTGTCGTTATTAGGTAAGATGTTATAGTTTAAAGCTATGGAAGCTAAATCATCTCTGCAAAGCCCATAATGGAATTTGTATTTCCTGTCAGAAAGTTTGTCCAGTAAGAAATAGTTTTTACCTTAGCTTGCATATTCGTTTAGTTGCCGTTTATTTTAATGTGAAGCGATTCAAAACATAGAGAGGAACTGACAGACCCTCGCTTACCACATTTAGGAATTTCTAGGTCATTCTCCTTAATCACTTCATCGTCAAACATTCTTTTTGACTAACCATTCATTTCCGGACCTCCCTATCAGTCTCTGGTCCACTTTCCACGAAAGGTAGACTCAGCTCTATAGTCAACACCTATTTCACTTTTTTAGCTTTTAATTACGAGAAAAAGAACAATAACTGAAGCAAAGAAACCCTCGGTTTCCCCTCAGGTATGCATGGATAGCAACAACTCGTAGGAGTTATGAAGTTATGCATGAGGAGTAAGAAGCTCCTCCTTCATAGTCAGTGATACAAAACTTCTTAGTCTTCACTTCCATTAGATATATAATGTCAGATAAAACTAGTCAGTATTCATTAGTATCTGTCGGGGCCGCCATACTAGCACAATCCCCGACTTTTCGGTAATAAATAAGTAGCATAAAGTAACGTTTAGGTAAACATTTCGCTTTGAGACTATTCAAAATTTTTGTCACCAACAAAAACGAGAAATGACTAAACTACTAATATTTCAATGTCCGTTAAAGTAAAATAAGGGAACAATTTTTTTCAGCGAAATCATGACAGTAATATTAATAAAGTTATAAATAGATGTGAGAGAATAAAATAGAATTACGATTTTCAGCTGGATTTGATATATCTGAAGGTGAGGGTCATCACAGTCACAATATGGAGAAAAAAATAATAAATTCTACTCCACCTGTCACCTTACCAAATGTTCGAAAGCGATTAACCTTTACATGCCATATGTCGAAAAAAAAATTGACATGTCAACTAAGTCAGCGACATTTAAAGATTCCTTCAGTAGAAATAGCAAGAAACGAAAATTATCGAGTTATACAGACATGTCCGAGTCTTTCAGTAAGAGATAATACTGTGAAAAGGACAGCTTATGTCAGCGAAGAGAGAAAAAGAAACTAACCATAATATAAGGCCAGATATTTTAGGAAATTATCATCAAAAAAGATAGTTGATACTTTGGTTTGGTTGAAAACTGTTTTATTTCTTAAGGGAATCTCCAAGACTTTGGACTTTGAAGGAAGGTCAAAATTTCATACTTGACATTTCGGTTCTTCGGGAAAGTGAAAGGTGACCCGAGTCCAGAGCCATGGATGTAGAAGAGCAGCCATTGGTCGCAATGCTTCTGATGAAATCTTAACTAAAGGTGGTATACCTGTGACATTTCTCCGGACGGGATACAGGGTAGTCTTCAGTCCTCTTTCATGATAATCATACACAGTATATATATATATATATATATATATATATATATATATATATATATGTGTGTGTGTGTGTGTGTGTGTGTGGTGTGTGTATATATATATATATATATATATATATATATATATATATATATATATATATATATATCTGATATCTGTGTGGATACACACAGGTGCATAAATGTGTATGTTTTCTTGTCGGGCATTGTACCATCTGTATAGAATTGCATTATGTTAATAGCAAAATTCGCCTCAGATGTTTACGAAAGGTTAATTTGAGTGCAACTTGTTAACCTAATTGGCCTATGTGTTAAATTTAGTTGTCGATGTTTTCCACCATTTATCAAATCCGAGGGTTTTGGAGTAGAAAACGAATCCTTCTCGTCTCAATCTTTTTCCCACGTGTGGGAATGAGAGAATGATTATCATCACTCAGTCAAGTTTTCGGTCATCAAGAATTTAAGTCTGACGTTAGCAGAATATCTTAATTTAATAACCGGCAAAAGATACAATGGACAGTGAATAAATGATATTTCCTTAAATACATTTATTGTAGTTTGGAGCTCAGAGATATTTAAAGGGAAACTTGTAGATAATAAAGTGTAAACCAAACTTGGTTTTTACTTCGATTACAACATTTGCCCACAAGAACTTGAATAAACAACGCAAAGCGAGATTCTTTAAAGTCATCTAAATATTAGTGTAGAAGTAACAGGTTAAAACTGATGTTATTAAAAATTCAACCATAAATTCCATATAGTTCACAGAGATTTATAGACTTTATTGTACACGTTGATTATTTACAGAAGCGAAATTGTACTGTTGCGATTCCGTCACTTTGATCATTTTTTCTTCAGCTTAGATGATTGTTAATGGGTAATATGATTCAGAATCTTTGCATGATAAATTGCAACGTGTTTCCATTCATTCATGTTTCTGTGTGTAGCAGTGCTAGTTGTAGGTAACGAGCTTTATGTCTAGATATAATGTCGACTAGCCCCGTGGCCAGCTTCATTCACCACTGGCTGCAAAATGAAGTACCTGGATCAGACCCTCATGACAGTACGGTATTGGCATCCCTCTCGACCCTTTTTTAGTTTTCTGCTAATAGATGTCTTAGTCTGTCCGCTCGCACTTTTTCTGTCTGCCCTCAGATCTTAAGAACTACTGAGGCTAGAGGGCTGCAAATTAGTATGTTGATCATCCACCCTCTAATCATCAAGCATACCAAATCGCAGCCCTCTAGCCTCAAGAGTAATCATTTTATTTAAAGTTAAAGTTAGCCGTGATCAGGCAGTCTGGCATCTGTGTAGGACAGTCCACCACTAGGCCGTGGTTAAAGTTGCATGGGCCGCGGCTCATACAGCATTATACCGAGACCTACGAAAGATAGATCTATTTTGGGCGACTTTGATTTTACACTTTACAGAAAGTTTGATTGCGCCGAAGCATATTTTACTTGTTTATGTTAGCGTCTTAATTATAAATAACAGTACATTTTATACTTTGATATTGGTTAAGGAAATGGCAGTAAGAAGACTAAAAATTAAAAGCAACAATTGCGAGGAAAAACAATATTAATAGCAAAATGGAGAAAGCGATGAAATTTGACGCGTTGGCACCTCTGCCAAGGAATAATATGTGGGAGGCGGAAAGCGAATCTCAAAGATCCACCGAGTAACTTCATTAGGGTCTCAAGGAAAACCTCTTAATGCCATTTACGATCCCTTCGGGAAAACCTTGACCTTGTTCCCTGGTTGGTTCCTTCTCCAAACATTCCTTGGACCCGGTTGGAGCTCCGTTGTTTTCAGACTCCATTCAGTAACGTTTCCCTAATATAAAATGCAAATAACCAGTTTTCGTTGTTGAAAACTTATTTTGTAAAATAAATAAATAAATGAATAAATAAAAGTTCCACATCCACCAACAATATTTATCGCTTTGAGACATTAACAGAAAATTTATGTGTGTGTGTATA
>NC_061087.1:76962765-76972765 GCF_015104395.2 Macrobrachium nipponense
CATTGGTTTTTAAGATCTTTATCTTGTGTGTGTCTTCCCGGCTTCCTCTGATAAGATCTCATTATTCCATTCGTGGTGAAATGAGATACTTTATGGCTGAAGTACTATTTTGGCTTCCTCGGGGAGTAAGCCCACACACTACTTTGTTGTTGATGTTGTCGTTGGGGAGGTAGGAAAGGTCTGAAAAAGTGTTTTGCACTGAGTTAGAGACACAGGAATTTTAGGATGAGATATTTATCTATTTGAATGGAAATGTAACAAACAAATAATGTGCATGTTAAACAGAAATTTTATTTGTCTAAAAACACTTTTTTCATTTGTAAAACTATCTGTCCGTAGATTTTAGCATGTTCTAATCTATTTGATGTACTGAGTTTAGAGGCTATGTTTCCGTTCAATTGTTTTGTTTCCATTTAGGGATGCAACGATACCAACTTTTAAAGCCGATACTGATACCTGTTACCTCCATATTACTGTTATTTACGAGAATACGTATATATTGTGACTAAAATCATTCTTGTACTCTGGTTATCGTATATTAAAGGTTCAAAAGTTGAAAGGTCATTTAATAGGGTTATATAAACGGCACGTGTATAATTCCAAGCTGCAGCAGTAGCAGTACAGTAACCCATTGAAACATTCACTTATACCATACATGTACTACACATGTTGAAATAGTACCCAACTCCAACAGAATGGCAATGACTCATTGCTGATAGAGATAGACAAAATATAGTTAATTCAAATTTGAATTACAGTAATAAATTGTTAAATACACTATACAGTATTAAGATACCATCTGTTTTTGAAAGATAAACAATGAACCTATTTTCAATGATATGCTTATGCATAGTTTGTTTGCTGGGCTTTGTTAATATATACAGGCAGTCCCCAGTTTCCGACTGTTTCGGCTTACAACGTTCTGAGGTTATGACGCTTTTCAATTATATTCAAGAAATTATTTCCAGGTTTACGACTCATGTTCCAGGGTTACGCCGCTTACAACAACGAAAGAAATACGACTCCAAAAAGGCAAAATAATCAGTATTTAAATGTTTTTTTTTATGAAAAACACAATAAGAATGCAGTTTACATAGTTTTCAATATAACCAAAGCATTAAAAGTAAGGTTTTCTTAGGCTTTTTGACGACTTTTGATGATGTTCTGGCTTACGACGCGTCTCAAGACCAGAACTGCCGTACTGTCTGTACATTTTAGGAAGCCTAGAAAGGTTTTGAATTCCTATACTAATGACAAAAGTATCGGCTGGTGTCGGCCAGAAATTCACTGATACCGATACTGATACTGATACCACAAAAACTAGCCTATACCACCGATACCGATACCGATACTTGGGCATATCCCTATTTCTACTTATTACTGAGTGTATACGAATGGGTTTAATTTGTGTCCTGTTTATTTGATCCCGGTTGTTAGTATGAGTAATCGTAATTGTGAGTATTAATTACGAAGACCACTTCATTGTAATTGATGAATATAATGTTTACAACTTATGCGTCAGGGGAAAATCGTGCACACGTCCCAAGTAAGCTGGAGGCTGGATAACGCCTTGCTAGGATTTCTTTTACCCTTGCAGAAAATCGTATCTTATTTCTTTTCGTTTTATCTTAACAAACTCATTACTTTGGGGTCGTGTGACCCCAGTATTAAATATGGCTGCTATTCTTTTCATTTATCAGAACCAAGGGTGGGGGAGTGGCAAAGGAAACCTTCGTAGTGCATAACCCTTTTCCACATGTAATCAGGACCGAATGTTTATCTTCACACTTTTCTTCAGACATGAAGAATCGAAGATAATAACCAGGCAAAGTCACTGTGGACAAAGACCATTAACATTTTAATAAATCCATTTATAATAGACTATAGCTTAGGGATATTTAAAAGGGATATTTTACTTTAATAAAATGTTATCTATACATTGCTTTTTGCTTACACGACGTCTTCAGAACATTTGCTTATATTACTATGAATAAGAGATATAAATAGAGATTCTTTGAACCTACTTAGACATTAATGTACTAGCTGTTACGGTTTAACATTGAATCTGTTGAAAACGTAACCAAATATTCCCTGGTACACAAAAATTTATAGACTTCATTGTACCATTGATTTTTCGCGCAAAGAACATTTTGTTTATTCCCATTCTATCATTTGAATTATTTTTCTTTTTCCTGTGATGCTTCTTAATGGGGGATATGTGAATGAAAATCTGTATGACAAAACGCAACTTGTATGATGTATTTATTCTGTGTGTAACAACTCTAGCCAACAAATAATGAACTCCTTGTGTAGATATACTGTCTTTTAGCCCGTGGTCAGCCTTATTCACCGGTCTTTCCTATAAGAATGAGAAATGAAGGTACTGAAATCCGACCCTCGAGACGCTACGGTTGGGACATCCCGTCGGCTAGATCTTCCCTGTGCACCTAATTTTTGATGATACGACACTTGGGTGGCAACATAACCCTTAACCCTGCTCAGGTACACCTCAATTTTACAAACGCCTCAAGAACGCCTGGGTCTGTCAGACCTGTATATAATGAAGGACTGTATATGCAAACGGTGTTTCATTTAATGAATTCCTTTAGTATCTACAGTTAGTGTGGGCTTATAACAACAATGTAATGTAGTTGATTTCGATGTAAATAAAAAATAATCTATACACTAGATTTAATCAAGAAAATTATAAATGAAAAATAAATGATTTTTTGACATCGGCCATACACAGCAATAAATCTGAATAAACTAATAATAGTTGTGTCATACTTTGACTGAATGAGGCTCATCATAATAGCAGTCCTTAGGTACACCTAGGACTCAAAGACCCGTACACCTCCCTCACATTTTAGGTACACGACCCCTCCTCAAGAGCACCTGGGTCTCACAGACCTGAATGCAACTTTAGGACCCTATAACGAAGAAACAAATAGTGACCTCAAAGTAACAGCCTCCCCCCCCCCCCCCCCCCCCCCCCCCCCCCCCCTACACCTTACATGTTTCATTAAGGTAGGAAGCTATCAGGAAGGACAGGTGTTCCTGACATCTAGAAGTTAATGAATTATAGCATGCTAAGGTACACCTGGGTCTATGTGGTACCTGAGCAGGGTTAATTAAGATCTGAAATAAGATCAAATTTAATTTATCAATATTTACAATGTTTTTATTAAGGATCAAACAGCAAAATAATAAAACAGATCTTATGCTGCCACTCAACTGTCGTGTCATAAAACATTAGGTGCACAGGGACTTTTTGATCACACTGTATTACAGCCCTTATATTTCGGTATTTGTAATCTTTACAGATTATTATCAAGTAACAGAAGGCAAATAAGAAGGAAAATTAAAATGAAAAGAATCGATTGTATGGAAAAACAACAGTAATAGCAAAATGGAGAAAGAGCGCTGAAAATTGGATGTACCCAAGCACCTCCGCAAAGGAAGATTATGTGGGAGGTGGAAAGCGAATCTCAAAGGTCAACCGAATAACTTCATTGGGGTCTCAAGGGAGACCTCCTAATGCCATTTACGAACCCTTCGGGAAAACCTTGACCTTGTTCCCTCGCTGGTTCCTGAGGCAAGCATTCATACTACCTGGTTGGAGCCTAAATGTTATCAGTAACGTTTCCCTAATATAACATGCAAAATGCCAAAAACCAATCTTAGCTGTTTAAAGTTTTTTTTTTTCTTTCTTTTTTAAGGAAACGAATAAAGGATCTTCCACAGCCACTAACAATACTTTCTTTGAGATGCGATTAATAAAGAATATTATTTATTAATGCAAATATAGCGCCCGTCTCATGATAAAGCTACATAGTAGTTTTTTTATATGATTTTTATTGATAAGGTATATATTATATTAATATATATATATATATATATAATTTATATATATATATAAATATAATATTTTATATAATATATATATATATATATATAGATATTATATTATATTATAGTCAAGTTTCACTCCACTATTGTATCTGTTGATTGCTCTCTCACGTTTTTCTTCAACCTTGTTTTGTTCTAAGTCTCTATTTCCATTACCCCTCATTGATATTCTTAGTTTTGTTTAATTGGGTACTACCACCCTTTTGTTAAGTTAGGTGTATTCTTCCTCTATTGAAAACAGTGTTTGTGACGCTCTACCTAGTTTAACTTTGTGTATTTTATAATTTAGATATTAAGTTTAATAATGTTCAATTGTGGTGTTATTTGCTAAATGTTTAAAGTGAAGTGCTTTGTTATATTGATTATTGTATTGTGTTAACTTTATATAATAAGTAATCACTAATTGCAATCTTAAGTGACTGTTGAGTTTCGTTCGCCCGACCAGTGGTTTGCAAAGAGTGGATATTTTATTTTAGTGGAATATTATTTTTATTATGCTTCCTACTGAGTGTTAGCTAAGGCCATATATAAAAGCTAAGTATTTACCACTGAATACGAGGACATTCAGCTTAGAAATGTCATAATATACATATATATACATAGCTATAAACATCTTTATGTGCGCAGGACTTAAGGGTGGAAATTCATGACCATTGTAACTTGCACATGTAATAATAATAGTAAGGAAGTAGTGTATTACTTTAGCGTTGTTTTAACCCAGATTTACAAATTGTTATCTTTTTAGTACGTAAAATTTGTCTCTTCATCTTTTACATATTAGTAATTATTTATACTCAGGTCCATTTAGTTCTAAGTGATGTTTCTGTGTACTTTATGTTTATTGCAGAGTATTGTCCAGACGCGGTTTCAGGATTTCCTAAATCTGTTTACTCCGTGATGGAAATCTTTTAATTTCCGTTTTTAGTTTTATGAAGAGAAAAATATTGTGCTGGCTTTGTCTGTCCGTCCGCACTTTTTTCCGTCAGCACTTTTTCTGTCCGCCCTCAAACCTTAAAAACTACAAATTGGTATGTTCACCATCCACCCTCATCCACCCTCCAATCATCAAACATACCAGATTACAGCCAAGTAGCCTCAGTAGTTTTTATTTTATTTAAGGTTAAAGTTAGCTATAATCGTGCGTCTGGCAACGATTTGGCCTGGCCACCACCAGACCGTTGTTAAAGTCTGATGGGTTCATACAGCTTTATACCGATACGACTGAAAGATGTAGTACGTGTTTTCGGTGACCTTGATTATACTATGTATAGAAAACTCGATTGCGCCGAAGAAACTTCGGTATTTTTTATTATTACCATTATTTTGCCATCACTTCTAATGATATTGCTACTAAGATTGATACTGTAACTGCAGCTACAAGTATTACTACTGCTGTTACTGTTGTGATCACAGATAGATATGTTATCGGTAAGAATTTGAAAGTGATGAAGTACCTATCTAGTTGAGAACCAGTGATGTTTGTTTCCCTTGTCTTAACAGTTAACTAAAGGAGATTTTAGAAAATCGACATATTTAATGACAATTTTTTTTTTTTTTTTTTTTTAGTGTTGGCCGACTTTACTGAAAAGCAGAATCGATTGTCAATGTTTGAGGCGAACTAAGCAGTTTTCTTAATACTTTCAGTTTTATATAATACATTAATCGAGAAATCGATACAGTATGGCCGGAATTTTTATGAAATTGATTAATATACATTAAATTGCATTCACGGTTGTTATGGCAGATTCGGAGAACCTCTCTCTCTCTCTCTCTCTCTCTCTCTCCATCGCTCCTCGCTCTCCTTTAAATGTGTATGAGGCAATGATGCCGACTTCTGTGTTTAAAAGTTAATAGAATTCTCTCTCTCTCTCTCTCTCTCTCTCTCTCTCTCTCTCTCTCTCTCGCTCTCTCTCCTTTAAATGTATATGAGGCAATGATGCCGACTTCTGTGTTCAAGGGTTAACAGAACTCTCTCTCTCTCTCTCTCTCTCTCTCTCTCTCATTGGAATAAACTGCCACCTAAAGTTTTGTGAACAGCAGCAGTGTGGAAAAGTTCAAAAGAAAGCTAGACAAGATCATTAGGACACTGTGAATGAAATGTAAAACCTACTCCTAGAGATGAGTGAGCACATGATGTCTCCTCAGATGGACTAATAAGTCTTTGAGACATCCTAATTCTTGTAACTCCTTGTAACTTTGCTTTAAATGTGCATGAAGCAATGATACCAACTTCCATGGTCAAAGGTTAACAGAATTCTCCTCTCTCTCTCTCTCTCTCTCTCTCTCTCTCTCTCTCCTGTAGTTTCTACTAAGCAGTGCGTTCATGACTTCATGCAAGCAAGACATAGCACCCTTGTAAATTTATCATATAAAATTGTCCTTTAAATCGTTCTGTGATGCTAATCGCCATCTTTTTATGATAATGGTAGTCTGATGTAAAACGGTTTCAGGAGGTATTCATTGTCTATTTTCCATAGTATTTAGTTTCAGCTGATATTTTCATTGGGTATTGTCTACTGAATATGGAGCCAGCTTCATAGATTTTAGATTCGTGATTACTTGGTTGACTTAGTATGTGCAACTGGGTTACCTAAGTTCTAGTCCACAGTTGCGTCTCAGCTAGTGTGCTGATTGTAATATTGCCGTGTAATATTCACAAGTAATTAAATTGATTCATATATGTTAACTGCTTTTTTAACTGACGGCTAATATTGGATGCCAATGTATTTGTTCAGTCAGCTCCACCTCTATAATGACCAAGGTACTGATGACATTATTGCTCTGATTCCTTTTAAATATAAATCTTTTGAATTATAACGTTTTCTCTGTATAAAAAATTAATGGAAGCAGTAAGTCTAAAAGCAATTTGTAGTGTGCATTATATTATCTACACATATATATTTGGCTGTATATTTCTGGAACAATAAAATATTCAGGTTCTCGTATTATATGTTAAGCTGAATATATTTAGTTTTTAATTGCGTTCATGTAACGTGATATACAGAATATTATGATTCCGACACGGTCGAGTACTGTCGAGTCTTGCAAAATGAAAACATCTACAAACCAAGTAATATCTTCACGGTGCAGGCTAAGAAGGTAGATAATTAGATTATACTTTTTATTGCTGGTTTTGTAGTTAGTGAAGTGCCGTCTGGGAGCTTCGTAATTACCCGAGTTACGTGACCGTTTTAGTCTCTGCTTTGTATCTCTCTCTCTCTCTCTCTCTCTCTCTCTCTGCAGGAATATATATATATATATATATATATATATATGTATATATATATATATATATATATATATATATCTATATATATATATATATATATAATATATATATATATATATTTATATCCACCATGCTCAGGCTTATGTATGTTGTGGTTAGCTGCAGTTTTAACTAACTCCCTGATGGTACTTCATTACGGGGAAGGTTTTCAAGACCTGTTGTTTATTAGGTGGCTGTTGTCAGCCATGCAATTTAGAACGAAATTCTATTTTAGAGTCCGCAGACAATAAGTCCTTATTTAGCTAATGTATGTATATGTGCGTTATTTAGAAGTATAAACATTATTGATAGTGAAGACCTCTTCAGTAGAATAGTTCTTTAGTACTTCTAAGTTAAAGGGTTTTCATGACTTGTTTTAATTTTGCATACTCCCTATATCAATGTTTTGTAATAAATCATGTTTTTCTCATAGTTAGCTACTTAAAATTCAGTTTTTAATATAATTTTATTTTCTTGTGTCTTTTCTTTGTGTTTGCGTGTTGAGGTATTATTAAAAAGCTTTTAGCCCCGTAGGGGCCGGGGTTAGTGCCGTCAGTGCACCTCACGCGGTACACTGTAGTAATTACTTAAGGTTCTATGCAGTTTGCCTTCGGCCCCTGGCTGCAATCCCTTTCATTACTTTTACTGTACCTTTGTTCATATTCTCTTTTTGACTCCTTGGTATTTACCCTCTCCTAACTATTTTTTCTTAATGCAGCTTTGATGTTTTCCTCCTGTTACACCTTTCAAACCACCTTACTGTCTATTTCCCTGTCAGCGTTGAATGAACAAATAGGTCCCAGTACTTGGCATTTGATCTAAATTCCATATTCCAGTCCATTCCACAAAGCTTTAAGTTGGTTAAATAAATGAAAATATAAATGTTAAAGTTTAAGAAATACCAGGATCATCTAATGTAAAAATGCTGATGAAATGTCTGTAATTACATTGTAATAAGACCCTTACCTTCCATTCTGTGTAATGCCATTTTTAATCTTTTCCAATTTCTAAATTTCCATTGATAATTTTAACTCCTTTTCCACCCTAAATCCGTTCCTCTCCCACCTCTTCTATGTGGCCTAGCTTCTTTATTTCCTCCATATTCCTCCAAACTCTCTTCCAAAAATGGTTTGCTTCCAATATTAACTTACTATAGAACTCTAGTAAGCCATGTATTAGAACGAAGCTTGGCGATCCATTTAGATTACTGGTGAAACAAATATATAGAAGGTGATCCTTTACTTCAGCAGTGCTTGTGACAGCTTCGGCTTCCGTGGAAAATCTTAGGCGAAAGTTTCTTTTGTTATGAAAACACTACTGTATTTTGCATATCAGAAGTTTAGTAAACCTCCCAGCAAAAGCATTGAAACAAGGGATTTAACCCCTTTGTATGCGCAGGACCGTAAGTACATGAAAGGTAGCAATAAAATGTCCAGATTCACCTACACATACAAAAAAAAGAACACAGACACACACAAATATATGTATATATATATATTATTATATTATATATATATATATATATATATATATATTATATATATATATATATATATATATATATTTGTGTGTGTCTGTGTGTGTGTGTGTGTGTGTATGTGTGTGTGTGTGTGTGGGTGTGTGTACATGTGTGTAAATGAAGGTGCTAAATGCTTTCGTGTTATTTTTACATATTTTCGAGGTATAAAGTTCTTATTTGTGGAGCGTTTATTTAGCCCTCAGGAGAGTTTCTAAAATGTTAACTTTTCCTGATAGAAAGCTCTTTCCTTGTATAGTAATATGTGAATCTCCTGGTATGAGGAGAAAAGATCATTTTTCACTTTCAATTATTCATATGATTTATTTATTAAAGAAGTTTATGGGGGTGATGATGATTGAGGGAAATGCGAAGAAAAAAAAAGCAGTTTTGTGCTGAAGAAAAATTTGGAAAGGGTGTTCGTTATCTTTTCATTTCTTCATATATGTTTCTTGCCCTTCAAGACAAAATAAAGAAAAAAAACCGTACTATCTGCCAATGAGCATCTCCGGTTGTTTCCAAGATAGCCGGTAAATACCTCGTTAACTGCCCTTGGCGCCCTTTCCCTACTGGCCTCATCAAATATATTCACTCTTGAACTCTAAGATTAATCACTGAAGAAAGGAAGATAAGTAGTGTAGAAATCTGACTTGAATAATTACGGCTCTTTCTACCTTGAAAGATGACATCTGTCGTTGTTGCTTTTGTTAATAAAAATATATATTACATTTATAATGAGAAAATATATTACATTTATAAAATAGTTTTTCAGTTAACCAGACCGAAAATAAACTGAATATGTGAAAGGTTTTACTATGGCAATTCTCCGGATCAGAGAGAGATCGCAAACACTCTCAAGTCGTTCAAAATGTATTTGTATTTTCCGGATGTAAGTGCTTGAGAATGGGGATGTTTGTGAACTAAAGCATACAAAGGAGCATTAGCTAAACGAAGAATACTTCAAAAGAACTCGCGTAAACAACAATGGCAAAAATACATTCCCTCTTAGGTAAAAAAATATATGGAATATGTTTTCTAATATAGCAGTATTTGATCGTAATAGTAAGCTTCATATTGTCAGGAGATCATATTAAAATTTAAAACGATTGAATATGCTGATGATAATTAAGATTTACATGATGTTTGCCAATAGCAGTATCTTCTGAATCATGTTACATTCATTTAAAATCAGTACCAAAATGTATTCCGTATTTCCGACTAATATTAAAATTACAATGGGCCTGTTTCATTTAGTCCCTTGTATTTGTAAAATGTTTAAGAATGACCTCAAAGATATGATTACAGAC
>NC_061087.1:76975265-77002765 GCF_015104395.2 Macrobrachium nipponense
AAAAATGCAAGCTTGCTCCAAGGATTTCCAATTCCTACCACAATCAAGCACGGTTTTTGTCTGCAAATAGAGGACACGGGCATAAGGCGGGGGCCACACTAGGGCGAACGTTAGACACTACTTTCTTTCAACTAAAAGGGCCACTCATGGGGGAAATGAAATGACTGGGAAATTTACACAAAGAGAACTATTTCGTTGCTTGAATTCACTAGGGAGATGTTACTAGTATCACAGGAGAGTAATTATAGAATTGAGCCCAGATGGTTGAATGAGAAACTACACAAGTCGCCTTGGAAAAAGGAAATGAAATACAGACAAAGGTAAAAACAATTCCCTGGCTGAACTGGAACTCCTCTTACAGTACCTGGATATTGAGGGCTGGTAGTCTTCTTCTTGAAGTCTTCATGCACTATGGAACTTTGAAAACATACTTAGGACTTCCCAGAGAGCATGGGGAAGCAGACAAAAGGGGGAAGAGAACGCAGCGTCTTGTGGGTGCAGGAGGAGATCTGATGTCTCCTAGGTCTGGTGTTCTTCTGAGAGCGAACCGCTGGCTCCTGATCCTTTTGAATCCTCGGCCCTGTCGGGGGTCATTCCAACAACCAATGAAAGAAGAGATAGCTTTTTTGAGAGAATGCAGAGAATGGATGCTTCCAGTTGAAAGGGGCAACTTGCATATAGACAAAGATGCATGAAACTTGGTAAAAGACTTTATTTTCCTTGGTGTTGGCTTAAAATCATGAACACCTCCCCATTCTAGAGGACATTTCAACCCTAGACGGGTTGGAATGGACAAGACAAGCCAGAAACAAGGACCAATTGCAATATAGATTACTGAGCCTTCCATTCTCCCTTGAGTGGACTTATAATATAAGCAATATTCAAACTCTGCTGATGATAATATTCATGAAGTCTTACTCGACAGGCAGAGGGTAACTAAAGATTAACTTGCTATATTCCAATAAAGAATACTCTTAAAATATAACATCACACTGAGAATAGCAGTAAATATCAAATAATGGTTATAAAACTTACCCTACAGGGTAAATTATATCATATATAATACTAATGTCTTAATTGCTCAAGGCAACACAAACTATCAGTTTACCCTGATGGGACAATATGACATGTTCAGGTGTGTTAATTGCCCTACGGTTTCATTAAGTAACTTTGTCTCGTAACAAGACGACGCCTAACAGTATTAATTACATCCTAGCAAACCTTAGTGCAAACTAACAAGGGAAAAATTAATGAAGTAATTCTTTGTAGAGATTAAATAAGATAACACACACAAAAAAAATGTAAATTTCACCAAAGACAATGGCAATCTCACAAAATATAAAGGCTAAGGAATAACACTAAATCAAAAGCTAATCAATCAATGTATAAACGAGGCAGGCTACGAAATTATCTCTAAAGCTATAGCAACATTTGCTGGTTAAAATTTTCCCAAGTCGAATGGAATTCTAAGTGCCTAGAATAGGGCACGGTGCCAATTGTGGTACTTTTCCGACAGTAGTTCATAAAGAAGTACTAATTTATACAAGGCCAGAATGGCTGGCAGGTTTGGCTCTGCCTAAGCAGAGCATACAATATACAATAAATGCCTAAAGGCAGTAAATAAGAGGAAAGGAAACCAAGGAAGAGAAGATACAGACAGTAAAAAAAGGAAAAAGAAAGTTACCAAAGGGTCAGGAGGAAGTAGAAGTAGCAGAGTCTGGCACTCTCCTCTGGATGGAGAAGGCCAGAACTCTCTATAAGAGGGTGGCACTGTGCCAGGCACTAGTGCATAGAGGTTATTGGCTCTCGTAAGGTTTCGGAAAACCTCAGCGCCCTTTTCCTTTCTTAATTCGACCTCTCCGAGATCGATTTGACGATGCCATGGGGGGGCCTTGAATGATTCAAGCCCTTTGAAGATTCCGCATGGGCATCGGCTCCAGCTGCTGCAACAACTGGGGCCTTGGCACTCGTCCCCGTACCTAATGCTGCGTGGCTCGGTTCCCTGAGTTCTTCGGCCGAACAGGATTCAGCAGATTCATTACTCCGGGACCGGTCAGCTTCTGACGGAGGGGGAT
Organism: Macrobrachium nipponense; assembly: GCF_015104395.2. Taxonomy (NCBI): domain Eukaryota; kingdom Metazoa; phylum Arthropoda; class Malacostraca; order Decapoda; family Palaemonidae; genus Macrobrachium; species Macrobrachium nipponense. Next base: position 76,977,341 of record NC_061087.1, read on the forward strand.
TGGATGAGGTAATGGTATTCGGGATGGGCTTACCCGTGGGGAGGACCGACTCTGGGGCGGTCTGCAAGGCCACACCGTTGGTGGAGTGTCCACTATGGTCATGGGTGTCCTGGAGGATTCCTATTGGAATTGGCTCTTCCTTGACTGCTGGCATGGGTAGTGGGGCCAAGCTAGCGGAGGGAGAGCGACGGGACTTAGAGCTCCAGGAGGAAGACTCGAGTCTGGCCTTGGCACTGGCACTGAGACTGTTCCTGGCTTAGTGGAAGGACTCGAACGTGGCTCAACATCCATGAGAGATGGAGCCCAGCACTGCCTGGCACCTTCAAGTGGCACTGGCTGTGCAGAGGTAGTTCTTGGAGGCCTGTGGAACGGGTCTGGAGCTGTGTGAGGGGGGGGACGCTGATACAGTAATAAGGTAGGAGGAAACTTAAAATCTTGTCCTAGTAGGACATCATAACTTCCTGGTATATAGGTTGCTACTGCCATGGTACATATCTTAGAACGGTGAGGTCGTGTGACTCTCAACCGGACAGTAGGTAGGAACATCTTGACATGGTTGAGGCTCTCTATCGTGATGAACTGGTGCCTATCAACCTGAGCTCCATAAGGAATTTTATCCTCTCAGATGATGGATATTGTGCACCAGTTTCATCGAAAGCTCGGACCTGGTGGGCAGGATAGCGACCTCTGGGAGGTGCAACAAATATGGGGCCCTGAGCAGGGGGCCTAGAGTTGATGGATTCGTCACGGCCATAGCAATGGCAGAAACAGGAGCTTTCTTGGGGCATCCCGCCCAGGCAGCAGTGTGCCCATGCACTCTGCATGTGTCACAGAAACTCTTGCAAAATCAGGCTTGGGCCTGTTGTTTCTGTTCCAATGGCCGTTGCTCTTGTTATTATAATGATTGAGTAGTTCATTCCGAGCAGTGGCGGCAGCTTGCTGAGGATGATCCACCTTTGAGAGGCACTGCTCCGTGGTGTGACCGGGTTTATTGTAATGCCCACACACAGCTTTCCAAGGAAGGTTATTGGAGTGCTGGGTAGGCTGAGAGGTAGCAGCAGGAGTGAGGGGGAGAGCAGGGCGTATTTTCCTTTTTAAAGAACTCTGCAGTGGATGGTGGGTGTCATAGACGTCTGCCCACTTACAGCACTCCCGAATAGTTTTAGGGGCCTTGTCCACCAAGTGGATGGCAAGCTCAGGGCGAGCGTCGGACACGAAGTCCTCTAATTGAAAGAGTTCTAAGACCTCCCCAACAGATGTTGTGTTGGAGGCCTTCATCCACCTACGGGGTGCCAGTGTCTTCGCTACCTACTCTGTCCAAGTCTGGTTAGCCTCCTTGGGCATATTCCTCCATTCCTGCCTCCACCGGTCTGGGGTCAACTCGTAAGCCCCAAGGATTGCCTCTCGGACGAGGGCCAGGTCTTGGCAATCATTCAAGGGACGGGCCTCGAATGCAGTCCGCCCTTTGCCCGCGAGATGCTTGCTGAAGAGGAGGGCCACTTCCTGAGGGGTTGGATTGAAGTTCTCAAATAGCTACTCAACATGATCGAGCCAGGTGTCGGGTTCATTATCATCCCAAGTCCTAATGAGGTCACCCATGATGAGATGAGAGTGTGAAGGAGGGGGTGCAGGGGGTGTGGCACTTGGAGGTGCCAGAGTGGCACTCTGGACTGCCATAGCCAGTTGATGTGCTCTTTCTTCCTCCCATTCGGCTACTTGGAATGCTCTTTCAGCTGCTTCTCTTCTCTCTTGTGCTTCCCATTCAGCTTCTTCTCTTTCCTCTTCTCTCTCCTTCTCCCTTGCGGCTACCTGATAGGCTCTCTCTGCAGCTTCTCTCTTTTTCTCCCTTTCAACTGCTCTCTCTTGGGCTACTTCTTTCAGCTTATCATTCACCCAATTGATCAGTTTTGCGCACTCCAGCCCGAGGGCTTTTCCGGATTCTGTGAAAGCCTTAGCCTCCTGCAGTGTTGCGTTAAAACGCTAGTAGACTAGCCTGAGAATAATAGGATGGAAGGTAGTTGCAAAACTGCAAATGTTGCCAGAGGTATGCAGAAACGCTCAATGCAGACTTGGTAAGATGACCATAAATCCCTGGAAATACAGTTACTACTGGTGCGTGGTGCGGCGGAAACCTCATGCCATAAGATCTCTGTAATTTACAGTTCGACGGAGAACTCGACGACGGTAATGGATTTGGCAATAAAGCTCATTTAATAAAACGAAAAAATCTAGTCACGAAATTAACAGAACCTCATGTGAAAAACGTAGCAAATGAATGTCGTAAAGGCGGAAATTCACGAATTCACGGGACTTCCACGTGAAAAAAAACCTGGCAAATAAATGTCGTAAATGCGGAACCTCACACAAATACAGCTTTGTAAATAAAAGGTAAAAATCTGGTTGCGAAATTCATGGAACCTCACGTGAAAAACGTGGTAAATACAGTTGATAATAAAAAATGTATATGGGATCTCCCTTTTGTTTTTGTTTTTTGTTTTTTGTGGATATCGTCTCGAGGACGGGGACGGAAAGTGGATAAAATATATTTTTCCTTTTCTACCAACGCAAATCCCTGGTCTATCTTACCCTTGAACCTAGCTTTGCTCACAACCCCATTCTTTTACCCTAGCTCTCGCGAACCTAAGACCGTCAAGTCCGCACATTTAAAACCCCAGAGAATTAAGCCGCACACGGTCGTCTAGACAGTAATGAATGAATCACAAATGTTTTCAAGGCCGTGTTGGAAACTACGCTAAGGGTAACATGTGCCATTGTTCGAAATGCAAAAGTACTTGCCCTTATATTATTACTCTCTGCACAGAAAATAACGAAAAGAAAAACGTTTACCTTTGATTTTGCTTATCCTAACGTTAAGAATTTTTTACATTAACACTTTTTTTTCCTTTTCTTACCTATTGACTCATCTATTCCTTTGTTAATGGACAGGGCAATGGATAGGTTTGAGCCAAGTGGCCAGGGAATTTAAAACTTATCCTGTTTAGACCTGTGGTGGCTGCGAGTGCCAGAGAGAGAGAGAGAGAGAGAGAGAGAGAGAGAGAGAGAGAGAGAGAGAGAGAGAGATAGTGCGCTTTGATTCATATAAAAAAAATGAAACACGAAATATCTTTACAACGCGGGATTTGCGATTAACTAGCAATTCACGAAATATGGTACTTATTTTCGTTTTGAAACTTATTCCCTAACCTCTATTCTTTATGCAATGGCACATAACATTAAAATTTCTCTCTCGAGCTGTGGTCTGTCGGCCTACACGTGGTCTATATCCTATCGCTATAAAGGCAGTGAGATTTATATATCCCTAACTAGAATACCTAGTTCTACACAAATAACTAGAAAATAAAATAAAATTTACCTTATTCCTGTTGTGGAGAATTTGGAAACTTTGCTTTAGCTTGCTCATAAAAATATTAAGGAATTCAGATTCGTTTCTTTCGTGATTTTAGCTTAACAATCGCTAGTACAAAATTCTGGTTTGGGTCGCCACTATTCTGAATTCACCTCGATCACTCATAGGAAATATAATTAACATTGAAAAATTTGGCCTTAAATGGAGGACGAGGGATCAGAGCAAAGAGAGAGAGAGAAAAAAAGCTCAGGCATAAGGCTGATATTACTGAGGAAGGAGTAATTTACAAAAAAGCTGGACTCTAGTTTTAAATGAACTGTATTTACATGAATTTACAGAGGTCCAAGGATTTCCAACTCCTACCACAATCAGGCACAGTGTTTATCTGCAAATAGGGGACACGGGCATAAGGCGGGGGCCACACGAGGGCGAACGTTACACACTACTTTCTTTCAATCAAAAAGGCCACTCAAGGGGGGAATGAAATGACTGGGAAATTTACACAAAGAGAACTATTTCGTTGCTTGAATTCACTAGGGGGATGTTACTAGTATCACAGGGGAGTAATTACAGAATTGAGCCCAGATGGGGGAATGAGAAACTACATAAAGTGGCCTTGGAAAAAGGAAATGAAATACAGACATAGGTAAAAACAATTCCCTGGCTGAACTGGAACTCCTCTTACAGTACCTGGATTGAGGGCTGGTAGTCTTCTCCTTGAAGTCTCCATGCACTATGGAACTTTAAAAATATACTTGGGACTTCCCAGAGAGCATGGGGAAGCAGACAAAGGGGAGGGGAGAGAAGGCGGCGTCTCGTGGGTGCAGGAGGAGATCTGACGTCTCCTAGGTCTGGTGTTCTTCTCAGAGCAAACCGCTGGCTCCTGATCCTTTTGAATCCTCGGCCCTGTCGGGGGTAAATCCAACAACCAATGAAAGAAGAGATAGCTTTTTCGAAAGAATGGAGAGAATGGATGCTTCCAGTTGAAAGGGGCAATTGCATATAGACAAAGATGCATGAAACTTGATATATATATATATATATATATATATATATATAATATATATATATATATATATATATATATATATATATATATATTTATATATATATATTATATGTATCACACATATCCACAGGTGAAAAATAAGAGACAGGGTGTAGGTCCTGACCGGTTTCGGCTTTATTTTCAAGCCATTGACAAAGGACTGATACATAGTATTAGAATTCACGAGTATATATACTACAAAGACAGTACTGACGAACATACACACAACAGTTTGAGACTGCAGATCCACCCACAGGCAGGTGTCAAGGTAGGAGTGGCTTTCAAAAATCATTAGGCTAAAATTTACAATAAATTCTCAAGGGATACTACCGCTTAGGGTACAAGTCCCTACTGACAGGTGTCAGGTGTGGACTTGTACCCTAAGCGGTAGTATCCCTTGAGAATTTATTGTAAATTTTAGCCTAATGATTTTTGAAAGCCACTCCCTACCTTGACACCTGCCTGTGGGTGGATCTGCAGTCTCAAACTGTTGTGTGTATGTTCGTCAGTACTGTCTTTGTAGTATAAATACTCGTGAATTCTAATACTATGTATCAGTCCTTTGTCAATGGCTTGAAAATAAAGCCGAAACCGGTCAGGACCTACACCCTGTCTCTTATTTTTCACCTGTGGATATGTGTGATAAATGAATCACGTGCTAAAGTGATTATAATCATCATATATATATGTATATATATATAATATATATAATCTATATATATATAAAAAGATATATATAATAATATATATATTATATATATTGCGTATGTGTGTGTGTATAAGAACTGTAACGTTAAGGCTTACGAAATATCCTACATTCCAAAGTGCAATGAATCTTCATTAGGTAAATGAAATATGCTGCAATGACAGTCAGCATATGGAATTGTTTTCCCTGATATCAACTTTATTCCTTCTAACGCATTAATCTTGTTTATCAGGTTCCCCGCAATTCCAGTCTCTCCTGAACAGACACCCAGAAAATTTATTATCTTATTACCTTTTTGAATGACTGACATGATGTAATCTCGAAAAGTGAAGTAAGTATTCAGAACAGTTTTAATATTTCCTTTGTGTTTTTTTGCAAAATGAGTGAGCTGAATTTTTCTCAGTATAGGAACCAGAAAATATCCCTTAGTCATGAATATGCAAATGAAGGCATTTTCTTCCCGGTGGTGGACATTAGGCTGGATTAACCTTCGGAATTCTTAAAATGTATTATTGGTACTGTTACTGACAGGTCGGCCCGAGTATACATAAATTTGCGTTAACATTAAAGCTATGTTTGAACATTGCTTTTTTATGAAAGAATCGCTTTGGCTTGAATCGTAAATGTAGATATTTGTAGAGTTTAAACAGCAGTAAAATAATTATTTAATACACCTGATGGGGGCGAACAGTTAAAGAAGGTGATCGTAAACGTTTTTTGGTCGGATCAAACAAGACATGAAAGTAGTCTTCCAATAATGTTCTTTAGCGCTCTTTGAACCAGAGAAAACTGAGATCTTATTAAAGGCGACGCCGGCGGGAAATAAGGAATAGTGTAACCTTATTAAAGAACCGAAACGAACCAAATAGTTCAGAGCCCAACAGGTCCTGCGAGGACGGTTCCCAATTTCAGAATGAAAGCGAAGCAGGTCTCGAATAATATGTGACAAGGAGGAGGAAATTATAGCTACTCGCAGTCGAAGACAGGATTTCTTTTGTGGTGGGAAATGGTAGATGAAATAAAGGGGAATGAAATAAAGTGAATGGAAAAAGAACCGAGGGAAACTTTTTAATAGGTTATGAGGAAGTTCATTTATCATTTTAACAGCATTAGAGCATTTCTAATAAGTCTAAGACGAATCAGTTTTCCGGAATCCTTCGCATTTCTCTCTGCCAGATTTCCATGACTACTTAACCAGAATTTTACCATGTGTCAACCTTTGTTGAGCCACGAAGCGCTGTTGGACATGAAAGACTTATTTAAGTTGGGAGGTTAGATGAAATGAAGCGCAATTTACTTGACTCATGACGTCATGAGCGAAGTGAGAAAGCTTAATGAGTTTTGCATAAAAATAAGCATTTATTTTTATCATTTTAAAAATTTACTTCTATCTGTCCATTCTGTGTCTAGTTTTTATAACAGAACTTTCACACATTATAGTTACCGTCAGTTCATTAATTAACAGAAAAGTAGAACAAGTTTTTGTAGCTTTTTGTAGCTTATCGCCCGGTGTTTATGATAATTTTTGTAGGGATTTGTTTATACCACGACGTAAAGAACGGTTGTGTGATGGAAGAAATAACTGGTAAATTATGTATTAGTGTAATCACATAAACTTACCCAATGTATATTACTTATTATATATATAGTATATTATTATATAGTATATATAATAATATATTATACATATGTATATATATATATAGTATATATATATATACTATATATATATATTATATATATATATATATATATGTGTTTGTGCGTGCGTGTGTGTGTGTGTGTGTAATCAAGCAGTCTATACACCAAATTGAAAAGTATTGCTATACATTGAAAATAATAAATGAAACGATATTTTGGAGAGGGAAACGAACCGTGTAATTATTTAATGGAAACTTTTTGGATGAAATATTTGTCTGTATATTTATATATTTCTTATGTAATAAAAAAATATCTTGCCATCTGTTGCGAACTTCTTTCGGCTTTCATCTTTCCCTAACAATGATGCAGGCATAATTGTACTGGCAATCCTTGGAAAATACAATCGAAATACCTCGACGTCAGCAATCATACCATCAGCAGCCAAAGATTTTCTCTTTATACTTACGTTTTTCCGAAAGAAACCCTTGAAAGGAGGAAGGAGACAAATCCTTCTACGGGAAAAGGAAAGGGTTCCAAGGGAACAATGTAACAAGAGTCTGGAGTTCCCAATATGATTCTCTTTGCCATTCAGGCAGTTGATTCTGATTTCGTTCGCACTGCCGACACTTCCGAGAATTCTTCTTGATTCCCAGCCCTTCCAGAGGAAGATGCCAGACCCGTCTGCCGGGATCACGTTCGGCTGAGAAGGGAAACAGTTTGTTTCAAGGACCTTCGAGGCTATGGAATGAAGATTACTAGTTGGACCCTGTCGGTGTCTGGATAAATTATGGGAGGGATGAGATGATGGGGGATAGATCGGGAGGAGTTATGTCTGGGAAGGGGGCTGGAAGACAATTTGGGGGGAGGAGCCGCGTGAGATTAGCATATCTTGGTGATCTAAGAAAAACTGCTAAAGAGGGTATACCAATTTTCACGGCGCTTATGTATTGTACGAGATGACGTTCATATAATTACAATTTATTCAAATAAAAATATATAAAAAAAAAAAAAGACGGGCAAAGAACCATTAGTTGACATGACAAATTTTGTATTCAATTAAATGAAAATAAGCCAACAGTGTTTATAATAAGTCACACATTTAAATCACATATTTTGTTTATTTACTGTTGCTAGCAGAACTATAAAACTCTTTTGCGTTTGTAATGACTAACAGGATGAAAGTATATACACCGTGTGTTTGAAATCATGCTTTTAATTTTCAATAACAGTTTTAATGGTTAAATATTGGCAAGAACTACTAGTAATTACTAAAATATATTAGTGTGTTACGAATATAAAAATGATAGTGAGTTGAAGTTAAAACAGTTAGAACTTGATATACATTACAATAATTAAATGTCCAGTGCAAATTTTCATCCATGCGCCGCGTGGATATACTTCGTTCAGTGGCGTCCAGCCCTGGAGACGCCCCAAGAACCAGCCAAAATCAACAGTGTTAAACTTTGCTTGTTCTTAAGACGAGTGTAGTACCCAGAAATCTCTATCTCTGAACAATTTACGAAAGTATAATTTAATAGTATTAAACTTTTTGTTCCATGTGATACGAAATGTCAGTAATTACATTTAAGTATTTAAGTCTTCATGTTCTAAAAAATGATACCGTAAAAATGTTAATCTCGCAGCATATTTGTTTAGATTTCTGTGTGGGATACCTTGAGGTCTTAAAGAAACTGCTTGAGAAATAGAAATAAAAGACACTAGTGTATTATTAACAGGAAAGTGATTTTTATGTAGGAAGCCTACAATGAACAAAAATATCCTCCCGATAAACAACAGTAAATAGGAACACATTAACGTATCTTTGCTTATTTGTTTTTTCCGGGCAGCGGTGAAGAGCAGGGAACAAATAGGTACGAATAAGATGCTCTCGTTCAAGGGATTTTTGTCTGTTATGCTCCCGTTTCTCTCATTTCCGTAAATCAGACAGGCACTCGAGAGCAATTTTTAAAGGCTCATTTATTCGAAGATTTTTTTGTAACTTCAACTCTTAACCAAGAGATTGAGCAAACAGCTTCCTTTTCACCCCATTTCCTGGAGGGTCTTCCATCGCATCTCGAAAACTTGAATCCTTTTTTTTTCGCAGAATTTTTTACCGATAAAGAAATCATTCGAATTATCCTATTATAACACAAACTCAGTGAACTCTAATTTACATCGCAAAGTCTTCGTCGAATAATGGATCAAAGTACGTCAGACTTCATGTTGGTGACGTCGTAGATTGCATTGTTATCAATATCACAGGTAAATCTGGCTCATCTATGGCTGATAGATACCTAAGCTACTGAGTTCTTCCCCTGCCTCAGTTTTGCGAATAATCTTACAATTTTTCCTCCTTTAAAAGACAAATTTTTGTTTTGTTTACGGTTAAACCCTACCCCAATCCCTCCAGTTGTTTGACTCCTCCCATTGACAACTACACTCAAAATAGAATATGTTGTTCATATGGAACGCCTGATTAGTAGAAAATTACGTCAAATGATTTGGAAATATTTCATACATTATGTACTCCAATGTTCATCTTCCGTTTTGTGTGTGTTACTCTGGACATATATGGAAAACAAACGACTAAACCGACGATCCCTTTAATATTGACCCTGTTCTAGTTAACACATGAACCAACATGTTGAATATTCTGTAACCTGGAGAATTTTTGTTATATACTTGTTGCATACAATATACTCCAGATCCTTCCCGTTACATAGTAGCAGATTGCTGTTATTTCATTTCAGTTGTTAGTTTTCTGTAAAAGAAAACTTTTATGGTGGCCATTTGTCTGCCTGTCATCACTTTTTTCTGTCCGTCCTCAGATCTTAAGAAGTACTGGGGCTAGAGGGCTGCAAATTGGTATATTGATCATCGACCCTCCAATCATCAAGCATATCAAATTGCAGCCCTATAGCTTCAGTAGGTTTTATTTCATTTACTGTTAAATTTAGACATAATCGTGTGACTGGCACCGCTATAGGTTCCAACAACACAGGACACCTACAGACCATGGCTGAAAGTTTCATGGGCCACAGCTGAGAGTTTTTTTTATATTTGACTAACACTGCACATCAAATGCAAGTTACTTTGTGCAAGATTTTCGAAGGCTAACAACTGACAGGCTGACTGGCTAATTTGCTTTATCACTAGAATCACAGAGTTTTCAGACATTTTTTCATTGAGGGCAAAATCAGTAACAAAATTTGTTGCCAGAAGATGGTTGTTGTTTTCAACCAAGTAAAATGACATTTGTTGCCCTTGAAGTCATTATGAAACAAGTCTTACAATGTGTAATTAAGAACGAGAACATAAATTAAGAGGGTAAAATACATAACCAATAAGAGGTAACAAGTTAGCAGAAAAAACGTGAATTGAATTAATAGATATTATTATTAGACCCTTTACTGCATGTGTAAAGCACTGCAAAATCCAGTCAATTAGTTTGATATTTATGCGAACTTTAAATAATAAAATTATCATTTAACAGAAAAATAATCAAGCAACCTAAAGACACCGTAAAAATATAACGGAGAAATTAATTACATCTCTAACAAATAATAAATGAATACGATATTTTGGTAAGAAAATCGACCTGTGCAATTATTTAATGAAAATTTTTGTATACAATATTCATGATGTTCAACTTTTTTTTCGTAAAACATGCCTGATAAAGGGTACAAAAGGTTTTGTTACAGAATGAAAAGGTTATTGCAATTTAATGACGACTGTTAACGGCTGCATTGAGATGCTTGCTGAGCTCTTATCCAATATATATTATATATATATATATATATATATATATATTATATATATATATATATATATATATATATATATATATATATATATATATATATCGAACTACAAATGTCCTTTAATATCTAATTCGCTCCACCTCGGAATTAATATATTTTCATATATGTTTAACCGAGGGGGAATTTATTAAGCGATAATAGAATTGGGGATCGACAGACGCGAACCATCGACCTCCTAATTCCAGGACTGGCAGTGAAGCCTCAGACCACCCCGCCACCTATTGCGGTGGCGTGGTGGTCTGGGGCTTCACTGCCAGTTCTGGAATTGAGAGGTCGATGGTTCGCGTCTGCTGATCGCCAATTCTATTATCGCTTAATAAATTTCCCCTCGGTTAAACATATATAAAAAATATATTAATTCCGAGGTAGAGCGAATAGATATTAAAGGACATTTTGTAGTTCGATATATGTATATGAATCACGGTACAATTTGGGTCAGTGACGCATCCAGAAGATCACGAGTTTCACGTATGTAGCGTGCATGCCTATTGCGCATACTTCTTGTCCGCTAATCGGTGAGTGTGTGTGTGCTTGTAATGAACAGAAAATTACATTTAATCTAGGGAAAAGTTGCAAAGGGGGACTCACTGAATTTGATTGATAAAGGGTCGAACACACCACAGAAGAGGCACTAGAAGAGGAGTTGCAGGTCTTTTGGACAAGGTACCGTAGAACGAAAAACTTTGAAAAAGTTAACATTTGAAATGACAATTACTTGAGTTCTAGAGAAAGGGAAGTGAGGTGCAGCACACATTCTTTATTGACGAACTTTGATGTTTTATGGTGTCATAATTATGGTCTCTTTATTTCAGATGGATTCGAAGTCACCTCATGGGTTTTCTCTAGATTAATTTTAACTATTAATAAACTATGAATGTACATTAGCCTAGTTTGATTTTCAGCCAATTCCAGAGATGGCATTCAACAGAAAAAGGTAGGCTACGTTACCAGTCGGATGATTTGTTTTCATTTGTTTAAACGAGGGTCATTTGACCTCATAAGAGATTTTTCCTTGTTAGATATGTGTGTATGTATGTATATATATATATATATATATATATATATATATATATATATATATATATATATATATGATATATATGTATATATATAGATATATATATATATATATATTTATATTTATTTTTAATACACATATATATACATACATGCATACATAAACATATATATATATATATATATATATATATATATATATATATATATATATATATATATATATATATGTATATATGTGTGTGTGTATCATATAAATATATATGCACATACATGCATACATATACATATATATATATATATATATATATATATATATATATATATATATATATCTATATATTATATATCTATATATATATATATATATATATATACATATATATATATATATTATATATATATATATATATATTATTATATAATAATATTTTTGTGTATCTATATACATATATCTTTATCTTGTACCGGCATTTTCATTGGTAATTATCGACTTTTCACCGAACTTGTAATTTTAACCATTTATCATTACCACAGTGCTTTCGGAAGCATCCTGTGATGAATTACAAATATTCGGCTTAAAAAAAAAACTCGGCGTCGATGACACTGGTAGTTGTTACGCCAGATAACTCACAATCAATCAATCAATCCGCTTCAAAATACACTGAAATTGGTGTCCTAGCAAGAAAACTAATCTCTATTCAGACCGATCAGAGAAAAATATAACAAAGCACAAATCTATTAAGCAGCATGGTTTCACGTTCAATTATATATTACTGTTGATTTGATTAAATCCTTTTAACGAAATCTTAATGCTTTTCTGATGACTTAAAGACACTCACAGAAGCAAAGATTTGTGTTACGAAGCGAAGGGCATTGTATGCCTGTAAGCAAATTTCTTTGAGAATTTGAATTTTTTCGTGACGATGATGCTGCCGTTATTGTCTAGCGAAATTTGCCATCATAGGAAAAATATAATATAAATTTACAGTCTTGAAAAAATTATAATCTACATTTTCAATCCGAGGAAAAATATAATAGAAATGAGAAATGGCCAGCTTTTGTAATAATAACAACCAAACTTAGATTCTCTTTTCGTGCTCGCGTTTTCCCGGAACAAAATCTTGAAAGAAGGAAGGAGAGAAATCCTTCCGCACGACGAAGAAAGGATCTCATGGGTACAATGTAAGAAGCGTCTGGAGTTCCCAATAAGATTCTCTTTGCCATTCAGGCAGTCGATTCTAATTTCGTTCGCACTGCCGACACTTCCGAGAATTCTTCACGCATTCCCAGCCCTTCCAGAGGAAGGTGCCTGACCCGTCTGCCGGGATCACGTTCCGCTGAGAAGGGAAACAGTTGGTTTCAAGGACAATCGAGGCCATGGAATGAAGATTACCAGTCTGACTCAGTCAGGGGTCGAGAGACTTGGGGGGGCGGGGGGCGAGTTGATGGTGGATAGATCAGAAGTGATGTCTGAGGATGGGGCTGGAAGACATTTTTGGGCAGGGTGCTGGATTCAACTCATAACTTGCTGATTACGGTATCGCGTGTTCGTTTCTCCCTACTGGACATCATGATTTCTTCAAATTTCTTTGAAGTTGGAGCTCAAGGCTTTGTAGTGACAAGCGTATCCAAAACAGAACAAAGAATTTGAGAAACTAAAAGAGCATTGCGACTATCACAATTTCATATGTATCTGGTAAAAACGACCATTAGATGCTACATGAAATAATAGATTTTACGCGCCACGGATACACAGACACCTGTTTTCTGTGCGAGAAAACTTCAATATGATTACAAATGTTACTGAAATTGTGCGTATTCAATTAAACAAATCGTACAATTTTTGTAATCTTGTCCGTTGTTATAACAATAAAATTATTGAACTCTCAAAATCACTAATATTTAATTCACTTGCATTTTTATTTGTTTTTGCCGGTAAAGAATATAAACTGTATAGTGTTTTTCTTTCATGATAAAATTAGAGTTTGTAAGTCGTGAATTTCAAATCATGCTTTTAATTTTATTAATATTATTTTCGATATTTGATTATTTGCAGGAGGGAAGAGTATTTCAAAATTTACTTTTATATTATATAGAAAGATTAGAGAGAGTAAGAAAGTTGAATCAACCAAAATGTAATATGCGCAGTTTAAAAAAAGTATGCTTAAAAATCTAAAAGAAAATAGTTTTTCCTTGTTGAAGAAATGGGAATAATAGCAATTAAATATTTAAGTCCTCATGTTCTAAAAAGAATTCAGCCGCTAAAAAATTTTTGGCCTTTCAGCATGTTTGTTTAGATTTCTATGTAGTACTATACCTTGAGGTCTTGAAGAAACTACTTGCAAAATTAAAAAAATAAAAGAGGCTATTGTATAATTTAACGAGAGAGAGAGAAGTGGGGGGTGGGGGGAGCGATTCTTATGCAGGAAACCTCCAATGAGTAAAAATGACCTGATAGAAAACATTAAACAGAAACACATTAACGCATCCGAGCTAATTTGTTTTTCCAAGATACTCATTCAAGAGATTTTTTTCTTTAGTACATTCCCGTTCCTCTCATTTGCGTAGAGCAGACAGGTACTCGAGGGCAAATTATGGAGACCCATTTATTTAAAGATTTTTTGTAACTTCAACTCTTTGCTAGAAGAATAAGCAAAGTTTTCCGTTCCCCGCATTCCCAAAAGGACCCTCCATCGCATCTCGAACATTTAAGTCTTTTTTGGAGAATATTATTCATCGATGAAATAATCATTCGAATAATCGTCTCTGAATGCGAATTCTATGAACTCTAATCTACACCACAAAGTCATTGTTTAAATGGATCAGAGCACGTCAAATTTCATGTTGGTGGCATTATGATTATTCTTTGCCCATCTAAGCCCGTCTAATTACTCTCAAGAAGATGGCGTGGTCGATCATTTTTTAAGACCTCGGTCGTAGCAATATTTCCGATCTGTGATTTTTTTTCTTATGAACCGCCAAGCTACTGAATTCTTACCATGCCTCGGTTGTTTCTCCGAATTTTACTTGCTTTCCTCTTTAAAAAGAGGTTTATTTTCTCTTCATACAAATAGACCCTAATCCTCTTACCAGACTTTGATGGGAAAATGTTGTTTATAACAAAAGCCTACGTATGTGAAAAAAAATACGTCAAATCATTTGGTAATCTTTCATTTATCTATGTGCCAAAATTTTAACTTTGCTTTGTGTGTGATACTTGGACTTATGTAAGGGCGATAACGACTATTCGCTTCTGGGTCTACCTCTAATATTGACAATGTCCTCGTTAGATTTCGAGGACCTTACACATTAAGTTCTGCAACTTGGAGAATTTTTTTTATATACTTGTTGCAAACTGTATACTTATAAGCTCCAAACTTTCCCACTACAGCGTGGCACATGGCTGGAACTCCATTTCAGTTTTTCATACCTGACTGCTGTTGCACTGCAGATGCAAGTTACCTTTTCCAAGATTTCTAGACTAAAAAGAACGGGCAAGGTGAATGGCTAATTTGCTAATCAAAGGAAGTGCAGGGTTCCCAAACATGTTTTCGATGAAGGCAAAATCAATTAAGAAAATTTTCTTGCACGGAAGATCCTATCTGCAACCAAAAAAATTACTTTTGCTGTAATTCAAATTGTAAAAGTGTAATTAAGAACATGAATATGTATATCAAATTGGTAAATGAACAAACAAAAGCAGTACGAGATAACATGTCAACAAACGCAATAGTGAATTTATTTATTTGTTAAATATTACTAAAAGTATTACTCCACGTATATGTCACTGAAAAATCATGTCAATTAGTCCGATAGTTATGTAGTTTTTAATATTAAAAATATCAGATATAACAAAAGTAATTAAAGAACTAGACACAAAGTAAAAATCATAAGAAATAATGATATACCCAGAAATTAATAAGTGAAAACGATATTTTGATGAGGAAAACGACCTATTCAATTATTTAATGGAAGTTTTTGGATGTAATATTCATGATATTTAATTTTTCTTTCATAAAACTCGCCATGATAATGTGAACAAAAGGATTTGTTACAGAGTGAAAAGGTTATAGCAATTTAATGATTAGTGGTTATGGCCGTACTGGGTTGCTTGTTAAGCTATTGTCCATTTCATTGTTTTAGTTTATTTTTGTAATTAGTTCTGTTGATAAAATCCCCAGTGTTTTGATAAAGCTCAGGTTGTTCTGTTAATTCTCATATCACGAAAAATATAAGAAAATAAGACGCGAAAAGCGGATCGTTATTACCATAGAAACCTACTTGATTTTTTTCTCTCTCACGCTTTCTGGATTTTGAGATGTTCTTTCCAAATATGTCTTCATCTACTTCAGCCCTGCATTTTCCAGGACTTTCTTTCCTTTCTCCTGAGACTTCCGAATCACACAATCATTTCGCCGATCTAAAGTCTGCCACTAAAATTTTTTGTTTCATTAGCATTCGATATCCAATCTTCACTTCACAATTGTCCCTCGATATATTCCCTCCTTTGGCTTCCACAGCAACTCTTAGGTTCTTCCCAATCTTTTCCTAATACCTTCTTACCATCATTACTTCACCTATTGTGCGAGGCTCTCTCTCTCTACCTAAAGTCATCTGTTGTATCCTACTCCAAATGCCTATACAAGTCATAAGACTGCTGAAATTATGACGGTTATTTCATACAGGATAAATACTATTTTACAAAATGGGTAGATTGTATTAACAAGTTGTCTCCCCTGCAGGACTTTCATTATCCAGTTAACAATGAAGTAAGTACTGATCAGTAGTAATCTCAGTTGACCTTATATGTACATATCCTAAAAACGAAACCAAAATTTGCTCATAGATTGCTGTTGTCGTCTATATACAAAAGACTCTTTAGCTGACGAAACCCAACTACTTCAGTGAGCAACGTTAGATAACTTGGGAGTCAAGTCCGAGACATGCCTACAAAATTAGAAATGTTTATAAGTAATTCCAAGAAACTATCGGAAAGGATTGTTCAATATTACCAATTCTATTGTGTGTTTTGAAATATTTCATTGCGAAAGAAGCCATGCAACTGTATCAAAACAAAAGAACCTGAACCAGACTTTTATAATAAAGAACTAGTCAAATGGGTAATTGGAGAGGGCTTCCTCACCTCTTGCTTCATTTGCCCCCATTATCTTATAACTTTAGACACTAATAGTGCAGAGATAAGAAATGTCGGAGGTCATATCCCTCTCATTTCCTCCCAAATTATGTTATTAAGCTCACCCGGGTAGCGTGAAGGCAGATCAATTGACCCCGTCTGTTCATTACTAAGTTTTATGCATTTTATCACCAACCTTCCTCCTGATTGCTCGTGATTGGTTATTTGGCTCCTCAATGACCACATCATTTGATATTTCTAAATCAGTTGGCTGAAATCAAATATTCTTTGATGGCGAAACTGCAAATAAGTTGCAAAATGTTGAAGTCTTTGCATTCCCTCACCTCTTGATGTCTTGAAAGTGAGAACCTTAATTAAATTGTAACTGAAAAGAGATTCAAAGATATACTTTTTTGATTCCAGGTACGCCAGCTCCTCAAAAAAAGAAAAAAAAAAACTTCTCGGCATTTAATTATGCAAAGTGAGGTTTTAGGAAATTAGAAACGAGTTAGAAGAGCTCATTATTTGAGAGGAGAAATGGAACTTGCAGTCTGAAACTCAAGTGAAGAATATTAGGAGGAAATAAACATTTTATTGATAATTAAAGCTGTGCATTTCAAAGCTTTCCTGAAATACAATAAAATAATAAATTACCAAGTCTTTACAAACTAATCCATGGTTAAATGTCATCTAGACAACACAAAAACTGAATATACTTCGTTAAAGTCACTCTTTGCTTTCAAAATGTCGGAAACATAGGTTTGGTTGGTGCTACCCGTCTTCTTTTCTGTGCCTAGACTAGAAACCATATTTCCTTATATTTATAAGGAAAAAAAAAATTAAGAAAACGAATACGGAAGATATACGTACACATGAAATTTGTGTACTACGTATATGCGGAGTTACATTGAATTACAAATGTATAAATAAATTTACTGGAATTTAGTCTTGCTTTTTATCATACATTAACCTTTGTCCAGTCGGCAATTCCATCTTTTTCAGTTGATGATTAATAAATTTGTAAATGATGTCATTTTCTACTTATCTTACTTGATTTAGGACTCCTTGAAGCTGTTAATGTCAGCTAGAAGGTTATTAGCGTAAACTAAATAAAAGATCATTTACAGCAGTAATTTCAGCTACAGCACCTTCTCTGATGACAAAGTCATTTGAACGAGACATTAGTTACTGCTGCAGTTGCTAGGTGAGTGATACTGTTAATTTTAGCTAAATGATAAATGTCACACTACCGAGTGGCTGCATGGAATTTACAGGCAGTAATGTCTCCTTCAAGACGTGGGTTCATGTACCTTAAATGAATTAACTTATATATTTCTTCTTCATATATGTAATATTTTCTTCAGTGTTACTTGCATCAATGTCATATGGAAGTAACTATTCTGTGCTTTCAAAGGTATGACTCTCATTTTGCAATGACGAATTGTTCAGTCTTTGAAATGAAGGTGATCTTTTATTTAAATTTTAGGGAATACCAATCTCGATGACAATAATTCCCACAAAGTACACGTATTTGAAAATTCCATGCAACAATGTAAAAGGGATTAACCCGAAATATGACCACAAGGATAACTTTTAAATTCTTCAGGCCAGAAGACGCATAACTTAATTTTTTCTTTACACACTACATCTTAGAAAAGACCATTTTTATTTTGCTGGAATATCTCCGAAAAAAAATATTGTGCAAAATATACGTAGCCCTACATAATAATAAGCAAACATACACAACCAAAATCCTTTCCCAAGTAATAAGTATAGAACGTAATTGCAAAAGTCCACAGGTAACGAGTATGTAAGGCGTACAATTCAGTCTTGTATAAAAGACAAACTTGTTAGGGTTTTCTGGCGAATACTTAAATCCTTTGATTCCATCGCAAATTATCGGGGAACGAGAATCAAAAAGTAATGGAGCCAAGAACCCGAGAGTTCTTTCTCCCACTCTTTCGTACACGGAATATTTAAACGTAATTAAAACGAGAACGAGAAAAGGCCAGGTGTCTTCTTTGAAGTCCAAGACCTCACGGGAACCAGAAAAAGAGAAGAGATTAAAACTAATGCATATTTTCGCACGTAACTGCTAGATGCAAGTGATTTGCTCAGGATTATGAGTTTTATTTTATTAAGAGTTTTTTTTTTCCAAAATAGGAATATGTAAATATCTCGATTATATTAATTGAAGAGAATACATGATTAGCCGAAGCACAAGAACGTCATTTCATAGGGTGATTGAAAGCATAGCAAGAAAGCTAACTTAACCGTTCCGATAACATATCATCGAGAAAAATATTAACTTCGGGTATTTCATTTCATTTTGTTTTTTTGGTTTCCTGGGGACACATTTCAACCATTTTTATGCGATTTCGTCATGTCTAAAAATAGAGCTAAATGAAATGATACGAGTGAGTAAAATAGAAGATAAGAAAAGAAAAAACCAGGTATAAGAATGGTAACCTTTAGTTCTGTCGGAATAAATTCTGGCCTTAACTCACTCAATATCAAAGTGCAGGAGTTTCTCTCTCTCTCTCTCTCTCTCTCTCTCTCTCTCTCTCTCTCTCTCTCTCTGTCTCTCTCTCTCTGTCCTCTGTCTCTGGGAAAGACAAAAAACAAGGAAAAATATATGAGAAATATAGTAACTCAGAATGTGAACTAATAGCGGTAGAATTTGAATCTGAAAAATTAATGAACATAGTAATATATAGACCTCCTAATACTAAAGAGTTTGACTTAATAATTGAAAAATTGGATGATATATGTAGAAATCACAAGGACTGGACTATTCTCCTATCTGGTGACTTCAACTTTCCTTTCGTAGAATGGAAAGAACGAATAGGAGATTGTGGATGTACTTATACATATAAAAAAGGGAGTAATAGTAGTGCAGAAGATAAGAGGCAATTCGAAAAGCTATTAGATATGCTACTAGAATACAACATTCAACAAATAAATCACCTGCCAACAAGAAAGGAAAATACTTTAGACCTAGTATTTGTGAACTAGGTGAATTATGTTAAAGAAATAATAGTTTATAATGCGAGTATTTCAGACCATAATGTCATAGAATTAACAGTTCATTCCAAAGCAAGTGAAAACAGAGATAAGCAAGAAATGAAAAAGTGGGAAGGATATGGAAAATACAACTTCTACAGTAAAAATATAAAATGGTCAGAAATAAATGAAGAATTAAACAAAGATTGGGATAACATTTTCGTAAGCGATGACATAAGGGTAAATACGGAGATATTATATAAAATATTAGAGAAAATAGTGGATAAATATATACCGAAGAAGAAAAGTAAACTCATTCATGCATACCAAGAGACAGAAGGATCTTGTTCCAGAAAATCAGAAAGTGGAAAAAAGGTCTTGCAAAAGAAAAAAATGCATGGAAAGTTATAGAACTAAAAAGTAAGATAGAAAATGCAGAACAAAAGATTATACAATCAAAAGAAAATGAAAAACGGGAATTGGAAGAAAAAACCCTATTAAATATCAAGCAAAACCCCAACTATTATACTCATATGCGAAGAAGATGAATAAAAGAAGAATAGAAATAGGCCCTCTGAGAATTGAAGGGAGATTAACGAATGAAAAAAAGGAAAATTTGCAACATACTGGCAGAACGATATAAGAGAGAATTCACCCCTAGAATAGATAATGAAGATAATGATATAGAAGTAAGGGACGAAAATAGTGAATATTTAGCTGACATAGAAATTAATGAAGCTGATATTGTGCAGGCAATTAATGAAATTAAAAATGGAGCTGCTGCAGGGCCTGATGGAATCCCTGCTATTTTGTTAAAGAAAGTAGTTCATTCTATCGCAAAGCCACTTGCAATATTATTAAGACAAAGTGTAGATACAGGCAAGATTTATGATGAGCACAAATTAGCATATATCACCCCTACTTTCAAAAAATGGATCAAGACTTGAGGCAAGTAATTATAGGCCTGTGAGTCAAACATCACATATTATGAAAGTGTATGAAAGGGTAATGAAGAAAAATATTATGAAACATTTAATAAAAAAATAATTTGTTTAATATAGGACAACACGGTTCCGTACCCGGAAAAAGTACACAAACCCAACTGTTAGTCCACCGTGAGAACATATTCAAAAATATGAAAAGCGGAAATGAAACAGATGTGGTTTATCTAGACTTTGCAAAAGCTTTTGACAAAGTAGACCATAATATATTAGCAAAGAAAATTAGAAAACACAATATCGTAGATAAAATAGGAAGATGGTTAAAAGAATTTTTACACAACAGAAAACAGATAGTTATTGCAAACGATGAGAAATCGGATGAAACCAAGGTAATATCCGGTGTGCCACAGGTACGGTGTTAGCTGCAATACTGTTTGTTATTATGATTGAAGACATAGACAGTAATGTTAAGGATTCGGTAGTGAGTAGTTTCGCTGATGACACAAGAATAAGTAGAGAAATTACTTGTGATGAAGATAGGAACGCTCTACAAAGAGACCTTAACAAAGTATATGATTGGGCAGAGGAAAATAGGATGGTATTTAACTCTGATAAATTTGAATCAATAAATTATGGAGACAGAGAAGGAAAGCTATATGCATATAGGGGACCTAATAATGAGACAATCACAAATAAGGAAGCAGTTAAAGACCTTGGTGTGATGATGAATAGGAACATGTTATGCAATGATCAAATAGCAATTCTTTTGGCAAAATGTAAAGCAAAAATGGGAATGTTAAGTGTTTTACGGCACTTCAAAACAAGAAAAGCTGAACACATGATTATGCTTTATAAAACATATGTTCGTAGTCCACTTGAATATTGCAATATGATATGGTACCCACACTATCAAAAGGATATTGCACAAACAGAGAGTGTACAAAGGTCCTTTACAGCTAGAATAGAAGAAGTTAAGGACCTTGACTACTGGGAAAGACTACAATCATTAAAATTATATAGTCTAGAAAGGAGAAGAGAACGCTACATGATAATTCAGGCATGGAAACAGATAGAAGGAATAACAGAAAATATCATGGAACTAAAAATATCAGAAAGAGCAAGCAGAGGTAGATTAATAGTGCCCAAAACAATACCAGGAAAAATAAGGAAAGCACACAGGACATTAATCCACTACGCACCAGCATCGATAATGCAGCGTCTATTCAATGCGTTGCCAGCTCATCTGAGGAATATATCAGGAGTGAGCGTAGATGTGTTTAAGAATAAGCTCGACAAATATCTAAACTGCATCCCAGACCATCCAAGATTGGAAGATGCAAAATATACCGGAAGATGTACTAGCAACTCTCTGGTAGACATTAGAGGTGCCTCACACTGAGGGACCTGGGGCAACCCGAACGAACTGTAAGGTCTGTAAGGTCTGTAAGGTCTCTCTGTCCTCTGTCTCTCTCTCTCTCTCTCCTCTCTCTCTGTCGTCTCTCTCTCTGTCTCTCTCTCTGTCCTCGGTCTCTCTCTCTCGTCTCGGTCTCTCTCTCTCTCTCTCTCTGTCCTCTGTCTCTCTCTCTCTCTATCTCTGTCTCTCTCTCTGTCCTCTGTCTCTCTCTCTCTCTCTCTCTCTCTCTCTCTCTCTGTCCTCTGTCCCTCTCTCTCTCTCTCTCTCTCTCTCTCTCTCTCTCTCTATATATATATATATATATATATATATATACTATATATATATATTTATATGTATATATTATATATATATATATACTATCTATATAATTATATAGTATATATAATATATTAATATATATATAGGTATTATATATATATATACAAAATGTGTGTATGTGTGCGTTTGCTTTAAGTAAGAGGTAAAGAAAGGTAAACCTTTACCATGTAATAGTAAAAGGGGCTCTGGCAAGTTGAACGATGCTATTGTAATTGATTATTTTAGCGTGTGATGAAAGAAACTGAGAGATTGACGAATGTAGGAACCTTCAGTTGACAAAATTACAAATGGAATGCGGCTGTAGGTGGTGAAAGCGTGACTTGAGTGGTTTATCAGGGTGTGTAAGTATGAAGAAGGGAAAAGATCATTAGGAGGAGGTGATAGGAATGTTTTTTCTTATTATTTTTTAAAAATAAAAGTTTATGATATATAGGCATCTGTAAATTTTACTAGGGCTTAAAATTGTTTAAGGAACTGGAAGTGTATGGCAAGATTTTGATGGAAATGAGAAGGATTTGGGGGAAGAACAGCTGTTTATTTGTTCAGGTATTTGTTTGTTTGTTTGTTTGTATGGTGCTTTTACGTTGCATGGAACCAGTGGTTAATCAGCAACGGGACCAACGGCTTTACGTGACTTCCGAACCACGTCGAGAGTGAACTTCTATCACCAGAAATACACATCTCTCACTCCTCAATGGAATGGCCGAGATTCGAACTCGCGACCACCGAGGTAGGACGCTAATACCATACCAACCACACCGCTGAGGCGCTGTTCAGGTATTTGGAGTAGGATACAATAGCTGACTATAGGTTGAGAGAAGGAAATCACAGAATAGGTGAAGTAATGATGGTAAGAAAGTATTAGGAAAAGATTGGGAAGAACCTAAGAATGGCTGTGGAAGCCAAGGTGGGAATGTATTGAGGGACAATAGTGAAGTGAAGCTTTGGCTATCGAATCCTAATGAAACAAAAAATTTTTTTTGGCAGACTTTAGATTGGAGAAATGATTGCGTGATTCGGAAATCTCAGGAGAAGGGAAAGAAAGTCCTGGAAAGTGCCGGGTAGAAGTAGATGAAGTCATATTTGAAAAGAACACCTTCAATATCCAGAAAGCGTGAGAGAGAAAAAAATCAAGTGGGTTTTTGTGCTTATAGCGATCCGCTTCTCACGTCTTAATTTTCCATATTTTTCGTGATATGAGGATTTTATCAACAGAACAAATTACAAAAATTAACAAAAACAATTAAATGGACAATGGCTTAACAAGT
The DNA here is from genome assembly GCF_015104395.2 of Macrobrachium nipponense. Lineage (NCBI taxonomy): Eukaryota > Metazoa > Arthropoda > Malacostraca > Decapoda > Palaemonidae > Macrobrachium > Macrobrachium nipponense. Next base: position 77,001,025 of record NC_061087.1, read on the forward strand.
ACCCCAATACGGCCATTACCACTAATCATTAAATTGCTATAACCTTTTCACACTATAACAAAACCTTTTGTTCCCATTATCATGGCGAGTTTTATGAAAGAAAAGTTGTACATCATGAATATTACATCCAAAAACTTCCATTAAATAATTGCACAGGTCGTTTCCTTCATCAAAATATCGTTTTCACTTATTAGTTTCTGGGTATACCATTATTTCTTATAATTATTACTTTGCGTCTAGTTCTTTAATTACTTTTGTTATATATGATATTTTTATTATTAAAAACTGCATAACTATCGGACTAATTGGCTGGATAATGCAGTGACAGATATGTGCAGAATAAGCTTTAGTAATATTTAACATATAAATAAATTTACTATTGCGTTTGTTGACATGTTATCTCGTACTGCATTTGTTTATTTACCATTTTGATATACGTATTCCTGTTCTTACTTACACTTTTATAATTTGAATTACCGCAAAAGTATTTTTTTGGTTGTTGATTTTGCCTTCATCAAAAACATGTTTGGGAATCCTGCAATTCCTTTGATTAACAAATTAGCCATTCATCCTGCCCATTCTTGTTAGTCTAGAAATCTTGGAAAAGGTAACTTGCATCTGCAGTGCAACAGCAGTCAGGTATGAAAAACTGAAATGGAGTTCCAGCCATGTGCCACGCTGTAGCGGCAAAGTTTGGAGATTATAAGTATACAGTTTGCAACAAGTATATAAAAGAAATTCTCCAAGTTGCAGAAACCTAATTTGTAAGGTCCTCGAAATTTACCGAGGACATTGTCAATATTAGAGTTAGACCCAGAAGCGAATAGTCGTTGTCGTCCTTTTATAAGTCTAAGTATCACACACAAAGCAAAGTAAAAATTTTGGCACATAGATAAATGAAAGATTACCAAATGATTTGACGTTTTTTTTTCACATACGTAGGCTTTTGTTGTAATCATCATTTTCCCATCAAAGTCTGGGAAGAGGATTAGGGTTTATTTGTAAGAAAAGAAAATAAACCTCTTGTAAGAGGAAAGCAAGTGAAATTCGGAGAAACAACCGAGGCTTGGCGGTTCATAAGAAAAACAAATCACAGAAACGAAAATATTGCTATGAGCGAGGTCTTATAAAATGATCGACCACGCCATCTTCTTGAGAGTAATTAGACGGTCTTAGATGGGCAAAGAATTATCATAATGCCACCAAAATGAAATTTGACGTGCACTGATCCATTTTCAACACTGACTTTGTGATGTAGATTACAGTTCATAGAGTTCGCGCTCAGAGACGATATTTCGAATGATTATTTCACCGATGAAAAATATTCTCCAAAAAAGACAAAAATGTTCGAGATGCGATGGAGGGCCCTTTTGGAAATGCGGGGAAGAGAAAACTGTTAGCTCATTCTTCTGGTAAAGAGTTGAAGTTACAAAAAATCTTTAAATAAATGGGACTTCATAATTTGCCCTCAAGTACCTGTCTGGTCTACGCAAATGAGAGGAACGGGAATGTACTAGAAAAAATCCCGTGAATGAGCATCTTCATATCTACTTATTATCCCTTCATGAACTAGGCTTGGAAAAAAACAAATGAGAACGGATGTCTTAATGTGTTTTTATTTAATGGTATCTATTAGGAGGTAATTTTTACTCATTGCAGGTTTCCTGCATAAAAATCTCTCTCTCTCTCTCGTCTCTCCCTCATTAAATTAAACAGTAGCCTCTTTTATTTTTTTTAATTT
>NC_061087.1:77005265-77045265 GCF_015104395.2 Macrobrachium nipponense
AGAAAAATCAAATTGTGCACAGAAAACTTTTTCTTTGTAGGCCACGTAGACATAATTGTTTCAGTGGCGTCTGGCACTCGGAACCCCTACCGAAAACAAACTCCATTAAAGAAGACTAGTGTACCCAGAAGCCTGTCTCTACGCAGTTTCTAAAAAGTATGATTAAAAATGTAAAAGAAAAGAATTTTTTCCTTGTTGAAGAAATGGAAATAATAGCAATTGAATATTTAAGTCCTCATGTTCTTAAAAAATGATAAGCCGCTAAAAAAAAATTTTAACCTTCCAGCATGTTTGTTTAGATTTCTATGTGGTACTATACCCAGAGGTCTTGAAGAAACTACTTGCAAAATTAAAAAAAATAAGAGGCTATTGTATAATTTAATGAGGGAGAGACGAGAGAGAGATTTTTATGCAGGAAACCTGCAATAAGTAAAAATTACCTCCTGATAGATAACATTAAATATAAACACATTAACGCATCCGTGCTCATTTGTTTTTTCCAAGCCTAGTTCATGAAGGGATAACAAGTAGATATTAAGATACTCATTCACGGGATTTTTTCTAGTACATTCCCGTTCCTCTCATTTGCGTAGACCAGACAGGTACTTGAGGGCAAATTATGAAGTCCCATTTATTTAAAGATTTTTGTAACTTCAACTCTTTACCAGAAGAATGAGCAAACAGTTTTCTCTTCCCCTCATTTCCAAAAGGGCCCTTCATCGCATCTCGAACATTTCAGTCTTTTTTGGAGAATATTTTTCATCGGTGAAATAATCATTCGAAATATCGTCTCAGAGCGCGAACTCTATGAACTGTAATCCACATCACAAAGTCATTGTTAAAAATGGATCAGAGAACGTCTAATTTCATGTTGGTGGCATTATGATAATTCTTTGCCCATCTAAGACCGTCTAATTAATCTCAAGAAGATGGCGTGGTCGATCATTTTATAAGACCTCGCTCATAGCAATATTTCCGTTTCTGTGATTTTTTTTTTCTTATGAACCGCCAAACCTCGGTTGTTTCTCCGAATTTTACTTGCTTTCCTCTTTAAAGAGGTTTATTTTGTTTTCTTACAAATAAACCCTAATCCTCTTCCCAGAATTTGATGGGAAAATGATGTTTATAACAAAAGCCTACGTATGTGAAAAAAAAATATGTCAAATCATTTGGTAATCTTTCATTTATCTGTGCCAAAATTTTAACTTTGCTTTGTGTGTGATACTTGACTTATAAAAGGACGACAACGACTATTCGCTTCTGGGTCTAACTTTGATATTGACAATATCCACGGTAAATTTTGAGGACCTTACAAATTAGGTTTCTGCAACTTGGAGAATTTCTTTTATATACTTGTTGCAAACTGTATACTTGTAATCTCCAAACTTTGCCGCTACAGCGTGGCACATGGCTGGAACTCCATTTCAGTTTTTCATACCTGACTGCTGTTGCACTGCAGATGCAAGTTACCTTTTCCAAGATTTCTAGACTAACAAGAATGGGCAGGATGAATGGCTAATTTGTTAATCAAAGGAAGTGCAGGGTTCCCAAACATGTTTTCGATGAAGGCAAAATCAACAAAAAAAAATTTCTTGCACGAAAGATCCTATTTGCAACCAAAAAAAATACTTTTGCGGTAATTCAAATTATAAAAGTGTAATTAAGAACATGAATACGTATATCAAAATGGTAAATAAACAAATGCAGTACGAAATAACATGTCAACAAACGCAATAGTGAATTTATTTATTTGTTAATTATTACTAAAGCTTATTCTGCACATATCTGTCACTGCAAAATCCGGTCAATTAGTCCGATAGTTATGCAGTTTTTAATAATAAAAATATCATATATAACAAAAGTAATTAAAGAACTAGACGCAAAGTAATAATTATAAGAAATAATGGTATACCCAGAAACTAATAAGTGAAAACGATATTTTGATGAAGGAAACGACCTGTGCAATTATTTAATGGAAGTTTTTGGATGTAATATTCATCATGTACAACTTTTCTTTCATAAAACTCGCCATGATAATGGGAACAAAAGGTTTTGTTACAGTGTGAAAAGGTTATAGCAATTTAATGATTAGTGGTAATGGCCGTATTGGGTTGCTTGTTAAGCCATTGTCCATTTCATTGTTTTCGTTAATTTTTGTAATTTGTTCTGTTGATAAAATCCCCAGTGTTTTGATGAAGCTCATTTTGTTCTGTTAATGCTCATATCACGAAAAATATGGAAAATTAATATTTGAGAAGCGGATCGTTATAAGCATAAAATCCCACTTGATTTTTTTCTCTCTCGCGCTTTCTGGATATTGAAGGTGTTCTTTTCAAACATGCCTTCATCTACTTCTACCCGGGACTTTCCAGGACTTTCTTTCCCTCCTGAGATTTCCGAATCACGCAATCATTTCTCCCACCTTGGCCTCCACAGCCATTCTTAGGTTCTTCCCAATCTTTTCCTAATACCTTCTTACCATCATTACTTCACCTATTCTGTGATTTCTTTCTGTCAACCTGTAGTTAGCTATTGTATCTTACTCCAAATACCTGTCCAAATAAACAGCTGTTCTTCCCCCAAATCCTTCTCATTTCCATCAAAATCTTGCCATACACTTTCAGTTCCTTAAACAATTTTAAGCCCTAGTAAAATTTACAGTTGCCTATATATCTTATACTTTTATTTTTTAAAAATAATAAGAAAAAACATTCCTATCACCTCCTCCTAATGATCTTTTCCCTTCTGCATACTTACACACCCTGACCAACCACTAAAGTCACGCTTTCACCACCTTACAGCCGCATCGCATTTGTAATTTTGTCAACTGAAGGTTCCTACATTCGTCAATCTCTCAGTTTCTTTCATTACACACTAAAATAATCACTTACAATAGCATCGTTCAACTTGCCAGAGCCCCTTTTACTATTACATGGTAAAGGTTTACCTTTCTTTACCTCTTACTTGAAGCAAACGCACATTTTAAATTTTATATATATATATATATATATATATATATATATATATATATATATATAGATATATATATATATATATATATATATATATATATATATATATATATATATATATATATATATATATAGTATATTATATATATATATATATATATATAGAGAGAGAGAGAGAGAGAGAGAGAGAGAGAGAGAGAGAGAGAGAGAGAGAGAGAGAGACTCCTGCACTTTGATATTGAGTGAGTGAGTTAAGGCCAGAATTCATTCCGACAGAACTAAAGGTTGCCATCTTATCCTGGTTTTTTCTTTTCTTATTTCTATTTTACTCAGTCGTATCATTTCATTTAGCTCTTATTTTTAGACATGACGAAATCGCATAAAAATGGTTGTTGAAATGTGTCCCCAGGAAACCAAAAAAAAAAATAATTGAAATGTAATACCCGAAGTTAATATTTTTGTCGATGATATGTTATCGGAACGGTTAAGTTAGCTTTGCTTGCTATGCTTTCAAAATTACCCACCCTATGAAATGACGTTCTTGTTGGCTTCGGCTAATCATGTATTCTCTTCAATTAATATATCGAGATATTTACTATATGTCCTATTTTGGAAACAAAAAAAGACTCGTAATAAAATGAAACTCATAATCCTGAGCAAATCACTTGCATCTAGCAGTTACGTGCGAAAATATGCATTAGTTTTATTTTCTTCTCTTTTTCTGATTCCGTGAGGTCTCGGACTTCAAAGAAGACACCTGGCCTTTTCTCGTTCTCGTTTTAATTACGTTTAAATATTCCGTGTACGAAAGAGTGGGAGAAAGAACTCTCTGGTTCTCTGCTCCATTACTTTTTGATTCTCGTTCCACGATAATTTGCGATGGAATCAAAGGATTTAAGTATTCGCCAGAAAACCCTATCAACTTTGTTTTTTATACAAGAACTGAATTGTAAGCCTTACATACTCGTTACTTGTGGACTTTTGCAATTAGGTTGTATACTTATTACTTGGGAAGGATTTTGGTTTTGTATGTTTGCTTATTATTATGTATATTTGCGCAATATTTTTTTCTGAGATGTTCCAGCAAAATAAAAATGGTCTTTTCTAAGTTGTAGTATGTAAAGAAAAAAATAAGTTATGCGTCTTCTGGCCTGAAGAATTTAAAAGTTATCCTTGTGGTTATACTTCGGGTTAATCCCTTTTACATTGTTGCATGGAATTTCCAAATACGTGTACTTTGTGGGAATTATTGTCATCGAGATTGGTATTCCTTAAAGAAACTTCTTTTTATTGAAAATTTAAATTAAAGATCAACTTCATTTCAAAGACTGAAATATTCGTCATTGCAAAATGAGAGTCATACCTTTGAAAGGACAGAATAGTTACTTGCATATGACATTGATGCGAGTAACACTGAAGAAAATATTACATATATGAAGAAGAAATACTTAAGTTAATTCATTTAAGGAACATGAACCCACGTCTTGAAGGAGACATTACTGCATGTAACTTTCAAGCAGCCGCTGGTGCTAGAAAGTGTGACATTTATCAATTAGCTAAAATTAGCAGGATCACTCACCTAGCAACTGCAGTAGTAACTAATGTCTCGTTCATATGACTTCGTCGTCAGAAAAGGTGCAGTAGTTAGAATTACTGCTGTAAACTATCTTTTAATTAAAGTTTGCGCTAATAACCTTCTAGCTGACACTGACAGCTTCATGTAGTCCTAAATCAAGTAAGATAAATAGAAAATGACGTCAGCATCATTTACAAATTTATTAATCATCAACTGAAAAAGATGGAATTACCGTCTGGACAAAGGTTAATGTATGATAAAAAGCAAGAGTAAATTTCATTAAGTTTATTTATACATTTGTAATCCAATGTAGGCCCGCATATGTAAGTGTTTACATAATAAAAATATGGAATGTTAGTCCATATATAAAAAGTCTAAAAACTAAAGAGGTCAACCAGATTGCTTGCAGGAATGTGATCAGACTAGAGACGCTAAAGATGACGTATACAATAAAAGTAGGCTAAGATAACATGCGTTTCATCATGTGGTCCATTCATTTGTTTTTGAAACAGTCCAAGCTCCCTGCTTGAGACAACTACCCCGACCTATTATTTCAAAGCGCCTACGTGATCTGTAGCGTGTCTCATTCGATTGTGTGTTCGTATGAAACTATGTCATTTGTATGTATGTTCATATGTTCGAACTACTGTCTGTTCCTTCATAACTTGTAACAGAGATGGTAGACAGGCAGAAGAGAGTTAGCTATCGTCATTAGAAGACCTGTACCTCTTTACCTAAGCTTTATCATGTAGAGGACTAGGATTAGCCATCATCATTGGCAGAAGCGATCAAGCTATCGTCATAGAAGACTTGTACGATCATACCTGATCTTCATCATGTAAAACTTCAGAAGAATATACTATTTTTATACCTTGTGTTTTCTACAAGAACCTCACCGAACCATGAGTTTAACACATCGTCGTAAAGATAATACCGACTTCGTAAGTGATCTACAAAACCCCAGACACTCCATTGAAGATGGAAGTGCAATACCAACCGACTTAGCGTATAGATTATCGCTAGTCTAACATTACCTCATAGGGCGCCTTATCATACAAGGCACAAGCCCTAATAATTGGTGGCAGCCGGACCAGAAGAACTCTACAACGTCCTACGAAGAAAAAACAGAATAATAATCATGAAGTCAACGACGACGAAAGCAGCAGATTCTTCAAGCAACTTAGTATCATCGTTAGTGAATAACTTCAAGAAACAAAACCGACGTGTCCTTTTCCTACGGCAACGGAAAAGCTTCGTCTCTCATTAGAATCATTCAAGAAAACATCGTTAGTGAGCGTTTCCGGCACTGCAAGAAACAAACCGAACGCGTCTGCAGCATCGATCTTTCAAGGGCTCGAATCATCGTAACAACGCGCACGGGGAAACTGAAGCCAAACCAGGTCATCCGCTAAATAGAGGAGGACCAAGGCCGTGTGTCGTTATCGGAACACCGTGACTTCCCACAAAAGCAAGCTAAGTACAATTTTTTATTCATTTGGAGTAACTTTGAGGGTTTCCTTTGCAGGTCGAATTTCGTTATTCTGTGGCTGAAGTTACGAGACATTCTTAATCTTACTTTTTTACAGAAATTATCTACATCATTGAGATTTCGCTACTGCGAGTTTTTTATCTTTGAGTGTCTGTTTCCAGAAGTTCTACTGATATATCATAATCATATACTATGTTAATTTTATCATTTTGGGAGATTATTAATCCCTTACGTAACAAATCATTATTAAACAGTGAATATGCGTTTACGCAGTGGACGTCTGTATTTATACAGATGCATAGATAGGGTCGTTAAGCACCGTAGTGATTAGAAAACACACAAAAAACAAGTGGAACACCGTACAAAATCTATATAAATTAGAGGTAACACTATTTCGGTCATGACAATAAATGCTCCTTTGCAAAGTCCCGATCGCAGTTTTAGCCTTGAGTTTTTGAGTTATATAATATCGAACCTCAATGACTCAACTCAACTTTAAAATATGGCTGGATTGCAAGGAATAACATGTCTGTAAAAAACTTTCATCAGGCTAAATGCGTGACCAGGATCCCTCACTATTTCAAATTTTAGCAAAAGAATGAATAAGTACAAACAGTTAATATTGAATACAGTAGAGATAACTTGTCTTATTAGTAATCGCTCAGTTCCTAATAGTTCGTCATTCATTGCTTTATACGTAACCAGCAACATAATGCTAAAAACACACAATACGTTACCGATGGTAATAAAAGAGAAGGATCCTAATTATTACAAAAAGAAATAGAAACAGTAGCCCGTTCAGAATCAAACAGCGGTCAGGTTAGTCAAAAACTGCCGAAGTGTTCAAAGCATAGCAAATTCCACACAATAAGCGACTCTAGCAGAGTGGGGAAAAGCGATGTGGTTCATACCAATATCTTTTTGAATTAAAAAGGATTTTTCCTATGAAACACACGACCGTATAAGTAATCAGAGCAGGTTTTCGTTTAATTTTAATACATTAAGTTATAATAAATACTGGTGGATTCAGCCCGACTGTACGCGCCGTAAAAAAATTAGAAATATCTAGTTTTATTTCTTTAGTACACGTATTATCCTGTATTTACGGACTCACTGTCTGTGTTCGAACTTCCCTAATGAGAAGTCCGGATAAGCGAGCGCTTACAGATACCTCTATAGTTATAAAAAAAACGTTGATCTGTATGTAGTGTAATTGTAAGATCATCTAGAAATGAGACAGTTAATCAAATAATAACTTATATAAAGGAACTATACATTTGTCTCATAAATCGTAACATTGTTCAAATGACCCAACAGAATTCTCCACAACCGCAAGTCGTACTTTGCACGCAAAAATCTCGAGAAGCATGCACCCTCGAATGTCTTAGTGCGTGTAAAAAGACTTTGCTGGGAAATGAAATTTTTAATCCTTCCCGACACTCTGAAATATAAACGATTTCCGCGAACAAAGCCCTAAAAGTATACATAATCGTGGATACGGGAAGTTATAAATATCGCATTTTTTATTGTTGCTAGTTTTTAAATCACGCCCAACCAGTCGTGGATGAATCTCTCTGATAATCTATCTAAAGTAATATCCGTAAAGTCATTCAAGCAGAGGTGATTCAGCAGAATTTTTTTTGTTTATCTTCTACCTGATACCAGGAAGTTTCTCCACTAGCGAGTGTCTCTGGGAGAAAACGGATGTCATTGAAAACAAAATACGGTCTAAGGACAAACATAAAGCTATATACGTACCTTCGTGTAGAACCCCAATGTAAATTTCAAATAGAGATAAATGACGAAGTTGAAAAAAGTTAGTAATAGGAGTCATTAGGAAATCAACTAAGCCCATATAATTTTTCCCTCAAATGTCATGCCATAAAAGATCGGACTTGGCGTATCTGCGTAGATTTCTGACGCTTAAACAGGAAACGACGCCCGATAGTTTCCAGTGCCATGTACCGACGACATCTTATCTGTTAGGTTAGGTTAGAAAATTTTTTTTTTTTGTTTTTTTTTTTTTCACCAATTTCGTGGACTTACTTAAAGGCTTTTGCCCTGATACCATTACCTAAGTGATTGTACCTCATATACCGTTTTCAGCACACTCAGGGGACATTATCAATTTTTACATATGCCTCTGGCTTACGTTGCGCCCCAATTACAATATAGTGTTTGGAGACTTTTAGGGGATACTCTACATGCCTATTGGTTGGTCTTATAATCTTTTCTAATACCTTAGAAGTACATTCACATAAACTAGAGCTAGTGCTACAGAGACAAAGACAAATAATCTCAGAGTAAAATATCTAAATGTGAGTTTTTTAAAACCGAACATGTTTATCTAGGTTTTATGTGTCTGGTCAAGGTCTTAAAAGTAGTCCATGGTAAGGTGTCGGCTATTCATAACTTCGGTACTTATTAACGTAAAAGGGGGATACAGACTTTTGCGCTGTAGTGGGTATTACAATCGTATGTAAATATGTAACTCTTCAATCATGACAGCTCCTTTAACAGATCTTACGAAGAAGAGCGTAGATTTATTATGGTCTAAAAAGCATCAACAGGCGTTCGATATCTTAAAAGCGGAATAATGCAGCTTACCTAACTTAAAAATCCCTGATTTAAATAAGGAATTTTTTTTTTATTGCAACAGACGCCTCAGACCAAGGGGTAAGAGGGATACTACTTCAGTAATATGATAAACAGTTCTTCCCTATAGCTTTTTATTCACGTAAACTAAGCCCTCTGAAAGTAAATATACAGTAATAGGCAAGGAAGGGCTAAGTATCTTTAACTCACTAGTATATTTTAAGTTCATAATCTATGGCTATCCTGATAAAGTCCTTACTGAACATGAGTCTTTACCGAGTTCAAAGGCTTTAATCACAGTCCAAAAGGAACTCGGTGACAAATGATCATTCAGGTCTTTGGAGCCAAGATAAGATATCTACCTGGAAAGCAAAATATCATAGCTGACGCATATCCCGCAATCCCGCACCATACCGCAAAGAACCATTAATTAGACTAAAAGATATAGAAACATCCGTACCTATTGTTAAAACCGTATCTAAACAAGAAATTTCCTTACCCAAGAGATCGCGAGCATTGAATATCTGGGTTGGAGCGCAGAACTGTACAAACTGAACAAACAAGAGTCAACAGACATAACCCAAACAATAAACACTTCGAAACGGAAACAGAGTCAGCAGCAATAAACACCAAACAATAAACACTTCGAAACGGAAACTGGGTCAGCGGCTAAAGCATAAACAATACACACTTCGAAGGGCAGAACCCTAAAGCAAAAGTATATTTAAGTATGTGTATCAGAATAATGTAATCAAATGTAATATTATATGTAGGTCTGTGGCGAGGAAAACCCGAAGAACAGCAGATGACTAACGACCAGGTAGTTTAAATAATCTTTTTCATACCAATCGTCATAAACTGGTTGCATTCCGTCATCCAGGGTTCCCTACTATGTCACAGAAAGCCAAATCACTATGTACTGGCCTACAATGTTTACAGATATAAAAAGCACATAACTAATTGTAACACGTGTCATGAAAACAGGGGACACACTAACACCTGTCAGTTAAGGGCCTATCCTGTGCCAAATCATCCTTGAAAGAATATACTTAGAATTATTAACAGAGTTACGAGTCTGACAGAGGGATAAACACTTCTTAGTGTTAATAGTTCCTTCCACGTTATATAGAATTATAGCACTAAAAACAACACCGCAATTGAGTGCGTTACGAATATTTATGAGTGCTAAATCAGTAAACATGGAATTCACACATAATAATCTGTGACTCGGGTGGTGTAAATCAATAATAATCTCCTTAACATGTTGTGTGAATTCCTTTCCATTAAGAAACCAATAATATATTTGATCACCCAGAGTCATCGGTTTGGTAGAATAACGGATAATTAAATAGGAAGTGTCAATGTCTTACGAGTTACAACTCGTGATGTTGGATCCGAACTGGATTATAGGGGTTCTCGCGGTTTTAAATACCTTTATCATTGATATCTTGTATCTATAGAATTGATGCCGCAAGTAGCCTTATACGGTACGCCGCTAGAACACTTTTCCACTATTCAAGCCAACCATTAATTTATTCAAAGATATATAAAAAAATATATAAATAAATAAATATAAAAAGATAAAATAAATATGGATACAAGTGGAGTCAATATAATACACTCCGTAAGAAGTCGGAAGGGTTACAAATTATAATAAAAAAGGAATCACGATAATATCAATAAGCAAAACGTAACCATTAAATATCCAAATATATATGCGTAAGATTTGAACTCTAACTTAACGCTTAGTAATGACAAATAAGCTAAAAGTTCAAACACATATCAAAACCTACTGACATATTGTCTGTCCCGGTGATTTATTCGTAGTCAATGAAAAAGAAAAAATTAAATAAATAAATAAATAAATAAACTAATAATAAATAAAATAAATAAAATAAAATAAAAGAGATTTTAAAGTCAGGAAGTCTAGAAGTGAAAATGTTATCTATGGAATAATCCTATATGAATCTTATACAGGGCTAATAATATATATAGAATTTGTATGGAACCTTTTTCATATAGTTTGAATAAGGAATATTTATTTAACATAATGCCAACATGAAACTAATATATTGTTCAATTGTACTGTTGTTTTTTTTTTTTTTTCAGACATCTTCTCATGCGGGTGGAGAATTAAAACACTAAAATATCATTTGAAAATACTAAAGTCGTATCTCTTACAGCAAGTAACGTAACTCTTAGCTGGCTGAGAGCAATCTCCTGCCAAGTGACGACGTCATCATTGCCGTATCAGCATTTGTTCCTTTTAACCTCAATATCTGCTTACACAGGCTTCATCTGTGTGTCGTCTCTGCTTGCAAAAGCAGATTGACTGGAGAGGAATGCTTAGTTCATGAACTTCACATGTGGTTCATAGGTCACATGACAGGCCACATAACATATTCTTATCCGTGTGTGTAATGCAATTAGTTAAGGACTTGTATCATTTTAAAATTAATGAACAATATAAGCAATAGAATTTCTATAACACAAAATGAATTAATTTTTTTTTTTTCTGAACCTCATAGGACATTTAGAAGTATCAAGATATGTATATATGAAATATTTACTTGCAACATTAGCCATTACAATTCAGTAAAACATTCATGGGAAAATGTCACATTTTCTTGAAAAACCCAAGTTTATATAGAAATTAGTTACATAGTGGGTTTTTCGTTGCATCTCCTACCTATTAATAAAGTTTTTAAAAAAATTAACCTCAGAGGATGCGCACGAGAAAATTGAATATGAAACTTTTGTTAGGGCACATCGAATCATGATAATATTCTCTTTGACTCTTATGCTGCCTGGGCAATCTTACAAATAGCTCCATTTTCCACTTCTTTGTCTAGTAAACTTACTACCAGTATATCGAATTTTCTTTGAGATTCGTATTGATATCTATTTATTTTTTATATTATGGATATTTTTACAAGTCATCATAGACTTGGATAGGTTCATCATTGTTAATGCCCATGGATAAAAAGTTTGTACAGCGGACTCTTTTTGAATTCAAAATATCAGCGAATTCATGTGGGTTAAGTCTGGTCTAAATGGCTCTCTTCCCTCCCCTGTATTTGGATGTCGTCTGAATTTACTTTTGCCCTTGTGACAAGTATAATTTCACTTGCAGGCTGATTAATGGAACCTGGTTACAGTATCCTGCAGTACGAGAGTTTCACATCGCAACTTCAAAAAAATCGTTCGTCGTGGCGGACGACTACAGTCAAGTAACAACCGCCTACAATGTGAAAGGAATTTCATGGACTTCTTCGACCGACACGTATCTCGTCGTTAATCTCGTTTTCATGCGGAACGCTCCAGCGGCTGTCGGAATTCGACTACAAAAGGGACATACTTCCGACAATTACGACCCGAAGGATATTCAACTCTACTTTGCTGGCGAAGGACTCGTGCTGGGGATGTTTTTTTTATTCATCGCGAACGTAATCGTGTAGCTTAGGATGCAGAGAATAAGTATGAGCGCAAAAATAGAACGTTGGACCCGCCCAGGCAAATTTTCCCCTTGTTTTAACCATTGAAAAAGGCCGTTTCAATTGGCTATAGGTGGTTGTCTGGAACTGTGTAATGGACGAAAAGTTGTTCGAAAGCTAGTTAAAAGTGAAGTAGTATAACCTCGGCGGTCATGGTATCCTATATATATGAAGTGTCATGTATCCTATATATATGAAGTATCAATGTATCCTATATATAATTGATCATAAATAACAGAGTCGAAATATATCTTTGCGTGTACGCAATAGGAATCTCTTATATAAATGATCATAAATAACAGAATCTAAATATATTTTTGCGTGTACGCAATAGGAATCTATTTTAAGTGCACATATATTAATCATAATTTTATGAATCCATATACATATGTATAAACAAATCAGGTAGCCTATAATCAATCTGTTACCTTTTATCATACCAATATCTGCAGTTATTTATGAGTTAGTATATTGATTAATGAATCAGATATATAACATTTAGCATAAAAATCAACGAATCAATCAGCATAACCATTAATAATTTTATCAATTCATATATGAAATTTTTTATCAGTTAAAATATGATTTTTATCATGTTAATCTTCATTCTATGCAATTATCAGAGTACATTAGTATTTTCTGTAGCATAAGTATCTTAAAGAGATGAAGTGAAAAACTGTATCATCCTATATCACGTGATCACTATTATTTACCAATATCATTGTTTTATATTTTATTACTTGAATCAATTCATGTACACAATGAATTTTTATTTACTTATATATATATATTCACCAGTAGTCTGTATCACACTCCTATAAGTCAGATGCAAGTCAAGTTTGAGTAATATTCAGTAGCTGGTTTTTGGTAGCTGACCGAGCTGATGTAAGTGTTTACATAATAAAAATATGGAATGTTAGTCCATATATAAAAATAAAAGTCTAAAACTAAAGAGGTCAACCAGATTGCTTGCAGGAATGTGATCAGACTAGAGACGCTAAAGATGACGTATACAATAAAAGTAGGCTAAGATAACATGCCGTCATCTGTGGTCATTCATTTGTTTTGAAACAGTCCAAGCTCCCTGCTTGAGACAACTACCCCGACCTATTATTCAAACGGCCTACGTGATCTGTAGCGTGTCTCATTCGATTGTGTGTTCGTATGAAACTATGTCATTGTATGTATGTTCATATGTTCGAACTACTGTCTGTTCCTTCATAACTTGTAACAGAGATGGTAGACAGGCAGAAGAGAGTTAGCTATCGTCATTAGAAGACCTGTACCTCTTTACCTAAGCTTTATCATGTAGAGGAATAGGATTAGCCATCATCATTGGCAGAAGCGATCAAGCTATCGTCATAGAAGACTTGTATGATCATACCTGATCTTCATCATGTAAAACTTCAGAAGAATATACTATTTTTATACCTTGTGTTTTCTACAAGAACCTCACCGAACCATGAGTTTAACACATCGTCGTAAAGATAATACCGACTTCGTAAGTGATCTACAAAACCCCAGACACTCCATTGAAGATGGAAGTGCAATACCAACCGACTTAGCGTATAGATTATCGCTAGTCTAACATTACCTCATAGGGCGCCTTATCATACAAGGCACAAGCCCTAAGTACATATACGTATACACACATTTCTTGTGTACATATCTTCCGTATTCTTTTCCTTAAATTTTTCTTCTTCTTAAAAATAGTAAGGAAAATATGGTTTCTGGTCTAGACACAGAAAAGAAGACAGGTAGACTGACTTCAACTACGGCACCTGTTAACTATAGCACCAACAAAACCTATGTTTCCGACATTTTTAAAGCCAATAGTGACTTTAACGAAGTATATTCAGTTTTTGTGTTGTCTAGATGACATTTAACCATGGATTAGTTTGTAAAAAAAAGACTTGGCAATTTTATTATTTTATTGTATTTCAGGAAAGCTTTGAAATGCACAGCTTTTATTATCAATAAAATGTTTATTTCTTCGTATATTCTTCACTTGAGTTTCAGACTGTGATTTCCATTTCTCCTGGAGTTTTTTTTTTTTTTTTGGAGGAGCTAGTGTACCTGGAATCAAAAAAATATATCTTTGAATCTCTCTTCAGTTACAATTTAATTAAGGTTCTCACTTTCAAGACATCAAGAGGTGAGGGAATGCAAAGACTTCAACATTTTGCAACTTATTTGCAGTTTCGCAATCAAAGAATATTTGATTTCAGCCAACTGATTTAGAAATATCAAATGATGTGGTCATTGAGGAGCCAAATAACCAATCACGAGCAATCAGGAGGAAGGTTGGTGATAAATAATGTATAAAACTTAGTTAATGAACAGACGGGGTCAATTGATCTGCCTTCACGCTACCCGGGTGAGCTTAATAACATAATTGGGAGGAAAATCAGAGGGATATGCCCTCCGACATTTTTTATCTCTGCACTAAAGTTATAAGATAATGGGGGCAAATGAAGCAAGAGGTGAGGAAACCCTCTCCAATTACCCATTTGACTAGTTCTTTATTTTAAAAGTCTGGTTCGGGTTCTTTTGTTTTGATACAGTTGCATGGTTTCGTTCACAATGAAATATTTCAAAACACACAGTAGAATTGGTAATATTGAACAATCCTTTCCGATAGTTCCTTGAATTACTTATAAACATTTCTAATTTTGTAGAGATGTCTCGGACTTGACTCATCACTCCCAAGTTATCTAACGTTGTCCATCGAAGTAGTAGAATTCAGCGGTTGGGCATCGTCAGCGAGAGAGAGTCTTTTGCATATGGACGACAACAGCAGTCTATGAGTAAATTTTGGTTTCGTTTATAGGATATGTACAAATGAGGTTGAACTTATGTGCTTTGCTATTAATACTGACATAAATACAGATCAGTAATTACTTCATTGTTAACTGATTACTGAAAGTCCTACAGGGCAGACAACTTGTTAATGCTATCTACCCATTTTGTAAAATAGTATTTATCCTGTATGAAATAACCGACATAATTTCACTAATTTATCTTAATTCTTTCTGACTGTGAATGAAAGTTACGAAATTTAGGCTATAAAGCCAAGCACCGGTGCACTCTCAGCAGTCTTGTGACACTGAAAAGAGGGAGGTCTTCGATGCGGAAAATTATGTAAATTCTTTAGGTAGTTACCATACAGGTTAATCAGGTAAATGCAAAAATAACGAAGTTTACATGCATATTTTAGGCTCAGAATATTTTTTTTATTTATTTGTCCTCAAATTGTGTGGAAACAAATTTAACACAATAAAGTAATGGAATGAATATTAAGCAAAGATACTAGCGATATCATAGAACATGTAGGAAGCGCATAGAATGAAGATGGGTAAAATATGCAAAATATGGTAAACTTTAGACACACGGAATACAAATGAGCAAACCAGCATTTCCCGACATCACGAAGATATATACTTGAGGAAAATTTCATCCATAGGTTTATGCCAGTGCCATAGATAATGCGGTTTAGCTTTAATTCCCAATAAGCATAAGTTCATTTTAATTCAAAATACTTAAAGCTCTTTCCTCTACATTATTGACGGGTAATTGAATTTGTAGCGTGCAGCTGCCATTTTAAATGACTTTCATGTCCAACGCCCAGTTAATGACTGAACAACCTCGGCAGCCTTCGACGTATGATTGATCCTTTGAGGTTTTCTTTTATTATTTTTTAAGGAAAACATTATTATTTATTTGTCAGAGAACATTTTTTTTTTCTTTCTTAGGAAAAACTTCCTTTGTTTTTTGTTAGGCAAAATTTCTTTTTTATTTGTTAGGGAAATTTTCTTGTCTTATTTGTTAGGGAAAATTTTTTTATTTGTTAGGCAAAATTTCTTTTTTATTTGTTGAGGAAAATTTCATTTTTTGAGGGAAAATTTCTTTTTTTTATTCGTTATGGAAAATTTCTTTTTTTATTTGTTAGGGAAAATTTCTTTTTTTATTTGTAAAGGAATGTATATTTTTTATTTGTTAGAGAAAAAAAATTTTATTTGTTAGGGAAATTTTTTTTTATTTGTTAGGGAAAATTTCGTTTTTATTTGTTACGAAAACTTATTTTTTTATTTGTTTGGGAAAATTTCTTTTTTAATTTGTTGGGGAATATTTCTTTTTTTTATTTGTTACGAAAAATCTGATAGAAAATGAATGTCAGATTTCCTGACGATAATTTCATTTTAAATTTGGTAGATGTTCGATTTAGTTTAAAGAGCTTTTATGTTTTCTTTCATTTGTTCTTTTTTCCCTTTTTCGCAAAGTTTGTTCCATTTCTCGTTACAGAATACGTCTTACCTTCGTCGAATAGTAACTAATATTTGCCTTCTCCTCCTCCTCCTCCTCCTCCTCCTCCTCCTCCTCTTCTTCTTCTTCTTCTTCTTCTTCTTCTTCTTCTTCTTCGTTCTTCTTCTTCTTTTCTTCTTCTCGCTAGAATTTATTGGAGCTTGCCATCGCTTTCCTTTTGAAATTGGAAGGAATTTTCGAAGTGCCCTCCAAGCTTGGATAGACAACTTTCTTCTCGATTCGTTTTTAAGTGTTTTTCTCTTCATTATTTCTTGTAATCCTCTGATAAGGTCTTACAATTCCATTCGTTGTAGGAAATTATATCTCTTTTTGTTTTTGTCAATCCTTAAGAGTCTCATATCTCTAGGATTTTCAGTGGTGAATGGCTGACATATCTTAGATCCTTTTAGTTGAAATTTTTTATTTGTTTCTAACAATGGTTTGTGCCTAATACTTCAAACGAGACTAACGTCTTCATATAAAAACATCCTTTTTTTATTCCTATTTATAAGGCGTTTTTTCTTACTTAAATATGAAAATCTCTGCTCAGAACATCTTTCAAAACAGTAAAGCTACCAAGGTATGTGCACATCCCAGAAATATCACCATCATAAGGATATTGTACGTTCGAGAGGTTGATGATGAAAAGCACAATCGATTTTTGCAGAGATTAGAAATTTTATTCTGTAAAATAATCCAGAAACTATTGTATTGGTGGAGCGTTGAGATACCAGTAGTAAACACCAGTTTTATTTATTGCTTCTTTTATAAAAAAAAAAAAAAAAATCAGTCCTGCAAATGTCAGGAGGTGGGGGAATATCTGCCTGCCCTTCCCCTAAGTTATTTAGTGTTTATCTTTCTTCATAGTGGGTCATCCATCAGACAATAGTTACCATAACCTTTTTCCTTTTCACATTGAGGATTTTTACGTATATATTTCAAAAATAATTTCCATGTTTGACAGGTTAACCATTAACTGTAATGCTTGCACTTTATTAGGTACATATTAATAGTATATTTTCTTGCGAAGTTGGAGTATATAAAAGACGAGTACAAACCACTACCACCGGAGTCAGTTCTGTCTCATGGCAGTCATAAAAAGATATTTAAATAAGACATTTTTCACTTTGTCATATCGCCTTATGCCATTGAAAATTATTTTTGGGTTGAGATGGCGATTAACACTTAACCTGTTAACTAAATACCGGTGTTACTGCCTTCGTTCCCAAAATATTGCGCATCAATATTTGTACTGTGATATCGGTAAAATAATCGGTATTAGTACCGGTTTTGAAACTTTTAACTGCTGAAATAATTATGCAATGTATTTGCTTGGCAGAGTTTAGTAATGAATTGTTACATCAACCATCCAGTATATCCTGTATATACTTTGCTGTATGATTTTTTTTTTTTCTAGTTATCTAGTATCCACATGAATGATAAAATGATTAACACAGTCTATTTTTCGGACACCAGGAATTTATAAGTCTATGAAGTTAGTAGAATATTAAAAGGCAATAGCCAGCAATAGTCACAATGTACAATAAAGCATTAAAATATCGTTAAATGAACTTATTAGTTTGCAACGTAGAGATGTTTAAAAGAGAAGTTGTAAATAATGAAGCTTAATCTATACTTTGTTTTTACTTGTTTTTTCCCAGAAGGCTTAAATTAGAGATGTAAAGAGACAACCTTTGAACCTATTTAAACATAAGTGTGCATGTTATGGCTTCAGATTGCTGTTATTAAATATTCAGGCATAAATTCTATATCGTTCACAAAAAACAACAGTAACAACTATCTGTGGAAAACGATGAAAATTCGACGCGTTGGCACCTCTGGAAAGGAATAATATTTGGGAGATGAGAAAGCGAATCTCAAAGATCAACCGAATAACTTTATTGAGGTCTCAAGGAAAACCTCTTAATGGCATTTACGATCCCTTCAGGAAATCTTGACCGTTTTCCCCCGCTGGTTCCTTCTGCAAACATTCCTGGGACCCGGTTGGAGCTCCATTGTTTTCAGACTCCATTCAGTAACGTTTCCCTAATATAAAATGCAAAATAACAACCTTCGTTTTTGAATACTTGTTTTGTATGTTTTGTGAAAAAAAACAAGAAGTTTTCCACGTCCACCAAAAATTCATTGCTTTGAGGCTTTATTAATTAACAGACAATTTTCTTTATGAAAACCAAGAATGTTCCTCACCTCCTGTAAGCGGTACAGAGAAACAATTTTTCAATATGGATTTTCATGATAGATATAGCCTACATTTCTGGCCTTATATATCTGATTTACTAAAAATTTCCCTTTCACTATAAGAAGTTCTTGGAGTGGTATTATATTGTTAAAGTTTGTTCTCTCAGCTGTTAAACTAGCATCTGAATCTTAGTCAACCCCCATTAGCCAGGACTAAATATCAAAAATTGTTTCTTTTTAACGGCTCGTTTTTTGGGAGATATAGTACACACATACATACACACACACAGATTATATATATATATATATATATATATAGATATATATATATATATATCTATATATATATATATATATATATATATATCGAGCTACAATGTCCTTTAATATCTAATTCGCTCTACCTCGGAATTAATATATTTTTGCATATATGCTTAACCGATGGGGAATTTTTTCTCGATAATAGATTTACCTATTATCGAGAAAAAAAATCCCCTTCGGTTAAGCATATATGAAAATATATTAATTCCGAGGTAGAGCGAATTAGATATTAAAGGACATTTGTAGCTCGATATATGTATATGAATCACGGTAATGTGATATGACTTATATATATATATATATATATATATATATATATAATATATATATATATATATATATATATATTGTATGTATGTATAGGGACTACAAATATATTATATATATATATACATATATATATAATATATATATATAGTGTGCTTTTGGGGCAATGTTTTTCTTGTATGGAAATTTCGTTCAATTCGATGGCGTTTTTGTAGTTGATCAACTTTTTATTATTTTTCACAATATCTTCTAAATCTTCTACGTGCTAGCAAATGTAGTTGATGGCTAAAGGAACGGGGATTATCTCTTTGTTCCAAAGCTGCTCCGTCACTTGTGGCCTCTTCAAAGTTTGCTACATTGTTTGTTGTTGCTTTAGATTTAGGGTCCATAAAAATTAATAATACATTTAAATACAATACAATAAAATAAAGTACAAAAGATTTTTTAGCCGATTTTAAGTTGCACAAAAATAACACATTACAATAAACCCCCACACATTTTTTTATGTGAAATATAATGGGAACAAAAACGACGTGTCCGGTCGTTTGGCAACTGACGAAAATTTAAATACATCTGCCGAGATATGGATTACGGGGAAAGGATGAATGTGAAGGACTGCGGGAGGGGTGAATGATTAACTGAGAGAGAGAGAGAGAGAGAGAGAGAGAGAGACGTGATTCAAGAAGTGTTGTTGCCATTATTTGAGTTGTTTACTATTTCGGTGGTAGATAACATTGGCTGCCTGCAAGATGGGAGAGATGTTTCTGTTTCCAGTTGGAGGTTCAGGGTCGGTCTTTGTAATAAAATGCAGACTGATTCTGGTATGATTAGTCAGTGGAAGTTTAGTTGGTATTCTCCACTTGTTCCTGAGTCTTCGGTTTTGGGTTAGTGATCGAAGTAGTGTTGGTGGATGGCTCCATTATCCCGATGGGCCTGTAGGCGTCTTTTTGACGTTGTAGAAGTCTGTCTAAACAGGATCCAGAGATCCTGTGTCTAACGTACTTTTTTAGGAGGCTGGCATATCCTCTATGAACAAATAAAACGGTAAACGACGTTGGCACTGTCTTCTTTGTTCGAGTTCTGGTTGGTGTTGTTCCGCATAACGAGGGATGCAGTCAGATTATGCTTGTAATAGACTGAACCTTAACCCGTTCGAAAAGGTCTTTGGGTGTTGTCCCTCTGCTGATGATGCTGGTGATCGCCTTCGTCTCTTCTTCAAATCTTTTGCCGTATTTAGTCCGATGATAAATTGTTTTTATCATCCTCACCTGTTGTTCTGGTTTCACTGTTGTGAAGTTGTCCAACAATTCTCCTTATTACTTCTTGTACTGGTTTATCCTGAAATCCATTGTTGGTCAGGAGTTGCTGGGCTCACTCGATTTCCAGGGGAGTCTTCCACCACGTAGAGCAGTAGGTTATAGCTCTGTTGATATAGGCATCAATCACCGACCTTTCGTAGGCTAATGGGTATTCCTCACGTGCACTGAGACAGCGCGCAGAGTTTGTTGTCGCCTCCGTATAGCTTTTCGTGTCAAACCGTTGACCATTTTGAGTTACAAAGGCGTCTAAGGCAGTTTTCTCTCTGCAGTGTTAAACCGTGAAATTCAGGGAGGAATTATTCTTAGGTTCTGGGGCTAATTTTACGTCTTCATGTTTGCCTTTTATTGTGACAAAAATATCAATATAACTCAAGTATATGGCGTGGTTTTTTATGATTGACAAGCGTTATGGTTTCGACATAGTCCATAGGAAATATTAGCAAAACGAACTCCGAGAGGAGACCCCATTGCTATGCCGTTACCCTCCCTAAATAAGTCACCCTTGTAAGAAGAAAGGGGCATCTTTAGTGCAGGCTACCAACATTGATTTTAGCGTCCTCTCTGGTATTGGTAGTGGTTCTCGATTTGAGTAGTATAGCAGTCAAGTATCAGGTCAGTGGTTTCATCCACCGACAAGTTTGTAGACAAACTCTGCATCGATAGAGAGAGAGAGAGAGAGAGAGAGAGAGAGAGAGAGAGAGAGAGAGAGGCTGTCTTCATCCAATTCTGCGTCATGGAGGAAATCGATGATTTCTGTGCTCGATCTTACTGAGTATTTTGATGGGAAGCATGGTAATATAATCTCGTGCAGTTTTTTTCTAACTGTTTTATATGTATATATATATATATATATATATATATATATATATATATATATATATTATATATATATATATAATATACTTTTAGTATTAAAATAACGGTAAAATCCTAACAAACTTTCAAATATTACCATAACGATTCACTCGGCATCACTCGTAACCTCTTTAATTAATTATTCCCATTCCTCAAAGACTCTGAATCGCCCTCTCCCTTTCACCAAGGATATTATCCCTCCAGCTGCTCCTTTTAGCACATTCATCTTCGGTTCCTCGTTCCAAGAGGCGCCCGAATCTCTCGTTCTGTGAAAACCTTGGCGTAATTAGGGCCACCTCCCCCTGCTGAAGAGACTCTTGCCACGCGTTTATTGGAGGTCCTATGCACCTGCTTGTTAGGAGAACACATGGCCAGGGACACTGCGAGAGAGGGGCGACAGGGATCCCTGTCGAATTGATTCTACTTGTTTATTGATAAATAGGAATGAAAAGATGGAAAGGTTCAGACTTCGAACTTGCCCAGCGTTGTTAGAAATTATTGTTTCTCAGCCTTTATCTGTTTTCAGTACGTTGAGTTCAGCGTAAGTATTTGGGAATATGTATTGCTCAGGACGAACAGAGGAATATTTTGTAACTTCTTAAACAACGAGGAAACTCGTTTCAGTACGAAAATATTTAGTTCTGTTGGAATATGTCAAACTTTCGTTATAAAACGACATCTTATGATGACATTTTTCTACTTTTGTCGTATAAACACTAAAAATCCTTTATGGCAAATTTAACCCCAAATTATGGGTATCATTTTTATCTTTCATTCCTACGAAAGGAGGCTAAATATTACATTATTACGTATGCAGTATAAAATAATTCATCTGAAATTTTCCAATACATTCTGTTACAAATATTTAAAAAGAAATAACCCTGTGTGTACCGCAGAATGGGGCTCCAAATTGAAAATCCTTATTATAATCATGGAAGCTTACAAAAAGTGTTCGACTGAACTATTCAATACTCAGTATTCATCAACGACATTTGCAGACAACCTAAATAAAATTTGTAAGTTATGTTGATAACCAAATGTACAAACATGTCTCTGAATTTAATGGCAGGAAATATCTGGAAGAATATATGGAACACTTGATGAATCGCAATGGTAATCGATCATTGCGTATCCTGGTCATTCCTGCTTTATTACCAGATTAGTTTAGTGTCTGCCTGGTGGCATAATACCACAGTAAAAACATCCAAGTATTTGTAGCTTATCTGGCTGTAAAAATCGAAGTGTAATAATTTCTAGTCTTATATACCCTTAAGGAAAACGATGCATACAGGTAACACATACACATGCACATATATTATATATATATATATATATATATATTATATATATATATATATATATATATATATATATATATATATATATATATATATATATATATATATATATATATATATATATACATACATATATATAATATATATAATATATATATGTATATATATATATATATATATATATTACTCTGATTTTAACTCGTTCACTCCTAGGAAATGTAGTTAACACTGAAAAATTTGGCCTTGAATGGAGGACGAGAGATCAGAACAAAAGGAAAAAAACTACTCAGGCATAAGGCCGATGTTATTGAGGAAGGAGGAATTTACATAATAGCTGGACTTTAGTTTCGAATGCAGTGTATTTACATGAATTTACAGAGGTCCAGGAGACTAATAAGGGGGTCGCTTGCACGATCCACCAGAGCATGTGGCTGGGGCAATCCAGACACGGCGTTCAGAAATTTTGCGCAAACGGATGGAAAATGCAAGCTTGCTCCAAGGGTTTCCAATTCCTACCACAATCAGGCCCGGTGTTTGTCTGCAAATAGATAGGACATTACACACTACTTCTTTCAATCAAAAAGGCCACTCATGGGGGGGCGCGGGAGGGGGGGGAGATGAAATGACTGGGAATTTACACTAAGAGAACTCTTTCGTTGCTTGAATTTGCCAGGGGGATTTTCACTAGTATCACAAGCTTGGAGGAATAATGGTAGGAGACGCCTTGCTGCCGGATAAGGGAAGCCACTCAGGTCGCTGGCCGCCATATTGGGACTGGCAACTGAATCCCTGGGTCGACCGTAGGTACGCGACCTTGCGATGACTAAGGTGTCACACTTTTTAATTTTGATACGCTGTTATTTTAATTCGTTCTTTTAGATTTCTTGTGTGCATACTCTTCTGCTTACGGTACACATAATTTCGTACTCCATTTTATCCCCAGACAGTTAACACGTTTACTGAAACTATAATTCCTTGATGAAAAAATAAGTGAATTTGAGGGAAGTGAAGCTACTATTCAATTCATTATGGTATTCAACATCTTAATTGACATATCAAATTCTCGAAATCTAAAAGTAAAAGGATTTAAAAGCCCAATTCAGAATAATAATGCAAGTGATATTAAAGATTTTCTAATATTAGCAGAAACATATATCAGATCTTTGATACTTCAGGTTGCTAAAGACATCTTAAAATCAAATAGAAAAACTGGTTTCATTGGCTTCCTCCTATTGCATACGAAGTCTTCAGATTCTGTACGAAACCTGTATTGCATCAGATGGTGGGCCTTTACAATTTTTGATGGCCTACAAATTCAGTCAGGATCATATTGAACTACTCTTTGGTCAAGTAAGAAGCATGGGAGGCCATAATGATAATCCAACAGCGAGACAATTCTCTGCTGCTTACAAAAGGCTACTTGCACATAATGACGTAATGGATACCATTCGTGGCAACTGCTTGCCATTAGAGTCGGTGCCCCTATTAACTGCTTCAAGCAGCATAAGGAATATAAATGCTTCTGTTTCAAGACATCGAATTTTAGATGTTCAAGAAGCATATTCAGATGACAAGGAAGATGATTGTGATCATAGTCCAAACCATTACCACTTGTCAAAATGTTCACAGAAAATAGTTGCTTATATTGCAGTCTTTGTTGTTTTTAAGTTTAAAAAGTCTTTACAGTGTGAGGTCTTCATTGATGCATTAACGTTAACAGACGCTAATTTTCGTCACACCCTTATCAAATTAAAAACCAAAGGAAAATTGGTGTATCCATCAAATGATGTTATTGATATATGTAATACATGTGGAAAAAATATGAGGGAAATGTTGTCCTGCAACAAAATACTGGGGAGAGTTAACTTCCATAAATTAGTTAGTTCAGTATTGGCAGCTTACAGAGGCCAAACAATATTTTCAGAGTTCGATTACCACATGTATGATACTCAACCATTGGACAATCACTTGCACTTATTGATTAAAACAATAACTGAAAAATATTTGCAAGTGAGATATAATTATGCTGGTAAGCAAATTACTGCTAAACTTCAATCACAGGTCGCAGGAAAGAGTCGCCAGATATATACTAAGCTCATTCATTTTAGCGGTCAATAATTCCTAATAGTAGGCATTAACAAACAGTAAGAACTAAGCAATTAGCAGACATTATGAGAGTAGCTTTAAAATTGTGCCAGTTATAGGTTATATGTATATAAGATTATGAAAAATTTGTACTGTATTTCTGAGTAATAAAGTAAGGTATTATGTATAATGAAATAATCAACTATGTTCTTTAAAAGAATGATAAAATGTCTAACACTTTTTGCCTCCATTTATGCCATGAAAAGACGCATTATGAACATAAAAGAAAAGAAAAGTAACAGAGGGGTTTCTATTAATCCTTATGGTGTGGTCTCTCTTTTGCCATTCCTAGGCGTGGCTGCCCCACAGTAAACTGGCTTCACTTTACTTAACGGTCTGACCCATGCGGGGTGCCTCCTACCATTATTCCTCCAAGATCACAAGGGGAGTAATCACAGAATTGAACCCAGATGGGGGAATGAGAAACTACACAAGGCGGCTTGATAGTCTTCTCCTTGATGTTTCTATGCACTATGGGCTTTTAAAAAATACTTGGGATTTCCCAGAGGAGAGAAGGGGGAAGAAGCGGCGTCTGCAGGGCGCAGGTGAGGAGATCTCACCACTCTTAGGTCTGGTGTTCTTCTGAGAGCGAGCCGCTGGCCTCTGATCCTTTTAAATCCTTCGTCTTTGTAGGGGGTAATTCCGACAACCAATGAGAGAAGAGATAGCTTTTTCGAGAGAACGGATGCATGAAACTTGGTAAAAGACTTTATTTTCCTTGGTTCTGGCTTAAAATCTTGAACAATTTTATATATATATATATCTAATATATATATATATATATATATATATATATATATATATATATATATATTATTTCTGTGAAACCCGCTCAAATGAAAGGTTAACAATTCAAGCGCTAATGAGTCGGGTAGTTTGGTAAAATTTAAATTTGCTGGTACGTTAGGCCTTATTCGCCTGCCTAAGAAAAAACTTGAGTACGTAGTACTTACATAGAATTTCTTTTATGACCTTTGTGTTTGTGTTTCAATTGTTGATGGCCTGGACTCTCAGTCGAAAAACCGGGATTCGGTCCCATGGTTATTCAGAAATTTATATGTATATATATATATATATATATATATATATATATATATATCTATATATATATATTAGTATATATATATATATATTATATATATATATATATATATATATATATATATATATATATATTCCCATCATTATAACACTAAGAGACAGAATTAGAGCAACATGGATACGAGAGCAAACTAAAGTAGAGGATATTATAACAAATAAAAAGGAAATAGGCATGGACAGGACACATAATGAGAATATAGATGGGCGAAGTGAATAACAGAATGGGTCCCTAGAGATTATAAACGAAGCAGGGGAAGGAAGAGAAGACAGCGGATTGACGAGCTAAGAATTGTGCGGGTATAGAATGGCATAGAAAGACCATAAACAGAAGGGAGTGGAAGGACATGTCTGAGACCTTTGTCCTGCAGTGGACTAACAACGGCTGATGATGATGATATTATATATATAATTTACATCCACAGTAGCTTAGGCATGTTCACAGAACCACGCGTCGTCTCTCTCTCTCTCTCTCTCTCTCTCTCTCTCTCTCTCTCTCTCTCTTAAATATGCGAGAGACAATGATCATTTTGACCTAATAATATCAACCTTTATGTTTAAAGGCTCATAGAATCTCTCTCTCTCTCTCTCTCTCTCTCTCTCTCTCTCTCTCTCTCTTGTGCGCTCCATGATTTCATGCAAGCAAAATAAAGTTCTCTTGACTTTATTACATTTCAAATTTCCCTGTAAATTGGTCTGGGATGCTAATCCCCATCCTGTTGTGATAATGGCGAACTGATATCAAGCCATTTAAGGAGGTATTAAAGGTCGTTTTCCATCGTTTTTTTTTTTTTTTTTTTTTTTTTTTTATCAAATATTTTTATTGGGTTTGGTACTTCGGATTATGGTGCCAGCTTCGCAGAGTTTAGATTCATGATTATTGTAATATAAGCTATTTAGCTGATTTAGGATGAGCAGTATTGTTACTGAATTTCATATTAGATTCGTTTAATATTTACAATTGCATCACGGGTAGTCTGGTGAAGGCCATTTACGTTTGCAATATTCAGGAATTTTATTGAAATACTGTACATCATCGGTTTTTTTAACTGAAGGTCAATGTCAGCAACTCATTTCACTGAAACTAATTAAGATTGCGAAAGCTTATACTCAGCTTCAGAAAAGTATATAATTACTAAGGTATTGACATCATAATCGCGCTGATTCTTTGTTGATGAAAAATAGTGGTAACAATAAAACTGGATGCGACTCATAGCGTGCCTAATATTATCTGTACCTATGAATACAATCCTATATTTCTGGAATGCATAACCGTTCATGTTCTTGTATTATCTGCTATGTCCCATTTATTCTATTTTTAATTGAGTTCTTGTAACGAAGTATTCCGTCTGTTGTCATTCCGTCACGGATGAGTGCAGTCAAGTCAAAATTGAAGAAAATATGTACACTGCCAAATAATATCTTCTGCTTTCAGTTTTATATTTAAAGATAAAATTCGTATAAATGGAAGCTCCTGTGAGCCTTCATGGTCTAGCTAAGAAGGTAGATAATTAGATTATACTTTCTATTGCCGGTTTTGTAGTTAATGAAGTACTGTCTGGGAGCTTGGTAATTGCCCAAGTTACGTGACATTTTTAGTCTGCTTCGTATGTCTGTGTGTGTGTGAGTGGGGGTGGGGGGGGGGGGGGGGGGGGGGGGGGGGGGGGGGGGGGGGGGGGGGGGGGGGGGGGGGGGGGGGGGGGGGGGGGGGTAAAGGGTTATATAGTACAAATAGGAGGACAAAAAGGAGGTGATGTATATTTCAACGTTATTTCCAGCTACCATCAGGACTAAAATACAAAAATAACAATACATAAAATCATTAATGTTAAAATGCAGATATTAGAATCAGAACATAAAAGTTAAAAAACCAACCTAACGCCTCAAAGTAAGAAAGCTGAGTGACCAAGATGGGTACCAAAAGGACAAGAAACATCTAAAGCTTTAAACAGGGGGACAGAAGACGACTGACTTTTCAAAGATGGAACCAGTTGTTTGTTTGTTAACGTCTCTAGAATATGGAGAGAGGTGCCATCAGCTGCTTGCTCTAATCTCATTTTTTAGGTGGCCCAGAACTTCATTGTCTCCTAAACAAACAGAAATAATATATTTTTGAATGACTGAAAAGATGCAGTCTCGAAAAGTAAAATAAGTATTTCGAATTTTTGTATTGATTGGTTTCCTTTGCAAGATGTATGAGCAGGTTCTTTCTCGGTATAGCAACCAGAAAATATCCCGTATTCGTGAATAAACAAATGAAGACATTTTTTTCCCTGGTTGGCATTTAGGCTGCTACTAATTTCTGAATCCTCATTGTTACTGGCAGGTCGGCCTGGAGTATATATAAAGTTGCATTGACTTGGAATTTGTCTCATAACAATACTGTCCTATTAAAGAATCGCTTGGGCCTGAATTGCAATAACAGAATTGAAACAGTAGTAGGTAGTATTACGATGCACAATAAAGGCACACAGTTAAAGAAAGTGATTACATACGTTTTTCGGTTCGATGAAACAAGACTCGAAAATAGTCTTCCAATGATGAAATTGGGGCTCTTTGATGAAGGGGATATTGGGAATAGTGTGACCCTATTAAAGAGCCGAAACGAAACATGCAGTTCAGAGCTTGACAGGTCCTGCGAAAACCCGTTAGCTCCATTATTTTGGGGGCTTCATTTTGTTCGGACTTGCTGTTATTTTCATTCTAAAAATAATTTTATGTAAATTAATTATATATATATATATATATATATATATATATATATATATATATATATATATATATATATATATACATAATATATACACATATATACATATTTTAGTGCTCTCGTATTACATTTACAAAGGAGGCACTAGGTTGTTCTTTTGATCTGCAAAGCAGATATAGTTGGGTAAATACTCTTCATCATTGACTCAGTCTCATCGGCTGTGGTGATATTTCTTAAGTTTCATTCAATTGCTTCCTTCTGATGTAGAGGTTGAGTCGTTGAAACACAGAGTACAAAAATAAGATATATTCTTCTATCTTACATCGTGGAGAGATATAGAGGTTTAGAGAGGTCTTCAAGTGAAGAGTGCTAGTTGAAGTCTCAGATACAATACAATTACAAAACTATAGGAGAGCAAACCTTAGCTCAGCATATGAACATACACACAGATGAACATATGAGGCAAAAGTCACATAGCACGGTTTGTTGGTAGAGCATCAACATGGTTTCTCAAGCGAAAGCATTGTTGACGTTTCACACAACAATGGATATGACTACAGGTGTCTACAAATCAGGACGCTGATACAACAACATCAAGCTTTGTCAACTCTGCATTCACAATGTTTATCACACAGCAAGTTCCTATATGACCCCTTGGGTCATTGGTTTAATTAACAACATATTTTTTATTTTTTTATATATGGAATGTCACATACACTCCTCACATATATGTAAACACTTACATAATTGCTTGGTCGGCTACAAACCAAACACTGATCATAACTCAAGGCATGAAGTTTGACTTGCATTTGACCCATAGGAGTGTGATACAGAAATTAATGTGAATATATAGTTAACTCATAATTGCCAGCAAGTGGTTAAGGAATGATATTCAATTGGTTATATGTAAAAAACCAGATATACAGAAAATACTTATAAGTTAAAAAAAAAATTCATGGTGTGCACAAATACAGATTCACGTATGAGGTATAAGACATATGCCTATGATAATAATAGTAAATAATAATGATCACGTGATATATAATGATACAGTTATATACTGCTACTCATGAGGATACATATACTACAGAAAATACTAATATACTTCTGATAATTGCATGACATAAAGATTTACATGATAAAAATCATATATTAACTGCAATTAGTGGTTCCAAAATGTGATAAGATACAAGGTAACAGATTGATTATAGGCTACCTGATTTATATATATATATATATATATATATATATATATATATATATATATATATATTGATATATTGATTCAAATAAATATGATCAATATATGTGCACAATACAAATGATTAACATAAATGACTAATCTAAGTGATGAATCTAGGTGCACTTTAAATAGATTCCTAGTGCGTACATGCACAGATATGTATTGATTCATTATGTAACTTTTATATTCTTCAAATAAGCATGCTGATAGATATATAATGATTGTGATACTGATACGGATTCTTATTCTTTACTGATATATGGAATACATAAACAAGGAGATTCTTACTACACATTTAACAAGCGTTTCAATCAACTTTTTGTACTTTACACAGTTCCAGACAACCTCCTAGAGTCAAATGAAATGGCTAATTCCAAATGGTTCTAAAAACAATGGAAAATTGTCTGGGCAGGGTCCGACGTTCTGTTGAGCATCCAT
This sequence comes from Macrobrachium nipponense, assembly GCF_015104395.2. Taxonomy (NCBI): domain Eukaryota; kingdom Metazoa; phylum Arthropoda; class Malacostraca; order Decapoda; family Palaemonidae; genus Macrobrachium; species Macrobrachium nipponense. Next base: position 77,035,587 of record NC_061087.1, read on the forward strand.
ACTTGTTCACTGCATCCTATGCCATACAAATACGTTCGCGGTGATTAAAATCATCCCCAGCACAAGGCCTGCGCCAGAAAAATGTAGAGTTGAATACCCTCCTTAGTAGTAAGCGTTGGAAGTATGTTCCTTTGTAGTCAATTCCGACAGCTGCTGGACCACCTCCGCATTAAAAATCTAAATTAATGCTGGGATACGGGTGATGGTCCAGGAAAATCCACGAAATAAGCCCGCTCACCTATGATGGTGCTTATTCCCTTAACATTGTAGGTGGGAGTTACTCCAATGCAGCCGTCCGCAGCAACGAACAGTTTTGAAGTTTTTGACGATCCGTCCGAGCATGCGACATGAAACTCTTCGACTGCAAAGTGTAGCCAGGTTCCGTTAATCAGCCTGTAAGTGAACTTATTCTTGTCAAAAGGGCAAAGTAAATTCAGACAACGTTCAAGTATGTGAGGGAGAGAGCTGTTAAGGACTAGACTTAACCCACATGAATTCGCTGACATATATTATGGAATTCAAAAGAGTCAGCTGTACAAACTTTTTTACCCATGGCATTAGAACAATGAGTGAACCTATCCAGGTCTCTGACGACCATAAAAACATCCCTATTAGAGGTTAATACGAATCCCGAAAAAAAATTTGATATTACTGCTACTAAACATGTAAGTGGGAAACGGAGCTATTTGTAAGGTTGCCAGGAAACATAAGAATCGAAGGGAATATTAAATCATGATTCTGTAATTCTCTACGCTTACTGAAATTAAGCTGTGATAAAATTTGATCCTGTGTGCCCCTAACAAAGGCTCATATCGAAGTTTCTCATGCACATTCCCTAAGGTTAATGTTAGAACTTTAATAGGCAAGAGATGCAATGAAAGAACTCGCTTTGTAGCTACTTCCTATATAAACTTTGGATTTTTTCAAGAAAATGTGACATTTTCCAATGAATATGATATACTTTCGAATTGTAATATGCTAATGTTACAAGTAAATATTGCATATCCATGATCTGATTTATATTACTAAAATGCTCATTTACCAATGTCATAAGCTGATTTATTGACTTCTAGCTGTCTGTGAAGTTCAGAGAAAATGAATTCATTTTGATGTTATAGAAATTCTATTAGCTTATTTTGTTCATTAATTTTAAAACGATTTGCAACGGACCCAAAAATATTGAGCACCGCGAATAAGAATGGGTTACATCTTCCTACTTTATCATGACCTACAGTCTATTTAAGAAGTTCACGAGCTAAGCATTCCACTTCATCTGGCTTGTTTTGCAAAACACAAGACAACAACACAGCTACAGACAAAGTCTGTGCAAGCGGATTATCTGGGTTAAAAGGAAAATGATGCTTGTGCAATTGATTCAACGATTCAGCAAAACGCGATAAGTCACTTTTAAGATTAATGACATCATCTCCTGGCAAGAAAAACTGCTCGCAAGGCACCTTCTAGAATTACGTTACTCGCTGTAGTAAATACGTCCTCAGTTCTTTCAATGATAGAGCCCATATGATCGTTGGTGGCGTGGCGTTGCGTGGGTGATTCAAATGAGTGCCCTACATCGAAGACCCTTATTGGTTCCTTTCAATTATAAGAGGCCAATCAGCTTAGACCTGTGACCCAAACAAGTTCAGTTTGAAAAGTTTCATTTTGGAAACCTGCAAATAGTAAAATATTTGTAATTACTTATGTTAAATTAGATATTCCTTATTCAAAACTAATGAAAAATTTTTTACATACAATTTTATATATACTATTTACCCTGTAAGATTCATATAGGTATACATTTTTTCACTCCTAGCCTTTCTTACTTCACTTTTTTTTCATTGACTACACATATAAGCCATTGGAGCAATCTGTATGTCAGTAGGTTTTGATATGTTTTGAACTTTTAGCCTATGTGCCATTAATATTATTAGAATACTGAATGGTCCTCCAAACTTAGGCATTAACTTATAATTCAAACTTTTATGCATATATATATATTTGGATATATATTTGATCACCTACTGCATATGGTTTTGTTTGTTTAGTGATTTTATCGTGATTCCTTTCATTATAATTTGTATCCCTTCTAAATTCTTTCAGAGTAAATTATATCTGCCTACACTTGCATCCATAATATCCTTTATATTTGATAAATTAGTGGTTGGCTTGAGTATGTGGAAAAGTATTCTAGCGGGTGTATCGTATAAGGCCGCTTGCGGTGTCATTTTTATAGATACATGATATGAATGATTAAGAGGCTTAGAACTGTGAGAACCGCCATATCCCCGAGTGTAACTCGTAGGACATTTAACACCTTCCTATTTACCCGTTCTACCAAACTGATTGACTCTGGGTGATAAAACATGGTATTGATTTTCTTAATGCAAAGGAATTCACACAACGAGTTAAGGAAATTATTATTGATTACACCACCCAAGTCAAAGATTATCATGTGTGGAATTCCGTGTTTACAGATGTAGCACTCATAGAATTTCCTAGCGCATTCAATTTTTTTTTTTTTTTTTTTTAGTGCTATTAATCCCGTATAATGTGTCAAGGCATCTATTAACACTAAGAGATGTTTATTTCCTCTGTCAGGCACGTAAAACCCTGTTAATAAAACTAAGTATACGCTTTCAAAGGGTTGATTTGGCACGGGATAGGCCCCTAAACTGACAGATCTCTCAGTGTGTCTCTTGTTCTCATGACAAATGTGACAATTAGTTGTGTTTTTTTTATTATATCTGTAAGCATTGTAGACCAGTAAAATAATGATTTGGCTTTCTGTGACATAATAGAGAACCCTGGATGACCATGTAAGGGATTAGAATGCAACCAGTTTAGGATGATTGATATAAAATAGATTGGTACTACTACCTGGTCGTTAGTCACCTGCGGTGTGCTTCGGGTTTTCCTCGTCACGGACTTATACAGAATATTACCTTTGATTACATAATTCTGCTGCACATACTCTAAATATACTTTTACTTTAGGATTTCCGTTCAAGCATTTATTGTTTTGCTTAACTGCTGACCCATACTTTGTTCTGTTTGTACCAGCGCTCCAACCCAGGTCTTCAATGTCCACGATCTCTTGGGTTAATGTATTTTCTTGTTCAGATACAGTTTTAACAATATGCATGGATGTTTCTATATCTTCTAGTCCAACTAATGTTTCCTTACAGTATGGTGCGGGATTGCGGGATATTGCGTCAGCCATGATTTTTGCTTTCCCAGGTAGGTATCCTATCTTGGCTCCAAAGACCTGAATGATCATATACCACCGAGTTCCTTTGGGACTGTGATTAAAGCCTTTGAAAAACTCGGTAAGGGGCTTATGGTCGGTAAGGACCTTAACAGGATAGCCGTAGATTATGAACTTAAAATGTACTAGTGAGTTAACGATACCTAGCCCTTCCTTGTCTATTGCTGCATATTTACTTTCAGAGGGCTTCAGTTTACGTGAATAAAAAGCTATAGGAAAGAATTGTTTATCATATTGCTGAAGTAGTACCCCTCCTACCCCTTGGTCTGAGGCGTCTGTTACAATAAAAATTTCTCATTAAAATCAGGGATTTTAAGATAGGTGAACTGCATAATTCCACTTTAAAGATATCAAACGCCTGTTGATGCTTTTCAGACCATATAAACTCTACGCCCTTCTTCGTAAGATCTGTTAACGGAGCTGCTATGATTGAATAGTTACATATAAACTTACGATAGTAATACCCATTACAGGCCAAAAATGCTGTAGCCCCTTTACGTTAGTAGATACCGGAAAGTTACGGATAGCCGACACCTTATCATGGACCACCTTAAGACCTTGACTAGACACGTAAAACCTAAATAGACAAGTTCGGTTTTTTTTTCTTTTTAAACTCACATTTAGATATCTTTACTCTGAGATTATGTTGTCTTAGTCTCTGTAGCACTAGCCCTAGTTTATGCAAATGTAATTCTAAGGTATTAGAAAAGATTACAAGACCAACCATATAGGCATGTAGGGTATCCCCTAAAAAGTCTCCAAACACTATATTAATCATTCTGGTGAATGTAATTGGGGCGCAACGTAAACCGAAAGGCATATGTAACAATTCATAATGTCCCCGGGGTGTGCAGAAGGCAGTTTATGAGGTACGCTCTCTTAGCTAATGGTGTCTGGTGAAAGACTCTAAGTAAGTCCAAACTGGTGAAAGATTTATTTTGACCTAACAAAGATAAGATATCATCGGTACATGGCACTGGGAAACGATTGGGAATCATTTTCTCATTTAAGCGACAGAAATCTGCAAAGATACGCCAAGCCCGATCTTTTTTAGGCACGACAATTAAGGGAAAAATTATATGGGCTATTTGATTTCCTAATGAATCATACTACTAACATTTTTTCGACTTCATCATTTATCTCATTTTGAAATTTCATTGGGAGTCTATACGAAGGAACGTACATAGCTTTATGTTTGTCCTTTAACCGTATTTGGTGTTCAATGACATCCGTTTTCCCCAGAGATCCCTCGCTAGTGGAGAAAACATCATGATATTCAGATAAAAGATAAAAAAATTTCTGCTGAATCTCCTCTTCTTGAATGACTTTATTGATTTTACTTTGGATAGATTGTAAGAGGGATTCGTCGACAACAGGTTGAGTGTGATTAATTTTAGCAATGGTAAGAATGCGATATTTATAAACTTCCATATCCACGGTATATAGATTTTTGTGGATTACTAGATTGGTATTCAAATGGTTACAGACTTCAATATTAACTTGTTGCTGTGAATCAACAGTATATAATGCTTGTGTCGCAGAAAATCTGTTATATTTCAGAGTGTCAGGAAGGATTAAAATTTCAGATCCCAGCAAAGTCTTTTTACATGCACTAAGATATTCGAGGGTGCATTCGTCTCGAGATTTTGCGTGCAAACTGCGATTGCGGGTGTGCAAGAATTCTGTTGGGTTGCTTGAACAATACTTGCATTTATGAGACAAGTGATTGGTTCCTCTATATATGTTATTGTTTGACTAACGGTCTCTTTTTTTGTCCAAAATGGATTTTAATGTGTTAGAAGATTTATAGAATTTTCCTTTGATAAACACGCCTTGTTTGGCTGGAGGTAAGATAATGTTTTGTATGCCCATAGATGGGTATCCTACAATTACAATTGAATACATATCAATGTTTTTTAGAACTATAAAGGTATCTGTAAGCGTGTGCTTATCCACCTTGTACTGAATCTGAGTTGCGCCTACTATGCTTAATTCATTATTGCCAATTCCCGAAAGCCGTACTCCGGACTTCTCAATAGGGAAGTTTGAAAACAACAAACGGTGAGTCCGTAAGTCCATGATATTATGTGAACTACCGGAATAAAAAAACAATGTAAATGGCTGATATTCTAAATTTACGGCATGTAAAGTAGGGCGTAATCCACCATTACTTATAATAGTTTATTGTATGAAAATCTATGGGAACCTGCTCTGATTTATTTGATATGGTTGTGTGATTCATAGGAAAATTCTGGTAATTAAATTTATTTTTTTGTTCAAAAGGTGTTGGTATGAATGACCTAACATCACTCTCCCCCTCACTGGAGTCGCTTACATGGAATTTGCTTTGCTTTCAACACTCGGAAAATTTGACTGACTGACTGTTTTGGCTAGACGGCCCAGGAACTGAGTTCCCTGAAGCCCTATTTGCTTGTTTCTGCATCTGAGCAGAGCTACTGTTTACTTGTTTCTTTTTATGATAATGTTGATTCTTCTTGTTAACATTGGCAACGTTTTGTATGTTTTGAGCATTACTTTAGCACTGATGACGTAAGAAATATCGAACGTAAGAATGACTTGAGCTATTTTGAATCAGAATATAATGCGCATGGCAACCTGAAATCATATGACCCGCGTGTTTACTATTAAAACAAGTTATCCCTGCTGCGTTATTATTAACTATATGTACTTGCTGTGGTTTACTTTCATCCTTTGCTAAAATTTGAAATAGTGAGGGATCCAGGTCAGCGCATTTAGACATATGTTTCTTAATTTGTTTATATAAATCTATTTCCGTGTTGTTAAGCAATAGCTCCTCAACAAAACACTGTTCCTAGGCTTCTGGTAACATAACTGTTATGAATGTTAAGTATGTTAGCCTAATGAACTCCTTTACAGACATGTTATTCCTTGCAATCCAGTTGTATTGTATAAAGTTAAGCTGAGTCATAGAGATTAAATTTAAGCATATAACTCAAAGAAATCAAGGCTAAAACTGCCTCCAAGACCTTGCAAAGGAGCAATTATTATCCTGACCCGAAATAATGTTACCTCTAGATTGTTGGGTGTGCAGGTGTTCCACTTGTTTTTGTGTTTTTTCTTATCACTACGGTTCATAGCGACCCTATCAATATATCTGTATAAATACAAACGTCCACTGCGTAAACGCATATTCAATATTTAATATAATTTGTTAGATACAGAATTAATAGTGTCCCCCAAAATGATAAGATTAACACAGAAAATATTATTTAAATATTTCAGGAGAACTTCTGGAAAAAACATAGTTGACAGAAACTCAAAGATAAAAAGCCCGCAGGAGCGAAGTCCCAATGATGTAGATAGTTTCCTGTAAGAAAGTAAGATAAGAATGTCTTGTAACTCACCCACAGGAACAACAAATTCGACCTGCATAAGAGGAACACTCTAAGTTACACACCGAATGAATAAAAAAGTTGTACTTAGCTGATATTTAATGGAAAGTCTGCGGTGTTTTCATGACGTCATGGCCCTTGCTTCTTCTGTCTGCGATTCCGTCAACCCAGTTTTATTCGTACTTGGTTTTGTTAGTAGAACGACTGTTTGCGGTTTTGATAAGCTCTTGATGATCCTCTGCGGAAGACATGTCCTGTTTGAGGTTTCTTGAAGATCCAATGTATGCTTCATTTATTTCCTTACGAGACTCGTGGATGATATCATCTTGGTACGATTAGAGAGATACTTGTGATGCCGTCATCAGCATTGGCTGAGACACGAAGTTGCTTGTAGATTCTCTTGCTTCGCCTCCATTCATATGTTTCTAAGATTTGTAAGTCTTCGGTAGAAATGGGTTTCATCTTCTTCTATTGTCTGCCACCATATTTTAGTGCTCTCGTATTACATTTACAAACGAGGCACTGGGTTGTTCTTTTGATCTGCAAAGCAGATATCGTTGGGTAAATACTCTTCATCATTGACTCAGTCTCATCGGTTGTGGTGATATTTCTTAAGTTTCATTCAGTTGCTTCCTTCTGATGTAGAGGTTGAGTCGTTGAAACACAGAGTACAAAAATAAAATATATTCTTCTGTCTTACATTGTGGAGAGATATAGAGAAGGTTTTGATAGGTCTTCAAGTGAAGAGTGCTAGTTGAAGTCTCAGATACAATACAATTACAAAACCATAGGAGAGCAAACCTTAGCTCAGCATACGAACACACACACAGATGAACATATGAGACAAAAGTCACGTAGAGCGTCGACATGGTTTCTCAGGCCAAAGCATTGTAGACGTTTCACACAACAATGGATATGATGACTACAGGTTTCTACAACTCAGGACGCTGATACAACAACATCAAGCTTTGTCAACACTGCATTCACAATGTTTATCACACTCCTGCAAGTTCCTATATGACCCCTTGGGTCATTGGTTTAATTAACAACATAGTTTTTATTTTTTATATATGGAATGTCACATACATTCCTCACATACTATATGTAAACAATTACACATATACATATATATGTGTGTATGTATGTATGTATATATAAAACTTCTTTTAGAATGAAAATAACTGTAAAATCCAAACAAACTTTCATATATTACCATAACGATTCATCCGATTCTCCTCGACATCACCCAGAACCTCTATAATTATTCCCGTTTCTCAAAGCCTCTGAATCAGCTTTTCTCCTTCACCGAGGATATTATCCCTCCGGCTGCTCCTTTTAGCGCATATATCCTCGGTTCCCGGTTCCAAGAGGCGCCTCGAATCTCTTGTTCCGGGAAAACCTTGGCGTAATTAGGGCCGCCTCTTCCCCTGCTGAAGAGACTCTTGCCGCGCGTTTATTGGAGATCCTGTTCACTTGCTTGTTAAGAGAACCCACGGACAGGGACACCGCAAGAGGGGATGTAAGGATTCCTGTCGTCAAGTTGATTCTACGTGTTTATTGATCAATAAGATTGAAAAGATGAAAAGATTAAAAGTTCAGACTTCGAAACTTGCCCAGTTTTAGTTAGAAGGAAATGTTTATATACTTTTAATTGTATTTAGTGAGTCGAGTTTAGCGTAAATATTTGAAAGTAAATTGCTCAGGACTAATAGAGGATAACTACATAAACCGAGTGAGAAAAATGGTTTTCATAAGAGTTCTATTTCTGCCGGAATTATTCTCACAATTATCTTTTTAAAACTTTGTCTTTATAATACTTTTCTTAGAAATATTTCCTTAAAATAGTTTCCATCACTTGTGCTTTTTCTCATCCATAGCTAACACTCAAAAATCCTTCATGGCAAATTAAACACCAAACGATGACTCTCATTTTTATCATTTCATATTCACGTACAATATAAATTAATTCATCTAACTTTTTCCAACATTACAAATAGTTAGGAAAGAGTTAATCCGGTGTGTAACAAAGAATGAGGCTCCTAATTCAAAATTTACATTATAATCATAAAAGTTTTCAATAAGAGGTCGACTGAACCATTCAGTACTCCGTTTTCATCAACCAAATTTTCAGACAACCTAAATAGAATTCAAGTTTCTACGTTAATAAAAATAAATGAGCAAACATGTTTGTGAATTTAATGGCAGTAAATACTTGGTAGAGTAAAAAAGTAAAGTCTAAAAACTTGTTATATAAATCTTGAATCATAATAACGAGCAATCATGTGTTAGTAGCTTATATACTATATATATTATATATATATATATATATATATTACAATATATATTATATATATATTATATAAGATATATGTATATATATATGTGTGTGTGTATGTGTGTGTTAGTAGATTTACATATAGATATAATATTATACATATATATAAATATATATATATATATATATATAATATAAAAATATTAGTTGCATATTTATCGATATAGATAAATATATATATATATATAGATATATATATATATATATATATGAGATATAAATCTGTGTTGGAACACCTATGGATGGATATTCATGGATATTCAAGATCTGTCAGACTTTCACGACATGAAATGGTGTGGAAGTAGTGAACACTTTTATCATCAAATTAACTAAGGTATACAAGTGATTTTTTGTAAAGTTTACTTCTTTTGCTGTTACTCGAGAGTTATTATTTATTTTCAGGTCTATTTATGCTATCTGATATTTCTATTTACTTTCTGCTTATGCAGACGAGTTATAGGGTTTCCTAATTCGGTTTATTCTGTTATCGGAACCTTTTTTTTTTCTATTTTATTTGTCACAACTTTTAATAATGTCATAACTATGTGACGGTCGAGTCCAGTCGAGTCAAAATTAATGAAAACGCGCAAATCCCAAATACTATCTTCGTTTGTTTTCATTTTATATTAAAAACTGTTATAAGAGGAAGCCCTGTGAACCTTCACGGTCCAGGTTAAGAAGGTAGATAAATGGATTATCCTTTTTA
>NC_061087.1:77052765-77054274 GCF_015104395.2 Macrobrachium nipponense
TTGAAGAAACTACCTGAGACATAAAATTGCACCATATTAAACGAGTCGATTGTATCATTTAACAAGAGCGTTCTTTATGCAGGAAGCCTACACGGAGCAAAAACAGAAAATAATAATAAAATGTCCTCTTGAAAGATGACATTAAAGGATCACCTAAAGAAAAGCGACCCCAACACACGCCGGGGTCGCTTTTCTTCAGGTGGAAAATATTGGGGTCGCTTTTCTTAAGGTGAGGAATTAACAGGGGTTACAGTAATGCCGTGGCAGAACGGCCCGATTCGCGCCTTATCCACTTATTTAAAGATTCTTGGCAAGCTCGGTATGTTCTGGCAAGAGGTAATGTTGCGCTGTGCACGCTAGCCATAGGGGTTACAGTAGGTTTGATTATTTTTGGGTCTCCTGAAGATTGGAGACACCAACAAGCAGGGGTCGCTTTTCTTCAGGAGGAAAATATTGGGGTCGATTTTCTTCAGAGGTATTAGGGGTCGCTAATCTTCAGGTGATCCACATTAAATATAAACATATTAACATACCCGTACTCATTTGTTTTTTCAAAGTCTAGACCAATAACGGAGAACAAATAGCTAACCTCTTTCAGTTTTTTTTTTTTTTTTTTTTTGTGTCTGTTACGTTTCCGTTTCTCCCATTTGCGTAGATCAGACAGGCACTAGAGAGCAATTTTTGAAGCCCCATTTATTCGAGGTTTTTTTTTTTTTTTGTATCTTCAACTATTAACCAAGAGAATAAGCAAACAGTTTCCTCTTCTCATTTTCTGAAGGGCCTTCTATCGCGTCTCGAATAACGATTCTCTTTTCGCTGTTTCTTTTTTTTATGGTTGAAAGGAATCATTCGAATTATCCGCTCAGAACGCAAACTCTGTGAACTTTAATCTACATCACAAAGTCACAGATGGGTAATGGACCAATGCAAGTCAAACTCCACATGGATTCCATTGCTATCTACAGTATAGGCAGATCTTGCCCGTGTATGGCCGTCATATTACAATAAACAAACCATGGCGCGTGCCCGATGCAGATTTTTTATCTATTTTTTTTTTACATACAATCGGTTTACCATGATTCTTGAAACCATTTTATTTTCTAAGAGAACAGTAATAGCAAAAATGATTCGGTGCATTTCTTCCTTTGTACCGCCAAGCTACTGTTATTCTTTCCATGCATGAGTCGGTTTTTCCCGAATCCTTTATATCGCCATATTTAGAGAGGCTCGTTTCCTTTTCTTACAGTTGAAAATTATGTAAAGAGGTTTCAAATATGTTCCAATATTTGAACTTTGCTTTTGTGTTCTACTTTGGCATCTGACTGCAGCTCTTTGGTTTTGGATTTCACTTAAGTATTGACTTTGTCCTCGTTAATTTCTGGGAAATAACACATTAAGTTTTCTGTATCTTGTAGATTTTTTTACACTATTAGCACACTGTATATTTAAAATTCCCAAACATTCCTGCTACATTGTGGCACATTGCTGGATTTTCATTGAGTTTTTCAC
>NC_061087.1:77054774-77114774 GCF_015104395.2 Macrobrachium nipponense
CATTGAGTTTTTCACACTTGACCGGCGTTGCTCAGCCAATGCCAGTTACCTTTTGCTAGATTTTTAGACTTTCTAGAATGGTCAGGCTGATTGGATAATTTGCTACATAACTGGAAGTGCGGGGTTTTCAAACATGTTTTCACTTTAGAAAGATTCATTTTTTGCAACTCATTTTTTTGCAACAAAAAGGAAGGAATTTTATTGTCATTCAAGTCACTAAAGTTATCATTAAACTTGAACGCACAAAGGAAAATGTGAAAACAAACAAAGCCAATACGAGATAACATGTTAAACACAATCGTGACCTATTTCATTTGTTAAATATTATTAAACCTTACAACAAATGCATTCACGGATTCTTTAAGTTACTGCAAAATTCAGGTCAATTAGTTTGATAGGTAAGCAGGTTTTTTATAGGAAAAGTATCATTCAACACAAACGTTATTAATCAACCTAGATACAAAGTAAAAATCAAATTATTGATACACCAAGAAATAAAAATTGAAACTGATATTTTGGTGAGGGAAATGACCTGTGCAATTAGTCAATGAAATATTTAGATAGAGCAGCCATGATGTTCAAATTTCTCTCGTAAACACACCATGATAAAGAGAACAAAAGGTTTTGTTGCAGAGTGAAAAGGTTATTGCAATTTAATGATCAGTGGTAACTGCTGTATTGGATTGCTTGCTTAGCTATTGTTCATTTGATTATTTTGTATTTATTCTCGCAATTTATTCTGTAGATAAAATTACTAGTATTTTGATATAACTCACCTTATTCTGTTTATTCACACGTTACAAAAATTGTGGAAAATTAAGTCACTAAAAGTGGATTGTTATTATCATTGTCCCAGAAATAACTTATATGTAGCAGAGATGTTTCTAAGAACATATCTTTACTAAGTCCGTCATATCCCGTCCTTATGTTCCACCTTAAAAACTTATCCCTGAAATTAGCAAAAAAGAAAAAAAAATCGTAAAATATGGTCAACACACGTGCACATGTTATATATATATGTGTGTGTGCCTGTTTGTGTGTGTGTGTGTGTGTGTGTAAATATGGCACAAGAGTACAACAGACATTAATGGTCACTACCGACGCTTCCGAGAATTCTTTTTGCATTCCCAGTCCTTCCAGAGGGAGGTGCTTGACCCGTCTGCCGGGATCACGTTCGGCTGAGAAGGGAAACAGTTGGTTTCAAGGATCTTCGAGGCCAATTGAATGAAAATTAACAACCGGACCTTGTCTGGGTCTGGATAAATTGAGGGAGGGATGAGATGATGGGGGATAAATCGTGAGGAGTGATGTCTGGGAAGGGGGCTGGAAGACAGTTTGGGGGAAGGAGCCGCGTGAGACTCGCATATCTTTGTGATTTAAGAACAACTGCCAAACAAGGTATAACAAGTTTCACGGCGCTTATGTATTGTACGAGATGACGTTCATATGATTACAATTTAGTCAAATGAAAATAGACAAAACAGAGCGACAAAACCATTAGTTGGCGTGACGGAAATTTTGTGTATTGAAATAAATGGAAATAAGCCTTCAATTTTTATAATCGTACTCGTAATGATGACAATAAATTGCGATATTCTCAAAATCTTTTATAATTTTTGAAAATATATCACATATTTAAATCACATTTTTTATTTGCTGTTGATGGCAGAACTATAAAACTCTTTTGCGTTTGCTTTTAATTTTTAATAATAGTTTTAGTGTTTAAATATAGGCAAGAACTACGAGTAATTTCTAAAATATATTTGTGTGTTACGAATATAAAAATGATAGTGAGTTTAAGTTAAAACAGTTAGAACTTGATATCATCACAATAATAAAGTCCAGTACAAAACATTTTTTATCCATGCACCGCGTGGATATACTTCTTTCAACAATGTTAAAGTTTGCTTATTCTTAAGACTAGTGTAATACCCAGAATTCTATCTCTACACAATTTACGAAAGTATAATTTAATAGTACTTAACTTTTTTTCCATGTGATACGAAATGTCAGTAATTACAATTAAGAGTTTAAGTCAGCATGTTCTAAAAAATAATACCGTAAAAATGTTATCTCCCAGCATATTTGTTTAGATTGCTGTGTGGTATACCTTGAGGTCTTGAAGAAACTGCTTGAGAAATAGAGATAAAAGACACTAGTGTATTATTAACAGGAGAGTGATTTTTATGTAGGAAGCCTACAATGAACGATAGATAACAGTAAATAGGAACACATTAACGTATCTTTGCTTATTTGGTTTTTCCTTTTTCCGGGCAGCGGTGAAGAGCAGGGAACAAATAGGTACGAATAAGATGCTCTCGTTCAAGGGATTTTTGTCTGTTACGTTCCCGTTTTTCTCATTTGCGTAGATCAGACAGGCACTCGAGAGCAATTTTTAAAGCCCGATTTATTCGAAGATTTTTTTGTAACTTCAACTCTTAACCAAGAGATTGAGCAAACAGCTTCCTTTCCACCCCATTTCCTGGAGGGTCTTCCATCGCATCTCGAAAACTTAGATCCTTTTTTTTCGCTGAATTTTTTATCAATAAAGAAATCATTCGAATTATCCTCTTATAACGCAAACTCTGTGAACTCTAATTTACATCACAAAGTCATTGTCGAATAATGGATCAAAGTACGTCAGACTTCATGTTGGTTACGTCGTAGATTGCATTGTTATCAATATCACAGGTAAATCTGGCTCATCTATGGCTGATAGATACCTAAGCTACTGAGTTCTTCCCCTGCCTCAGTTTTGCGAATAATCTTACAATTTTTCCTCCTTTAAAAGACAAATTTTTGTTTTGTTTACGGTTAAACCCTACCCCAATCCCACCACGTTGTTTGACTCCTCCCATTGACAACTGCACGCAAAATAGAATACGTTGTTCATATGGAACGCCTGATTAGTAGAAAATTACGTCAAATGATTTGGAAATATTTCATACATTATGTACTCCAATGTTCATCTTCCGTTTTGTGTGTGTTACTCTGGACATATATGGAAAATAAACGACTAAACCGACTATCGCTTTAATTAATATTGAACCCTGTTCTCGTTAACACATTAACCAACATGTTAAATTTTCTGTAACCTGGAGAATTTTTGTTATATACTTGTTGCATGCAATATACTCCAGGTCCTTCCCGTTACATAGTAGCAGATTGCTGTTGTTTCATTTCAGTTATTATTTTCTGTAAAAGACAGCTTTTATGGTGGCCATTTGTCTGCCTGTCCCCACTTTTTTCTGTCCGTCCTCAGATCTTAAGAAGTACTGGGGCTAGAGGGCTGCAAATTGGTATGTTGATGATCGACCCTCCAATAATCAAGCATATCAAATTGCAGCCCTATAGCTTCAGTAGGTTTTATTTCATTTACTGTTAAATCTAGCCATAATCGTGCGACTGGCACCGCTATAGGTTCCAACAACACAGGACACCTACAGACCATGGTTGAAAGTTTCATGGGCCACAGCTGAGAGTTTTTTTTTTTATTCGACTAACACTTCACAACAAATGCAAGTTACTTTGTGCAAGATTTTCGAAGGCTAACAACTGACAGGCTGACTGGCTAATTTGCTTTATCACTAGAATTACAGAGTTTTCAGACATTTTTTCATTGAGGGCAAAATCAGTAACAAAATTTGTTGCCAGAAGAAGGTTGTTGTTTTCAACCAAGTAAAATGATATTTGTTGCCCTTGAAGTCATTATGAAACAAGTCTTACAATGTGTAATTAAGAACAAGAACATAAATTAAGAGGGTAAAAAACATAACCAATACGAGGCAACAAGTTAGCAGAAAAACCTGAATTGCATTAGTAGATATTATTATTACAGACTTTAATGCATGTGTAAAGCACTGCAAAATCCAGTCAATTAGTTTGATATTTATGCGAACTTTTAATATTAAAAGTATCATTTAACAGAAAAATAATAAAGCAACCTAAAGACACCGTAAAAATATAACGGAGAAATTAATTACATCTCTAACAAATAATAAATGAATACGATATTTTGGTAAGAAAAACGACCTGTGCAATTATTTAATGAAAATTTTTGTATACAATATTCATGATGTTCACCTTTTTTTTTGTAAAACATGCGTGATAAAGGGAACAAAAGGTTTTGTTAAAGAATGAAAAAGTTATTGCAATTTAATGACGACTGTTAACGGCTGCATTGAGATGCTTGCTGAGCTCTTATCCAATATATATATATATATATATATATATATATATATATCGAACTACAAATGTCCTTTAATATCTATTGCGGTGGCGGGGTGGTCTGGGGCTTCACTGCCAGTTCTGGAATTGAGAGGTCGATGGTTCGCGTCTGTCGATCGCCAATTCTATTATCGCTTAATAAATTCCCCCTCGGTTAAGCATATATAAAAAATATATTAATTCCGAGGTAGAGCGAATTAGATATTAAAGGACATTTGTAGTTCGTTAAATGTATATGAATCACGGTAATGTGATAGACTTATATATATATATATATATATATATATATATATATATATATATGTATATATATTTATATACATATATATATATATATATATATATATATATATATATATATATATATATATATATATATATATATATATATATATATATATATATATATATCTTAAAGGCACCAGGCACAATTTGGGTCAGTGACGCATCCAGAAGATCACGAGTTTCACGTATGTAGCGTGCATGCCTCTTGTGCATACTTCTTGTGCGCTAATCGGTGAGTGTGTGTGTGCTTGTAATGAACAGAAAATGACATATAATCTAGGGGAAAAGTTGCAAAGGGAGGCTCACTGAATTTAATTGATAAAGGGTCGAACACGCCACAGAAGAGGCACTAGAAGAGGAGTTGCAGGTCTTTCGGACAAGGTACCGTAGAACAAGAAACTTTGAAAAAGTTAACATTTGAAGTGACAATTACTTGAGTTCTAGAGAAAGGGAAGTGATGGTGCAGCACACATTCTTTATTGACGAACTTTGATGTTTTATTGTGTCATAATTATGGTCTCTTTATTTCAGATGGATTCGAAGTCACCTCGTGGGTTTTCTCTAGACTAATTTTGACTATTAATAAACTATGAATGTTTGGATACTTAGGGTAAAAGGGGGTGCTAACTTAAATATGATTTTGAGAGGAATATGATAGTTTAACGTTTCTTTTTGGGCCACGCTTAATTAAGTTTACTCCATTTTCATGTTAGCTAATTTTGGGAAATAAAAAGTATATTTTTGTAACAACAAAGAGTTTACATTACATTTTCAGCCAACTCCAGAGATGGCATTCAACAGAAAAGGGGGGGCTACGTTACCAGTCAGATGATTTGTTTTCATTTGTTTAAACGAGGGTCATTTGACCTCATAGAGATTTTTTCCTTGTTAGATATGTATATATTAAATATATATATATATATATATATATATATATATATATATATATATATTATATATATATATATATATATATATATTATATATATACATACATATAATATATATATGCACATACATGCATACATATACATATATATATGTAAATATATAAGATATATATATAAAAATATTTTATCTTGTACCGAAACATTTTCATTGGTTAATTATCGACTTTTCACCGAACTTGTAATTTTAACCATTTTATCTTATTACAGTGCTTTCGGAACCATCCTGTGATGAATTATAAATATTCAGCTTCAAAAAAAAAACTCGGCGTCGGTGACACTGGTAGTTATTACGCCAGATAACTCACAATCAACCAATCAATCCGCTTCAAAACTACACTGAAAGTGGTGTCCTAGCAAGAAACTAATTCTCTATTCAGACCGATCAAGATATAATAACAAAGCACAAACCTATTAAGCAGTATGGATTCACGTTCCATTACATATATTACTGTTGATTTGATTAAATCCTTTTAACGAAATCTTAATACTTTTCTGATGACTGAAAGACACTCACAGAAGCAAAGATTTGTCTGTAACCTTATTCGTGTGACAATAAATATGTTGCCATCTGTTACGAAGCAAAGGGCATTGTATGCCTGTAAGCAAATTTCTTTGAGAATTTGAATTTTTTCGTGACGATGATGCTACCGTTATTGTATAGCGAAATTTGCCATCATAGGAAAAATATAATCTAAATTTACAGTCTTGAAAAAATTATAATCTACATTTTCAATCCGAGGAAAAATATAATGGAAATGAGAAATGGCCAGCTTTTGAAATATCAACAACCAAACTAAGATTCTCTTTTCGTGCTCGCGTTTTCCCGGAAAAAAATCTTGAAAGAAGGAAGGAGAGAAATCCTTCCGCACGACGAAGAAAGGATCTCTTGGGTACAATGTAAGAAGCTTCTGGAGTTCCCAATAAGATTCTCTTTGCCATTCAGGCAGTCGATTTTAATTTCGTTCGCACTGCCGACACTTCCGAGAATTCTTCTCGCATTCCCAGCCCTTCCAGAGGAAGGTGCCTGACCCGTCTGCCGGGATCACGTTCGGCTGAGAAGGGAAACAGTTGGTTTCAAGGACCTTCAAGGCCATGGAATGAAGATTACCAGTCGGACCCAGTCAGGGGTGTAAAGACTTGGGGGAGGGACGAGTTGATGGTGGATAGATCAGAAGTGAAAAATATTAAGAAAAATCAAATTGTGCACAGGAAATTTTTCTTTGTAGGCGACGTAGACATAATTGTTTCAGAGGCTTCTGGCACTCGGAACCCCTACCAAAAACAAACTCTATTAAATACTAGTGTACCCAGAAGCCTATTTCTACGCAGTTTCCAAAAAGTATGATTAAAAATGTAAAAGAAAATAATTTTTTCCTTGTTTAAGAAATGGAAATAATAGCAATAGAATATTTAAGTCCTCATGTTCTTAAAAAATGATAAGCCGCTAAAAAAATGTTAACATTCCAGCATGTTTGTTTAGATTTCTATGTGGTACTATACCTTGAGGTCTTGAAGAAACTACTTGCAAAATTAAAAAAAATAAAAGAGGCTATGGTATAATTTAATGAGGGAGAGACGAGAGAGAGAGAGATATTTTTATGCAGGAAACCTGCAATGAGTAAAAATTACCTCCTGATAGATAACATTAGATAGAAACACATTAACGCATCCGTGCTCATTTATTTTTTCCAAACCTAGTTCATGAAGGGATAATAAGTAAATATGAAGATACTCATTCACGGGATTTTTTCTAGTACATTCCCGTTCCTCTCATTTGCGTAGACCAGACAGGTACTTGAGGGCAAATTATGAAGTCCCATTTATTTAAAGATTTTTTGTAACTTCAACTCATTACCAGAAGAATGAGCTAACAGTTTTCTCTTCCCCGCATTTCCAAAAGGGCCCTTCATCGCATCTCGAACATTTTTGTCTTTTTTGGAGAATATTTTTCATCGGTGAAATAATCATTCGAAATATCGTCTCTGAGCGCGAACTCTATGAACTGTAATCTATATCACAAAGTCATTGTTGAAAATGGATCAGTGCACGTCAAATTTCATTTTGGTGGCATTATGATCATTCTTTGCCCATCTAAGATCGTCTAATTACTCTCAAGAATTTGGCAGGGTCGATCATTTTTTAAGACCTCGCTCTTAGCAATGTTTCCGTTTCTGTGATTTTTTTTTCTTATGAATCGCCATGCTAATGCATTCTTTTCATGCCTTGGTTGTTTCTCCGAATTTTACTTGCTCTCCTCTTTAAAAGGAAGAGGTTTATTTTCTCTTCTTACAAATAACCCTAATCCTCTTCCCAGACTTTGATGGGAAAATGATGTTTATAACAAAAGCCTACGTATGTGAAAAAAAAAAACGTCAAATCATTTGGTAATCTTTCATTTATCTATTTGCCAAAATTTTAACTTTGCTTTGTGTGTGATACTTGTACTTATGTAAGGACGACAACGACTATTCGCTTCTGGGTCTAAGTCTGATATTGACAATATCCTCGGTAAATTTCGAGGACCTTACAAATTAGGTTTCTGCAACTTGGAGAATTTCTTTTATATACTTGTTGCAAACTGTATACTTATAATCTCCAAACTTTGCCGCTACAGCGTGGCACATGGCTGGAACTCCATTTCAGTTTTTCATACCTGACTGCTGTTGTACTGCAGATGCAAGTTACCTTTTCCAAGATTTCTAGACTAACAAGAATGGGCAGGATGAATGGCTAATTTGTTAATCAAAGGAAGTGCAGGGTTCCCAAACATGTTTTCGATTAAGGGAAAATCAAGAAAAAAAAATTCTTGCACGAAAGATCCTATTTGCAACCAAAAAAATACTTTTGCGGTAATTCAAATTATAAAAGTGTAATTAAGAACATGAATACGTATATCAAAATGGTAAATAAACAATGCAGTCCGAGATAACATGTCAACAAACGCATTAGTGAATTCATTTATTTGTTAAATATTACTAAAGTTTGTTCTGCACATATCTGTCACTGCAAAATCCGGTCAATTAGTCCGAAAGTTACGCAGTTTTTAATAATAAAAATATTATATATAACAAAAGTAATTAAAGAACTAGACGCAAACTGATAATTATAAGAAATAACGGTATACCCAGAAACTAATAAGTGAAAACGATATTTTGATGAAGGAAACGACCTGTGCAATTATTTAATGGAAGTTTTTGGATGTAATATTCATGATTTACAACTTTTCTTTCATAAAACTCGCCATGATAATGGGAACAAAAGGTTTTGTTACAGTGTGAAAAGGTTATAGCAATTTAATGATTAGTGGTAATGGCCGTATTGGGTTGCTTGTTAAGCTATTGTCCATTTCATTGTTTTAGTTTATTTTGTAATTAGTTCTGTTGATAAAACCCCCAGTGTTTTGATGAAGCTCAGTTTGTTCTGTTAATTCTCATATCACGAAAAATATGAAAAATTAAGACGTGAGAAGTGGATCGTTATAAGCATAAAAACCCACTTGATTTTTTTCTCTCTCACGCTTTCTGGATATTGAAGGTGTTCTTTTCAAATATGGCTTCATCTACTTCTACCCGGGACTTTCCGGGACTTTCTTTCCCTTCTCCTGAGATTTCCGAATCACGCAATCATTTCTCCCACCTTGGCCTCCACAGCCATTCTTAGGTTCTTCCCAATCTTTTCCTAATACCTTCTTACCATCATTACTTCACCTATTCTGTGATTTCCTTCTCTCAACCTGTAGTCAGCTATTGTATCCTACTCCAAATACCTGTCCAAATAAACAGCTGTTCTTCCCCCAAATCCTTCTCATTTCCATCAAAATCTTGCCATACACGTCCAGTTCCTTAAACAATTTTAAGCCCTAGTAAAATTTACAGTTGCCTATATATCTTATACTTTTATTTTTTTAAAATAATAAGAAAAAACATTCCTATCACCTCCTCCTAATGATCTTTTCCCTTCTTCATACTTACACACCCTGATCAACCACCTTAGTCACGCTTTCACCACCTTACAGCCGCATCGCATTTGTCATTTTGTCAACTGAAGGTTCCTACATTCGTCAATCTCTCAGTTTCTTTCATTACACGCTAAAATAATCACTTACAATAGCATCGTTCAACTTGCCAGAGCCCCTTTTACTATTACATGGTAAAGGTTTACCTTTCTTTACCTCTTACTTAAAGCAAACGCACACAAACACACATTTTGTATATATATATATATATATATATATATATATATATATATATATATATATATATATATATATAGAGAGAGAGAGAGAGAGACAGAGAGAGACAGAGAGAGAAACTCTGCACTTTGATATTGAGTGAGTTAAGGCCAGAATTTATTCCGACAGAACTAAAGGTTACCATTCTTATACCTGGTTTTTTCTTTTCTTATTTTCTATTTTACTCACTCGTATCATTTCATTTAGCTCTATTTTTAGACATGACGAAAGAGCATAAAAATGGTTGAAAATAAATGTGTCCCCCAGGAACCAAAAAAAACAAATTGAAATCTAATAACCGAAGTTAATATTTTTTCGATGATATGTTATCGGAACGGTTAAGTTAGCTTTCTTGTTATGCTTGCAATCACCCTATAGAAATGGCGTTCTTGTGCTTCGGCTAATCATATATTCTCTTCAATTAATATAATCGAGATATTTACATATTCCTATTTTGGAAACAAAAAAAAAACTCATAATAAAATGAAACTCATAATCCGGAGCAAATCACTTGCATCTAGCAGTTACGTGCGAAAATATGCATTAGTTTTATTTTCTTCTCTTTTTCTGGTTCCCGTGAGGTCTCGGACTTCAAAGAAGACACCTGGCCTTTTCTCGTTCTCGTTTTAATTACGTTTAAATATTCCGTGTAACGAAGAGTGGTAGAAAGAACTCTCGGGTTCTTGGCTCCATTACTTTTTGATTCTCGTTCCCCGATAATTTGCGATGGAATCAAAGGATTTAAGTATTCGCCAGAAAACCCTAACAAGTTTGTCTTTTATACAAGACTGAATTATACGCCCTACATACTCGTTACCTGTGGACTTTTGCAATTACGTTTCTATACCTTATTACTGGGAAAGGATTTTGGTTGTGTGTTTTTGCTTATTTTATTGTAGGCTACGTATATTTTGCACAATATTTTTTTCGGAGATATTCCAGCAAAATAAGAATGGTCTTCTCTAAGATGTAGTATGTAAAGAAAAAATTAAGTTATGCGTCTTCTGGCCTAAAGAATTTAAAAGTTATCCTTGTGGTCATATTTCGGGTTAATCCCTTTTACATTGTTGCATGGAATTTTCAAATACGTGTACTTTGTGGGAATTATTGTCATCGAGATTGGTATTCCCTAAAATTCAAATAAAAGATCACCTTCATTTCAAAGACTGAAAAATTCGTCATTGCAAAATTAGAGTCGTACCTTTGAAAGCACAGAATAGTTACTTCCATATGACATTGATGCAAGTAACACTGAAGAAAATAATACCTATCTGAAGAAGAGAAATATATAAGTTAATCCATTTTAGGTACATGACCCAAGTCTTGAAGGAGACATTACTGCTTGTAAATTCCATTGCAGCCCACTGGTTACTAACTAGGTAGTTGGTGACATTTATCATTTAGCTAAAATTAACAGTATCACTCACCTAGCAACTGCAGCAGTAACTTATGTCTCGTTCAAATGACTTCGTCATCAGAAAAGGTGCTGTAGCTGAAAATACTGCTGTAAATTATCTTTTATTTAGTTTACGCTAATAACCTTCTAGCTGACATTGACAGCTTCAAGGAGTCCTAAATCAAGTAAGATAAGTAGAAAATGACATCATTTACAAATTTATTAATCATCAACTGAAAAAGATGGAATTACCGTCTGGACAAAGGTTAATGTATGATAAAAAGCAGGACTAAATTCCAGTAAGTTTATTTATACATTTGTAATTCAATGTAACCCCGCATATACGTAGTACACAAATTTCATGTGTACGTATATCTTCCGTATTCGTTTTCTTATTTTTTTCTTTTCCTTATAAATAGAAAGGAAATATGGTTTCTAGTCTAGACACAGAAAAGAAGACGGGTAGGCTGAACTTTCAACTACGGCACCTATTAACTATAGCACCAACCAAACCTGTTTCCGACATTTTGAAAGCAAAGAGTGACTTTAACGAAGTATATTCAGTTTTTGTGTTGTCTAGATGACATTTAACCAATGATTAGTTTGTAAAGACTTGGTAATTTATTATTTTATTGTATTTCAGGAAAGCTTTGAAATGCACAGCTTTCATTATCAATAAAATGTTTATTTCTTCGTAATATTCTTCACTTGAGTTTCAGACTGCAATTTCCATTTCTCCCCTCAAATAATGAGCTCGTCTAACTCGTTTCTACTTTCCTAAAACCTCACTTTGCATAATTAAATGCCGAGAAGTTTTTTTTTCTTTCTTTTTTTGAGGAGCTGGCGTACCTGGAATCAAAAAGTATATCTTTGAATCTCTTTTCAGTTACAATTTAATTAGGTTCTCACTTTCAAGACATCAAGAGGTGAGGGCGGGGGGGGGGGGAATGCAAAGACTTCAACATTTTGCAACTTATTTGCAGTTTCGCCATCAAAGAATATTTGATTTCAGACAACTGATTTAGAAATATCAAATGATGTGGTCATTGAGGACGACCAATCACGAGCAATCAGGAGGAAGGTTGGTGATAAAATGTATAAAACTTAGTAATGAACAGACGGGGTCAATTGATCTGCCTTCACGCTACCCGGGTGAGCTTAATAACATAATTTGGGAGGAAATGAGAGGGATATGCCCTCCGACATTTTTTATCTCTGCACTATTAGTGTCTAAAGTTATAAGATAATGGGGGCAAATGAAGCAAGAGGTGAGGAAGCCCTCTCCAATTACCCATTTGACTAGTTCTTTATTTGAAAAGTCTGTTTCAGGTTCTTTTGTTTTGATACAGTTGCATGGCTTCTTTCGCAATGAAATATTTCAAAACACACAATAGAATTGGTATTATTGAACAATCCTTTCCGATAGTTTCTTGGAATTACTTATAAACATTTCTAATTTTGTAGGCATATCTCGGACTTGACTCATCACTCCCAAGTTATCTAACGTTGCTCACTGAAGTAGTTGGGTTTCGTCAGCTAAAGAGTCTTTTGTATATAGACGACAACAGCAATCTGTGAGCAAATTTTGGTTTCGTTTTTAGGATATGTACATATAAGGTCAATTGAGATTACTACTGATCAGAACTTACTTCATTGTTAACTGGATAATGAAAGTCCTGCAGGGGAGACAACTTGTTAATGCTATCTACCCATTTTGTAAAATAGTATTTATCCTGTATGAAATAACCGTCATAATTTCACTAATTTATCTTAATTCCTTCTGACTGTGAATGAAAGTTACGAAATTTAGGCTATAAAGCCAAGCACCGGTGCACTTTCAGCAGTCTTATGACTTGTATAGGCATTTGGAGTAGGATACAACAGATGACTTTAGGTAGAGAGAGAGAGTCTCGCACAATAGGTGAAGTAATGATGGTAAGAAGGTGTTAGGAAAAGATTGGGAAGAACCTAAGAGTTGCTGTGGAAGCCAAAGGAGGGAATATATCGAGGGACAATTGTGAAGTGAAGATTGGATATCGAATGCTAATGAAACAAAAAATTTTAATGGCAGACTTTAGATCGGCGAAATGATTGTGTGATTCGGAAGTCTCAGGAGAAAGGAAAGAAAGTCCTGGAAAATGCAGGGTTGAAGTAGATGAAGACATATTTAGAAAGAACATCTCAAAATCCAGAAAGCGTGAGAGAGAAAAAAAAAATCAAGTGGGTTTCTACGGTAATAACGATCGCTTTTCACGTCTTATTTTCTTAACTTTTCGTGATATGAGAATTAACAGAACAAACTAAGCTTTATCAAAACACTGGGGATTTTATCAACAACACAAATTACAAAAATATACAAAAACTATGAAATGGACAATAGCTTAACAAGCAACCCAATACGGCCATAACCACTAATCGTTAAATTGCTATAACCTTTTCACTCTGTAACAAATCCATTTTTTCCCATTATCATGGCGAATTTTATGAAAGAAAAATTGAATATCATGAATATTACATCCAAAAACTTCCATTAAATAATTGAATAGGTCGTTTCCCTCAACAAAATATCGTTTTCACTTATTAATTTCTGGGTATATCATTATTTCTTATAATTTTTACTTTCCGTCTAGTTCTTCAATTACTTTTGTTATATATATTTTTACTATTAAAAACTGCATAACTATCGGACTAATTGACAGGATTTTGCAGTGACAGATACGTGAAATGCAAGCTTTAGTAATATTTAACAAATAAATAAATTACCTATTGCGTTTGTTGACATGTTATCTCGTACCGCTTTTGTTTGTTCATTTACCAATTTGATTTACGTATTCATGTTCTTAATTACACTTTTACAATTTGATACAGGAAAAGTAATTTTTTTGGTTGCAAATAGGATCTTTCGTGCAAGAAAATTTTTTAAATTGATTTTCCCTTCTTTGAAAACATGTTAGGGAACACTGCTCTTCCTTTGATTAGCAAATTAGCCATTCACCCTGCCCGTTCTTTTTAGTCTAGAAATCTTGGAAAAGGTAACTTGCATCTGCAGTACAACAGCAGTCAGGTATGAAAAACTGAAATGGAGTTCCAGCCATGTGCCACGCTGTAGCGGCAAAGTTTGGAGATTATAAGTATGCAGTTTGCAACAAGTATATAAAAGAAATTCTCCAAGTTGCAGAAACTTGATGCGTAGGGTCCTCGGAATCTAACGAGGACATTGTCAATATTAGAGTTAGACCCAGAAGCGAATAGTTGTTGTCGTCCTTACATAAGTCCAAGTATCACACACAAAGCAAAGTTAAAATTTTGGCACAATAGATAAATGAAAGATTACCAAATGATTTGACGTATTTTTTTCCACATAGGTAGGCTTTTGCTATAAACAACATTTTCCCATCAAAGTCTGGTAAGAGGATTAGGGTCTATTTGTATGAAGAGAAAATAAACCTCTTTTTAAAGAGGAAAGCAAGTAAAATTCGGAGAAACAACCGAGGCATGGTAAGAATTCATTAGCTTGGCGATTCATAAGAAAAAAAATCACAGAATCGGAAATATTGCTACGACCGAGGTCTTAAAAAATGATCGACCCTGCCATCCTCTTGAGAGTAATTAGACGGTCTTAGATGGGCAAAGAATTATCACAATGCCACCAACATGAAATTTGACGTTCTCTGATCCATTTTCAACAATGACTTTGTGATGTAGATTACAGTTCATAGAGTTCGCATTCAGAGACGATTATTCGAATGATTATTTTATCGATGAAAAATATTCTCCAAAAAAGGCTGAAATGTTCGAGATGCGATGGAGGGCCCTTTTGGAAATGCGGGGAACAGAAAACTTTGCTCATTCTTCTGGCAAAGAGTTGAAGTTACAAAAAATCTTTAAATAAATGGGTCTCCATAATTTGCCCTCGTAGTACCTTTCTGCTCTACGCAAATGAGGAGGAAACGGGAATGTACTAGAAAAAAAATCTCTTGAATGAGTATCTTGGAAAACAAATGAGCTCGGATGCGTTAATGTGTTTTCTGTTTAATGTTTTCCATCAGGTCATTTTTACTCATTGGAAGTTTCCTGCATAAGAATCCAACCCCCCCCCCCCCTTCTCTCTCTCGTCTCTCTCTCGTGAAATGATACAATAGCCTCTTTTATTTTTTTCTATTTCGTTAGTAGTTTCTTCAAGACCTCAAGGTATAGTGCCACAGAGAAATCTAAACAAACATGCTGGAAGGCAAAAAAATTTTTAGCGGCTAGTAATTTTCTTTAGAACATGAGGACTTAAATATTTTATTACTATTATTCCCATTTCTTCAACAAGGAAAAAATTATTTTCTTTTAGATTTTTAAGCATACTTTTTGGAAACTGCGCATATTACGTTTTGATGTGTTTCAACTTTCTTACTCTCTCTAATCTTTCTATATAATATAAAAGTAAATTTTGAAATGCTCTTCCCTCCTGCAAATAATTAAATATCAAAAATAAATATTAGTGGTTTTGAGAGTACAATAATTTTATTGTTATAACAACGGACACGATTATAAAAATTGTTTAATTTGTTTAATTGAATACGCACAATTTCAGTAACATTTTTAATCATATTGAAGTTTTCTCGCACAGAAAACAGGTGTCTGTGTATCCGTAAAATCTATTATTTCATGTAGCATCTAATGGTCGTTTTTACCAGATACATATGAAATTGTAATAGTCACAATGCTCTTTTAGCTTCCCATATTCTTGTCACTACAAAGCCTTGAGCTCCAACTTCAAAGAAATTTGAAGAAATCATGATGTCCAGTAGGTAGAAACGAACACGCGATATCGTAATCAGCAAGTAATGAGTTGAATCCAGCACCCTGCCCAGAAATATCTTCCAGCCCCATCCCCAGACATCACTTCTGATCTATCCACCATCAACTAGTCCCTCCCCAAAGTTTCCAGACCCCTGACTGGGTCCGACTGGTAATCTTCATTCCATGGCCTCGAATGTCCTTGAAACCAACTGTTTCCCTTCTCAGCGGAACGATCCCGGCAGACGGGTCAGGCACCTTCCTCTGGAAGGGCTGGGATGCAAGAAGAATTCTTGGAAGTGTCGGCAGTGCGAGCGAAATTAGAATCGACTGCCTGAATGGCAAAGAGAATCTTATTGGGAACTCCAGAAGCTTCTTGCATTGTACCCATGAGATCCTTTCTTCGTCGTGCGGAAGGATTTCTCTCATTCTTTCTTTCAAGATTTTGTTCCGGGAAAACGCGAGCACGAAAAGAGAATCTTAGTTTGGTTGTTGATATTCCAAAAGCTGGCAATTTCTCATTTCTATTACATTTTTCCTCGGATTGAAAATGTAGATTATAGTTTTTTCAAGACTGCAAATTTAAATTATATTTTTCCTATGTTGGCAAATTTCGCTATACAATAACGGCAGCATCATCGTCACGAAAAAATTAAAATTTTCAAAGAAATTTGCTTACCGACATACAATACCCTTCGCGTCGTAATAGATGGCAACATATTTATTGTCACACGAATTAGGTTGTGACGAATATTTGCTTCCGTGTGTGTCTTTAAGGCACCAGAAAAGCATTAAGATTTCGTTAAAAGGATTTAATCAAATCAACAGTAATATATATCATCGAACGTGAATCCATATTGCTTAATAGGTTTGTGCTTTGTTATATTTTTCTCTTATCGGTGTGAATAGAGATTAGGTTTCTTGCTGGGACACCAATTTCAGTGTATTTTGAAGCGGGATATTTGTAATTCATAACAGGATGCTTCCGAAAGCACGGTGGTAATGATAAATGGTTAGGTGAACTTAGGTGAAAAGTCGATAATTACAATGAAAATGTTGCTTCAAGATAAAGATATATGTATATAAATACACAAACATATATTTTATATATATATATATATATATATATATATATATATATATATATATATATATATATGTATAATATATATATATATATATATATATATATATATATATATATATATATATATATGTGTGTGTGTGTGTGTGTGTTGTGTGTGTGTGTGTGTTAGATGGACAAGAGATCAGCAAGCATCCCAATGCAGCCGTTAACACTCGTCATTAAATTGCAATAACCTTTTCATTCTGTAACAAAACCTTTTGCTCCCTTTATCACGCACGTTTTACGAAAGAAAGGTTAAACAGTATGAATATTATATACAATAATTTTCTCTTACCAAAATATCGTTTTCATTTATTATTTGTTAGAAATTAATTTCTTTATTATATTTTTACGGTGTCTTTAGGTTGCTTAATTAAATGATACCTTTATTATTAAAAGTTCGCATAAAATCGCATATATATCAAACTAATTGACTGGATTTTGCAGTGCTTTATACATGCAGTGAAGGCTCTAATAATAGTATCTATTAAATCAATTCACGTTTTTTCTGTTTAACTTGTTACCTCGTATTGTTTATGTTTTTTACCGTCTTAATTTATGTTCTAGTTTCTTAATTACATATTGTATGATTTGTTTCATAATGACTTCAATAGAAACAATTGTCATTTTACTTGGTTGAAAATATCATCCTTCTTCTGGCAACAAATTTTTTTTACTGATTTTGCCCTCAGTGATGAAGCAAATTAGCTTTCAAAAATCTTGCACAAAGTAACTTGCATTTGTTGTGCAGTATTAGTCAAATATAAATCAAAAACTCTCAGCCGCGGACCATGAAACTTTCAGCCATGGTCTGTAAGTGTCTTGTGTTGTTGGCACAAATAGGGGTGCCTGACGCTCGATTATGGCTAATTTAAACCGTAATTTAAATAAAACCTACTGAAGCTATAGGGCTGCAATTTGATATGCTTGATGATTGGAGGGTCGAAGATCAATATACCAATTTGCAGTCCTCTAGCCCCAGTACTTCTGAAGATCTGAAGGCAGAAAGAAAAAGTGCGGACAGGCAGACAAATAGCCATCATAAAAGCTGTCTTTTACAGAAAACTAACAAATGAAATGAAACAACAGCAATCTGCTACCATGTAACGGGAAAGATCTTGAGTATATTGTATGCAATAAGTATATAAAAAAAATTCTCCAGGTTGCAGAAAATTTAACATGTTGGTTAATGTGTTAACTAGAACAGGGTCAATATTAATTAAAGCGATAGTCGGTTTAGTCGTTTATTTTCCATATATGTCCAGAGTAACACACACAAAACGGAAGATGAACATTGTAGTATATAATGTATGAAAGATTTCCAAATCATTTGACGTAATTTTCTACTAATTCAGGCGTTCCATATGAACAACATATTCTATTTTGAGTGTAGTTGTCAATGGCAGGTGTCAAAGAACGTGGATGGATTGGGGTAGGGTTTAACCGTAAACAAAACAAAAATTTGTCTTTTAAAGGAGGAAAAGTTGTAAGATTATTCGCAAAACTGAGGAAGGGGAAGAACTCGGTAGCTTGGAGGTACAAGGAATGAAAACCGAGCGTTTGAAAAAATAGAAAAAAAAATTTAAAAAAAGCGGCATTTAAGATCATGGCAAATGGATTAGCGGTAAAGAGAAACAATTCAAGGAATCGAGCACCGGAGGTCTGTCTAATGCCATGTATCGGCCATAGATGAGCCAGATTTACCTGTGATATTGATAACAATGCAATCTACGACGTCACCGACATGAAGTCTGGCGTACTTTGATCCATTATTCGACAATGACTTTGTGATGTAAATTAGAGTTCACAGAGTTTGCGTTATAAGAGGATAATTCGAATGATTTCTTTATTGATAAAAAATTCAGCGAAAAAAAAAGGATCCAAGTTTTCGAGATGCGATGGAAGACCCTCCAGGAAATGGGGTGGAAAGGAAGCTGTTTGCTCAATCTCTGTTGTTAAAAGTTGAAGTTACAAAAAATCTTCGAATAAATGGGCCTTCAAAAAAAAGTGCTCTCAAGTGCCTCGATCTACGCAAATGAGAAAAAACGGGAAGGTAACAGACAAAAAATCCCTTGAACGAGAGCATCTTATTCGTACCTATTTGTTCCCTGCTCTTGATCATCGCTGTCCGGAAAAAACAAATAAGCAATGATACGTGAATGTGTTCCTATTTACTGTTGTTTATCGGGAGGATATTTTTGTTCATTGTAGTCTTCCTACATAAAAATCACTTTCCTATTAATAATACACTAGTGTCTTTTATCTCTATTTCTCAAGCATTTTCTTCAGGACCTCAAGGTATACACGATATCTAAACAAATATGCTGCGAGATTAACATTTTACAGTATATTTTTGAGAACATGAAGACTTAAATACTTAATTGTAATTACTGACATTTCGTATCACATGCAACAAAAGTTAAATACTATTAAATCATACTTTCGTAATTGTGTAGAGATAGAGATTTCTGGGCACTACACTTCTTAAGAACAAGCAAAGTTTAACATTGTTGATTTTGGCTGGTTCTTGGTGTGTTTCCAGTGCCGGACGCCACGGAAAGTATATCCACGCAGCGCAAGGATAAAAATTTGCACTGGACATTTTATTATTGCAATGTATATGAATTTCCAATTGTTTTAACTTTAACTCAATATCATTTTTACATTCGTAACACACAATATATTTTAGAAATTACTCGTAGTTCTTCCCTATATTTAACATTGTAGTTCTTGCCTATATTTAACATTATAACTGTTATCAAAATTAAAAGCATAATTTCAAACACACGGTGTATATATACTTTTCATTCTGTCAGTCATTACAAACGCAAAAGAGTTTTATAGTTCTCTGCCGGCAACAGCAAAGAGAAAAAATATGTGATTTATATGTGATTTATTTTATAAAATCTTAAAGGGTTTTTGAGAATTTAACAATTTATTTTCATAATTATGGACTTATTTCATTAATTGAATACAAAAAATCTCAGTCACGTCAACTAATGGTTCTTTGTCGCTCTGTTTTGTCTATTTCTATTTGACTAAATTGTAATCATATGAACATCATCTCGCACAATACACACACACAGGCACACATATATATATATATATATATATATATATATATATATATATATATATATATATATATATATATATATATATATATATATATATATATATTTATATATAACATGCAACGTGTGTTGACCATATTTTACGATCTTTTTTTTGTCTTTTTGCTAAATTCAGGGATAAGTTTTTAAGGTGGAACATAAGGACGGCATATGACGGACTTAGTAAAGAAATTTTCTTAGAAACATCTCTGCTACATATAAGTTATTTTTGGGACAATGATAATAACAATCCGCTTTTAGTGACTTAATTTTCCACAATTTTTGTAACGTGTGAAGAAAGAGAACAAAGTGAGTTATATCAAAACACTAGTAATTTTATCCACAGAATAAATTGCGAGAATAAATGCAAAATAATCAATGAACAATAGCTAAGCAAGCAATCCAATACAGCAGTTACCACTGATCATTAAATTGCAATAACCTTTTCACTCTGCAACAAAAACCTTTTGTTTCTTTATCATGGTGTGTTTTACGAGAGAAAAGTTGAACATCATGACTGCTCTATCCAAATATTTAATTGACTAATTGCACAGGTCATTTCCTTCACCAAAATATGTGTCATTTTTTTATTTCTAGGTGTATCAATACTGTGATTTTTACTTTGTGTCTAGGTTGCTTAATAACGTTTGGGTTGAAAGATACTTTTACTATAAAAAAAACCTGCTTACCTATCAAATTAATTGACTGAATTTTGCAGTAAACTGTAACGTGCAGTGTAAGGTTTTAATGGGGAGATTAACATTTTTACAGTATTATTTTTTAGAACATGAAGACTTAAATACTTAATTGTAATTACTGACATTTCGTATCACATGCAACAAAAGTTAAATACTATTAAATCATACTTTCGTAAATTGTGTAGAGATAGAGATTTCTGGGTACTACACTTCTTCAGAACAAGCAGTTTAACATTGTTGGATTTTGGCTGGTTCGGTTGGTGTGTTTCCAGTGCCGGACGCCACGGAAAGAAGCATATATCCACGCAGCGTAAGGATAAAATTTGCACTGGACATTTTTTATGTGAATGTATAATGATTTCCAATTGTTGTTTTAACTTTAACTCACTATCATTTTTACATTCGTAACACACTAATATATTTTAGAAATTACTCGTAGTTCTTGCCTATATTTAACGTTATAACTGTATCAAAAATTAAAAGCATGATTTCAAAAAACACACGAGATATATATATAAATATACTTTCATTCTGTCAGTCATTACAAACACGCAAAAGAGTTTTATAGTTCTGCCAGCAACAGCAAAGAGAAAAATATGTGCTTTATATGTGTGATTTATTTTATAAAATCTTAAAGGGTTTTGAGAATTTCACAATTTATTTTTATTTTCATACTTATGGGCTTATTTTCATTTAATTGAATACGAAAAATTTCAGTCACGTCAACTAATGGTTCTTTGTCGCTCTGTTTTTTGTCTATTTTCATTTTTAACTAAATTTTGTTTAATTATATGACGTCATCTCGTACAATACATAAGCGCCAGTTGAACTTGTTATACCCTGTTTAGCTGTTGTTCTTAAATCACCAAGACATGCGAAGTCCCACCCAGGCTCCTTTCCCCAAATTGTCTTCCATCCCCCTTCCCAGACATCACTCCTCACGATTTATCCCCATCATCTCATCCCTCCCCCAATTTATCCAGACCCCTCCCCGACAGGGTCAGACTAATCCTTGCCACTAGTAATCTTCATTCCATGGCCTCGAAGGTCCTTATGAAACCTAATGTTTCCCTTCTCAGCCGAACGTGATCCCGGCAGACGGGTCAGGCATCTTCCTCTGGAAGGGCTGGGAATGCAAAAAGAATTCTCGGAAGCGTCGTTAGTGACCATTAATGTCTGTTGTACTCTTGTCCTATTTACATACACAAACACAGGCACACACACACATATATAATCATAGGTGATATTCCGAAGTAGCGCGAATTGGAATTAAACATTTGTAACTTATCATTTGTATATCTATATATATATATATATATATATATATATATATATATATATATATATATATATATTTAAATATATATACTATATATGTATATATATACTACATATATATATATATATATATATATATATATATATATATATATATATATATATATTCTCATGCCACGGCGTTGGGTCATAAACTTATAGTTGATTTTAATAATCAATGACTTGGGTCATTAAATGCCTTCACAACAGGATAATTAATCAGTGACTCCGACGGACAAAGGGGCAGCGAACAGAAAAGTAAGGTAATGCAGTGAAAAGTTTACTAAGCTACCAAATTGGTTCAAGAGAAACACTATAATTCCATGAAATAAAGTATAATTTCACAAAAAATGCAGATATTACAGGGGTTGCTATAAAACCCTGTGGCACTGTCTACTACATTAAAGGGGTTACAAAGACTTATAGAGTCACACCAGGTACGAATTGATGTAACCAAAAAACTAGAATCAACTTCTAAGATTAACACGTTTTAAGAGTAAGTAGGATTTCCTTTCGAAAGGTCTGGCACAGAACAGCAAGGAAATGCACCAGCTGTACAGTGTCTATAATCACTTGAGAATATGATTGAATATGATGCACTTGGGAATTATTTCTAATAACAACGTTGCTTGACAAACAGGTAAACAAAACAGGACTGCCAGTAAATCTGATGAGCCAGTGGACTTGAACTCAGTTGTAGGGTGCTACCAATGAAGGGAGTACTGGTCGCACAAGGCCGTAGTGAGTGATACATATGAAGTGAGGTATAGTGGAAAGCTCGTCCAAGGAAGGACTTGTAGGCTTCTTGCTTAAGCCAAGGCTCCAAACCAACTGGGTGCAGTGCTGGGCCTTTTGAGTCTCTCTCAACTCATTATGGACAGTTGGGTCAGGAGATACCTGCAGACGTAGGATATCATGACAAGGCTTCCTGCCTAACTAACTTCTGAGGGTCATCAGGGGCACTTATATCCCCATCTGGGGTCGCCATCTTGGACATTACCTGATGTTTAGTTAGCATTGTTAAGATCTTTCACGCAGACCTTCTTAATCCTCAGGTAGTGCTGGAAGAAAACAGTATTTCGACAGTATCCAGCGTCTCTACTGTCTACAAGAAAAAGAAGGCGTCACAAGGGAGAGAAAGGTTTAGATGGACAGAGTTAATAGGTGGGAAAGGCAAGGGTCAGGTTTGTTGTTGTTGAAGATTAAGCCAGCCTTGTGCTGGCACGGGCTCTTGCTCCTAGAGCAGCCCGTATTCAGGTCAGATCTTAAATGACCCATAGGTGGGTCAAAAGGGGACGGACGCCAGAGCAGAGGTCTTATGGGGGTATTATGACCCAAGGGAATTGATATATTAGGAGGAATGGTGTGAGAACTGAATCTGTCTCGGGTTCTACGTGTTTTGACACAATGCAGGTGGCCTGCTAGCCGGTGGGCGTGAGGCACAAATGAAAGCTAGAGGATGTTAAAGGTGATAATATGGAATTGGACAGGGACTCTTACAATAGACTCGAGGGACGATCAACTTCTTGGTCTCGTCTGAAGGACGTTGTTAAGGGATGATGCAGGTGCTGTCAAAGATGACACGATCTGCACTATTGCTGGGTCACGAATCCTTAGGGGATTCTGAAGGAGTGTTTTAATGGTGCTCTATTGTATTCGCTCTACCTGAGAAGGGATTTCTGAATGATGGAAAGGGCGCGACCTATATGACATGTGAGACGAATCTAAACTGATTTATTTTGACACTAAGGTGTCGTTCCTATCGCAGGCGAGATTCTGAGGATGTTTATGATTTATTTGAAGGCGGAACGAATTCGATCTAATCTTCCCTGGCACTACTGTGCCGCTACTTTCTCTGAAGACAGAAACATCCCGGGCCAAACACTTGAATTTGAACTGGAAAACAACACTTTCTGCTTTTCCTTTTTTACTCTACTTTTATTTTGAGTGAAAAATGTTAAAAATGCGTCGAAAAAGTGAGTGTCATAAAATGACCTATGCAATGGTGTGTGTGTGTGTATATATATATATATATATATATATATATATATATATATATATATATATATATATATATATATATATATTATAATATATATATTATATAATATATATATATATAGATATATATATATATATATATATATATATATATATATATATGTGTGATGTGTGTGTGTGTGGTTTATGTACTTAACACTGATTTTGGTCACAACTTGTATATTTCGATAAAAAGTTAAATTACCAGAACAAGACTTTACCGACAAAACAGTTTTCTATATCTATCAATTTGTATTCATGTTCTTATTTTCTTATTACCAAAAAAAACGCCTATGATAATTTTATTTCCATGTAGGAGGATCTGTGATTACTAAAGCGAATCATTTAAGTTACTGTGATTTTCAGAATGGCGGTAAAATGTTACTACTGGTCTCTCCTCCTTTAACGACTCAACTTATCGTTCAAAGTGATATTTATGAGATAACAAAGGAAAGGGAGTCAAGGGCAGTTAACGAAATCCCCCCCCCGATTTACTGCTTCTATGGAAATACATAGAGATGCTCAGCAGTAGACATTACACTCTGCTTATCTTATTTTTTCATCAAGAGTAAGTAACATGTGGAAAAATGAAATGATAACGAACAGACAAAACGTCAGCATCGTCATTTAACAAAGAATTCCCTTGAGGAAAACGAGGTGGACGAAACAACATCGCTTTCAGAATTCTTTTCGTGAACAGAAAATTCCGTTATTTCCTCACATCCCTTCAATCATCCTCATCCTCAGAAACTTCTTCCATTAATAAACGCGATAAATCTCTGAAATCACATATTTCTAGAAAAGTACAATTTACATCCTCAGAAATTCTCATAAAGACCTTGCAAGCGCTCCATGAAAAAAAAAACCTGTACCTTGAAAATGGTGTAAGAAAAAAAACAAGAAAGCACTTACAACCTGTATATGTATATATATATATATATATATATATATATATTATATATATGATAGACATATATATATATATAAAATATATCCTATATATATATAATATATATATGAAATATATCTATATATATATATACTATATATATATATATATATATATATATATATATATATATATTATATAACTTTGGAAGCTTATTCATTTGGGAGGAATGTGAGGAAATAAAAAGTTAAACGAAATATAGAGAGACTGACAGGAGGAGTGGGAGAGGTGGCTGGTCCTATATAAAAAAAGAAGTTAATGTTAGCGAAGGAATAAGGAAAACTGGAACAGATCAAAAAAAGAAATATGAAATTTAGAAGGTAATGAGTTTCAAATATCCAACATTAAACCAAGATCCTTGATAATCCAAACCGTTTTTAAAATAGAAACACACAGAGGAGATCTTCAGCAAAAACTATGAAACAAACATAGTACAAACATTCTCTTAAGTAAAAAACATATTTGTGTCCCCCAAAAGGAATGTCTTACGTAAATTGCGAGGGTGACAAAGGTCATGTAATGGAACAACTGCAAACTTACAATGTACCCAGTAATTAAGAAGAGTAATGAAGTACCATCAGGGAGATAGTTAAAATTGCAGCCTGCAAACAACAAACATAATCTTTATCTGGGTAGAAATCAAGTAACACAGAAAATAAAAGAAATGACAAATGCGCTATATATATATATATATATATATATATATATATATATATATATATTATTTTATTAAAACATGAATGTGTATATATGTATCTGTATATCATATGTATATCTGTCTATCAATCTATCAATCTATCTAGATATATATATATATATATCTATATATATATAATATATATATATATATATATATATATATATATATATATACTACATATATATATATATATATATATATATATATATATACATACATATATATATATATATATATATAAAGAAAGTGTGTACATATGTATGCATTTATATGTGTATGTGTGGGTGTGTGTATCACCACATACACATTAAAATGCATTGGGCATGAGCGACATTAATGTCTTATCCATAGTTACGAGGTCACCGAGATGAAAATGACACTAGCGATGCCCTTTAAATAATATAGTTCAGCCCCGATAAGAAAGTGGGTGAAACATGAGTGGAAGGGGATGGCATGTAAAATAACTGAAGACGACAGATATTAGTGTCTAATTTTTAGTTTCAAGGCCAATGTCCTTTATTAAGTCTAATATTAAGTGGGGTGGGAAGGAGGTTACATGTAAAAACTAACCGAAACTACAGATATTAGAGTCTAATCCATAGTTTTCAAGGTCGGAGATGAAAGTGACACTCCTGATACCCTATGAGTCCAAGTTCAACCGTGATAGGAAGGTGTGGGAAGGGATAAAAAGATGAAATGTCAAAATTGATGGATATTAGCGTCTAATCCATAGTTTTTGACGTTGCTAGGATGAATAGAAACATTTCTGATGCCGTCCAAGTTCAGCCCCAATAGAAATGGGGGGTGATAAGTGGTGAAATATATAATGTCAAAAATGCTGGGCAATGCAACTGAAGCAATATATTAACAGGAGAGAGAGAGAGAGAGAGAGAGAGCGAGAGAGAGAGAGAGAGAGAGAGGGATATATAAATACGTATCTAACATAACAAGAGATAAAAAGCAGGCTAAAACCTGTCAAGCAACTCGAGAAAATATCGACCTTCCAAACGGACTTCACTAATTAGAAAACCAGTAGCAAAAAGGATAATCTATTTATCTACATTTTTAACCTGAACCGTAAAGGCTCACAGGGCTTCCTATTATACCATTTATTAATATAAAAGGAAAACAGACGAAGATAGTTTTTGGGATTTACGTGTTTTCATTAATTTTGACTCGACTGGACTCGACCGTCACATAGTTATGGACATCATTAAAAGTGGTGACAAGTAAAATAGAAATAAAAAAAGGTCGATAACAGAATAAACCGAATTAGGAAATCCTATAAACTCGTCTGCATAAGCAGAAAGTAAATAGAAATATCAGATAGCATAAATAGACCTGAAAATAAATAATAACTATCGAGTAACAGCAAAAGAAGTAAATTTTACGCACTAGACAAAAAATGACTTGTAAATCTTAGTTATTTTGATGATAAAATTGTTCACTACTTCCATACTATTTCGTGTCGTGAAAGTCTGACAGGTCTTGAATATCCATGAATATCCATCCATATGTCTTGCACACACCAAAGATGCTATATATTTATATATATATATATATATATATATATATATATATATATATATATATATATATATATATATAAAAGATACTAACACACAAATATCACACACACACGACGCACACACACACACACACATATATATATATAAGCTACTAACACATGATTGCTTGTTATTATGATTCAAGATTTATATAACAAGTTTTTAGACTTCATTTTGCTCTACCAAGTATTTGCTGCCATTAAATTCAAAAACATGTTCGCTCATTTATTTTTATTAACGTAGAAAACTTGAATTCATTTAGGTTGTCTGAAAATTTGGTTGCTGAAAAAGCGGAGTACTGAATGGTTCAGTCGACCTCTTATTGAAAACTTATATGATTATATGTAAATTTTTAATTAGGAGCCTCATTCTTTGTTACACACCGGATTAACTCTTTCCTAACTATTGTATATTGGAAAAAGTTAGATGAAATTAATTCATATTGTACGTGAATATGAAATTATAAAAATGAGAGTCATCGTTTGGTGTTTAATTTGCCATGAATGATTTTTTAGTGTTAGCTATAGATGAGAAAAAGCAGAAGTGATGGAAACTATTCTAAGGAAATATTTCTAAAAAAGTATTATAAAGACAGTTTTTAAAAGATAATTGTGAGAATAATTCCGGCAGAAATAGAACTCTTATGAAAACCATTTTTCTCACTCGGTTTATGTAGTTTATCCTCTATTCGTCCTGAGTAATTTACTTTCGAATATTTACGCTAAACATTTCCTTCTAACTAAAACTGGTCCAAGTTTCGAAGTCGGAAACTTTTAATCTTTTCATCTTTTCAATCTTATTGATCAATAAACAAGTAGAATCAACTTGACGACAGGAATCCCCACATCTCCTCTTGCGGTGTCCCTGTCCGTGTGTTCTCCTAACAAGCAGGTGAACAGGATCTCCAATAAACGGGCAGCAAGAGTCTCTTCAGCGAGAGAGGCGGGCCCTAATTACGACAAGGTTTTCCCGGAACAAGAGATTCGAGGCGCCTCTCGGAACCGGGAACGAGGATATATGCGCTAAAAGGAGCAGCCGAGGGAGTAATATCCTCGGTGAAGGAGAAAAGCTGATTCAGAGGCTTGAGAAACGGGAATAATTATAGAGGTTCTGGGTGATGCGAGGAGAATCAGATGAATCGTTATGGTAATATATGAAAGTTGTTTGGATTTTGCTGTTATTTTCATTCTAAAAGAAGTTATATATACATACATACATACATACACACAAATATATAGTATATGTAAGTGTTTTATATATATGTGAGGAATGTTATGTGACATTCCATATAATAAAAAATAAAACTATGTTGTTAATTAAAACCAATGACCAAGGGGTCATATAGGAACTTGCAGGAGTGATAAACATTGTGAATGCAGTGTTGACAAAGCTTGACGTTGTTGTATCAGCGTCCTGATTTGTAGACACCTGTAGTCATCATATTCTATTGTTGTGTGAAACGTCAACAATGTTTCTCTTTGAGAAGCCTGTTGACGCTCTACCCCACAAACCAAACCGTGTACGTGACTTTTGTCTCATATGTTCATCTGTGTGTATGTTCGTATGCTGAGCTAAGGTTTGCTCTCCTATGGTTTTGTCATTGTATTGTATCTCAGGCTTCAACTAGCACTCTTCACTTGAAGACCTATCAAAACCTCCTCTATATCTGTCACGATGTAAGATAGAAGAATATATTCTTATTTTTGTACTCTGTGTTTCAACGACTCAACCTCTACATCAGAAGGAATCGATTGAATGAAACTTAAGAAATATCACCACAAACTGATGAGACTGAGTCAATGATGAAGAGTATTTACCCAGCGATATCTGCTTTGCAGATCAAAAGCACAACCCAATGCCTCGTTTGTAAATGTAATACGAGAGCACTAAAATATGGTGGCAGACAATAGAAGAAAGTATAAACCCATTTCTACTGAAGACTTGCAAATCTTAGAAACATATGAATGGAGGTGAAGCAAGAGAATCTACAAGCAACTTCGTGTCTCAGCCAATGCTGATGACGGCACACAAGTATCTCTCTAATCATACCAAGATGACATCATCCACGAGTCTCGTAAGGAATGAATGAAGCATACATTGGATCTTCAAGAAAACCTCAAACAGGACGTGTCTTCCGCAGAGGATCATCAACAGCTCATCGAAACCGCAAACAGTCGTTCTACTAACAAAACCACGTACGACTAAAAACTGGGTTGACGGAATCGCAGATGGAAGAAGCAAGGGCCATGACGTCATGAAAACACGCAGACTTTCCATTAAAATATCAATCTAAGTATAACTTTTTTATTCATTCGGTGTGTAACTTAGAGTGTTCCTCTTACGCAGGTCGAATTTGTTGTTCCTGTAGGTGAGTTACAATACATTCTTAATCTTACTTTCTTACAGGAAACTATCTACATCATTGGGACTTCGCTCCTGCAGGGCTTTTTATCTATGAGTTTCTGTCAACTTTGTTTTTTCCAGAAGTTCTCCTGAAATATTTAAATAATATCTGATGTAATCTTATCATTTTGGGGTTACACTATTAATTTCTGTATGTAACAAATTATATTGGATATTGAATATGCGTTTATGCATAGGACATTTGTATTTATACAGATATATTGATAGGGTCGCTAGGAACCGTAGTGATAAGAAAAAACACACAAAAACAAGTGGAACACCTGCACACCCTATAATCTAGAGGTAACATTATTTCGGGTCAGGATAATAATTGCTCCTTTGCAAGGTCTTGGAGGCAATTTTAGCCTTGAGTTCTTTGAGTTATATGCTTAAATTTATCTTTATGACTCAACTAACTTTAAACAATACAACTGGATTGCAAGGATAACATGTCTGTAAAGGATTTCATTAGACTACGTACTTAACATTCATAACAGTTATGTAACCAGAAGCCTTGGAACGGTGTTTGTTGAGGAGCTATAGCCCAACAACACGAAAATATATTTATATAAACAAATTAAGAAACATATGTCTAAATGCGCTGACTGGATCCCTCACTATTTCAAATTTTAGCAAAGGATGAAAGTAAACCACAACAAGTACATACAGTTAATAATAACGCAGAAGGGATAACGTGTTTTAATATAGTAAACCGCGTGGGTCATATGATTTCAGGTGCCGTACCCTTCCCGTTATATTCTGATTCAAAATAGCTCAAGTCATTTTCTTACGTCATCAGTGCCAAAGTAATGCTAAAAACATACAAAAGCTTACCAATGTTAACAAGAAGAATCAACATTATCATAAAAAGAAACAAGTAAACACAGTAGCTCTGCTCAGAAGCAGAAAGAAACAAGCAAATAGGGCTTCAGGGAACTCTTACCTGGCCGTTCTAGCCAAAACAGTCAGAGTCAGTCAAAATTTTGCGAGTGTTGAAAACAAAGCAAATTCCATGTAAGCGACTCCGTTGTGCGGGAGAGTGATGTTGGGGTCATTCATACCAACACCTTTTGAACAAAAAAACAAATAAATTAATAACCAGAATTTTCCTATGAATCACACAACCGTATCAAATAAAATCAGAGCAGGTTCCCATAGATTTTCATACAATAAGCTATTATAAGTAATGGTGGATACGCCCTACTTACATGCCGTAAATTTAGAATATCAGCTATTTACATTGTTTTTTTATTCCGGTAGTTCACGTAATATCATGGACTTACAGACTCAACGTTTGTTGTTTTCGAACTTCCTCCCTATTGAGAAGTCCGGAGTATGGCTTTCGGGAATTGGCAATAAAGAATTAAGCGTAGTAGGCGTAAACTCAGATTCAGTACAAGGTGGGTAAGCGCACGCTTACAGATACCTTTATAGCTCTTAAAAACATTAATATGTATTCAATTGTAATTGTAGGATACCAATCTATGGGCATAGAAAACATTATCTTACCTTCTGCCAAACAAGGCGTGTTTTTATCAAAGGAAAATTCTATATATCTTCTAACACATTAAAATCCATTTTGGACAAAAAAGAGACCATTAATCAAAACAATAACTTATATAGAGGAAGGCAATGACTTGTCTCATAAATGCAGGTATTTTCAAGCAACCCAACAGAATTCTTGCACACCCGCAAATCGCAGTTTGCACGCAAAA
The DNA here is from genome assembly GCF_015104395.2 of Macrobrachium nipponense. Classification (NCBI taxonomy): domain Eukaryota; kingdom Metazoa; phylum Arthropoda; class Malacostraca; order Decapoda; family Palaemonidae; genus Macrobrachium; species Macrobrachium nipponense. The sequence continues at coordinate 77,086,281 of NC_061087.1, forward strand.
TCTCGTGACGAATGCACCCTCAAAATACTTAGTGTGTGTAAAAAAGACTTTGCCGGGATCTGAAATTTTAATCCTTCCTGACACTGAAATATAACAGATTTCTGTGACACAAGCATTATATACTGTTGACTCACAGCAACAAGTTAATATTGAAGTCTGTAACCATTTGAATACAATTCTAGTAATCCACAAAATCTAAATATCGTGATATGGAAGTTTATAAATATCGCATTCTTACCGTTGCTAAAATTAATCACGCTCAACCTGTTGTCGACGAATCCCTCTTACAATCTATCCAAAGTAAAATCAATAAAGTCATTCAAGAAGAGGAGATTCAGCAGAAATTTTTTTATCTTTTATCTGAATATCATGATGTTTTCTCCACTAGCGAGGGATCTCTGGGGAAAACGGATGTCATTGAACACCAAATATGGTTAAAGGACAAACATAAAGCTATGTACGTACCTTCGTATAGACTCCAATGAAATTTCAAATGAGATAAATGACGAAGTCGAAAAAATGTTAGTAGTAGGATTCATTAGGAAATCAAATAGCCCATATAATTTTTCCCTTAATGTCGTGCCTAAAAAAGATCGGGCTTGGCGTATCTGTGCAGATTTCTGTCGCTTAATCGAGGAAACGATTCCCGATCCCTCGTTTCCCAGTGCCATGTACGACGATATCTTATCTTTGTTAGGTCAGAATAAATCTTTCACCAGTTTGGACTTACTTAAAGGCTTTCACCAGATACCAGTAGCTAAGAGAGTGTACCTCATAAACCGCCTTCCGCACACCGGGGGACATTGTGATTTTTTACGTATGCCTTTCGGTTTACATTGCGCCCCTATTACATTCCACCAGAATGATTAATATATGTTTGGAGACTTTTTAGGGGATACCCTTCTTGCCTATATGGTTGGTCTTGTAATCTTTTCTAAATAACCTTAGAAGTACATTTGCATAAACTAGGGCTAGTGCTACAGAGACTAAGACAAAACATAATCTAGAGTAAAAATATCTAAATGTGAGTTAAAAAAAACCGAACTTGTCTATTTAGTTTTACGTGTCTAGTCAAGGCCTTAAGGTGGTCCATGATAAGGTGTCAGCTGTCCTTAACTTTCTGGTACCTACTAACGTAAAGGGGCTACAGCATTTTTGGGCTGAAAAATGTATTACTATCGTAAGTTTATATGTAACTATTAAATCATAACAGCTCCTTTAACAGATTTTACGAAGAACGGCGTAGAGTTTATATGGTCTGAAAAGCATCAACAGGCCTTCGATATCTTTAAAGTGGAATTATGCAGTTTACCTGTCTTAAAATTCCCAGATTTTAATAAGGAATTTTTATGTAACAGACGCCTCAGACCAAGGGGTAGGAGGTAGGGGTACTACTTCAGCAATATGATAACAATTCTTTCCTATAGCTTTTTATTCACATAAACTGAAGCCCACTGAAAGTAAATATGCAGTAATAGACAAGAAGGGCTAGGTATTCGTTAACTCACTAGTACATTTTAAGTTCATAATCTACGGCTATCCTGTTAAGGTCCTTACTGACCATAAGCCCCTTACCGAGTTTTTCAAAGGCTTTAATCACAGTCCCAAAGGAATGCGGTGGCATATGATCATTCAGGTCTTTGAAGCCAAGATAGGATACCTACCTGGGAAAGCAAATATCATAGCTGACGCATTATCCCGCAATCCCGCACCATACTGGTAAGGAAACATTAGTTGGACTAGAAGATATAGAAACATCCATGCCTATGTTAAAACCGTATCTGAACAAGAAAATTCATTAACCCAAGAGATCGTGAACATTGAAGACCTGGGTTGGAGCGCTAGTACAAACAGGACAAAGTATGGGTCAGCAGTTAAGCAAAACAATAAATGCTTGAATGGAAATCCTGTAGCAAAAGTATATTTAGAGTATGTGTAGCAGAATATGTAATCAAAAGTAATATTCTGTACAAGTCCATGACGAGGAAAATCCGAAGCACACCGCAGGCGACTAACGACCTGGTAGTAATACCAATCTCTTTTATATCAATCATCCTAAACTGGTTGCATTCTAATCCCTTACATGGTCATCCAGGGTTCTCTATTATGTCACAGAAAGCCAAATCATTATTTTACTGGTCTACAATGCTTACAGATATAAAAAAAATACATAACTAGTTGTCACATTTGTCATGAGAACAAGAGACACACTAAGAGACCTGTCAGTTTAGGGGCCTATCCCGTGCCAAATCAAACCCTTTGAACGCGTACGCTTAGTTTTATTAACAACAGGGTTTTTTACGTGCCTGACAGAGGAAATAAACATCTCTTAGTGTTAATAGATGCATGGACACCTTATACGGGATTAGTAGCACTAAAAAAAAAAAAAAAAAAAAAATTGAATGCGCTAGGAAATTTCTATGAGTGCTACATCTGTAAAACATGGAATTCCACACATGATAATCTCTGACTTGGGTGATGTAATCAATAATCATTTCCTTAACTCGTTGTGTGAATTCCATTGCATTAAGAAAATCAATACCATGTTTTATCACCCAGAGTCAATCGGTTTGGTTAGAAAACGGGTAAATAGGAAGGTGTTAAATGACCTGCGAGTTACACTCGGGAATATGGCGGTTCTCACGGTTCAAAGCACTCTTAATCATTCATATCATGTATCTATAAAAAATGACACCGCAAGCGGCCTTATATGATATGCCCGCTAGAATACTTTTCCACATACTCAAGCCAACCACTAATTTATCAAATGTAAAGGGATATTATGGATGCAAGTGTAAGTAGAAGATATAATTTACTCCGAAAGAATTTAGAAGGGGTACAAATTATAATGAAAGGAATCACGATAAAATCGAAAACTCCTAAACAAAAACAAAACCATATGCAGTAGGTGATCAAATCTATATCCAAATATATATATATATGCGTAAAGGTTTGAATTATAAGTTAATGCAAGGTTGGAGGCCCGTTCAGTATTCTAATAATATTAATGGCACATAGGCTAAGAGTTCAAAACATATCAAAACCTACTGACAGACACATTGTTCCAATGGCTTATATGCATAGTCAATGAAAAAAAAAAAAAAAAAGTGAAGTAAGAAAGGCTAGTAGTGAAAAAATGTATACCTATATGAATCTTACAGGGTAAATAGTATATATAAAATTTGTATGTAAAAATTTTGTTTTCATTAGTCTTGAATAAGGAATATCTAATTTGACATAAGTAATTAAAACATATTTTACTATTTGCAGGTTTCCAACATGAAACTTATATTGTTCAAGTTTGGTACTGTTTTTTTAGACATTCTTCTCTTGTGGGTGGAGTGTTAAAACAAAAAATATCCAATTTACACATGGCTCTATCATTGAAAGAACTGAGGACGTATTTATTACAGCGAGTAACGTAATTCTTGAGGGTGCCTTGCGAGCAGTTTTTTTTTGCCAGGAGATGATGTCATTAATCTTAAAAGTGCCTTATTGCGTTTTGCTGTATCGTTGAATCAATTGCACGAGCATCATTTTCCTTTCAACCCAGATAATCCGCTTGCACTGATTTTGTCTGTAGCTGTGTTGTTGTCTTGTGTTTGCAAAACACGCCAGCTGAAGTGGAATGCTCACCTCGTGAACTTCCTAAGTGGACTGTAGGTCATGATAAAGTAGGAAGATGTAACCCATTCTTATTCGCCGTGCTCAATGTTTTTGGGTCCGTTGCAAATCGTTTTAAAATTAATTAACAAAATAAGCGAATAGAATTTCTATAACATCAAAATGAATTCATTTTCTCTGAACTTCACAGACAGCTAGAAGTCAATAAATCAGCTTATGACATTGGTAAACGAGCATTTTAGCAATATAAATCAGATCATGGATATGCAATATTTACTTGTAACATTAGCATATTACAATTCGAAAGTATATCATATTCATTGGAATATGTCACATTTTCTTGAAAAAAATCCAAAGTTTATATAGGAATTAGCTACAAAGCGAGTTCTTTCATTGCATCTCTTGCCTGTTAAAGTTCTAACCATTAACCTTAGGGAATGTGCACGAGAAACTTGGATATGAACCTTTGTTAGGGGCACACAGGATCGAATTTTATCACAGCTTAATTTCAGTAAGCGTAGAGAATTACAGAATCATGATTAATATTCCCTTCGATTCTTATGTTGCCTGGCAAATCTTACAAATAGCTCTGTTTCCCACTTACATGTTTAGTAGCTCACTACCAGTAATATCGATTTTTTTTTCGGGATTCGTATTAATTTCCTGTAATAAGATATTTTCACGGTCGTCAGAGACCTGGATAGGTTCACTCATTGTTCTAATGCCATGGGTAAAAAGTTTGTACAGTTGACTTTTTTGAATTCCATAATATGTCAGCGAATTCATGTGAGTTAAGTCTAGTCTTAACGGCTCTCTCCCTCACATACTTGAACGTTGTCTGAATTTACTTTGCCCTTTTGACAAGAATAAGTTCGTTTACAGAATGATTAACGGAAACCTGGCTACACTTTGCAGTCGAAGAGTTTCACGTCGCATGCCCGACGGATCGTGTCAAAATCTTCAAAACTGTTCGTTGCTGCGGACGGCTGCATGGAGTAACTCCCCACCTACAATGTTAGGGGAATAAGCACCATCATAAGTGAGCGGGCTTATTTCGTGGATTTTCCTGGACCATCATCCGTATCCCAGCATAATTTCGATTTTCAATGCAGAGGTCGTCCAGCAGCTGTCGGGATTGACTACAAAAGGAACATACTTCCCATGCTTACTACTAAGGAGGGTATTCAACGTTTTTCTGGCGCAGGCCTGTGCTGGGGATGATTTAATCACCGTGAACGTATTGTATGGCATAGGATGCAGTGAACAAGTATGGATGCTCAACAGAACGTCTGACCCTGACCAGACAAGTTTCCATTGTTTTTTAGAACCATTTGGAATTGGTTATTTCATTTGACTCTAGGAGGTTGTCTGGACTGTGTAAAGTACGAAAAGTTGTTTTTGAAAACGCTTGTTAAATGTGTAGTAGGAATCTCCTTGGTTATGTATTCCATATATCAGTAAAGAATCAGAAATCCGTATCAGTATCACAATCATTATATATCTATCAGCATGCTTATTTGAAGAAGATAGAAGTTACACAATGAATCAATATGTATCTGTGCGTATACGGACTAGGAATCATATTTAAAGTGCACCTAGATTAATCACTTAGATTAGACATTTATGTTAATCATTTGTATTAAGTGCACATATATTGATCATATTTCTTTTATTTGAATCAATATATATATATATATATATATATATATATATATATGAAAAATAAATAAATAAATAAATAAAAATCAAAGGTAGCCTATAATCAATCTGTTACCTTGTATCTTATCACATTTTGGAACCACTAATTGCAGTTAATATATAATTTTTATCATGTAAATCTTTGTCATGCAATTATCAGAAGTATATTTATCTTCTTTAGTATATGTTATCCTCATGAGTAGCAGTATATAACTGTATCATATATATCACGTGATCATTATATTTACTATTATTATCATAGGCATATTTCTTATACCTCATACGTGAATCTGTATTTGTGCACAACATGAATTTTTTTAACTTATAAGTATTTTCTATATATCTGGTTTTTTACATATAACCATTGAATATCATTCCTGAACCACTTGCTGGTAATTATGAGTTAACTATATATTCACTTATATTTCTGCATCACACTCCTATGGGTCAAATGCAAGTCAAACTTCATGCCTTGAGTTATGTTCAGTGTTATGTAAGTGTTTACATATATGTGAGGAATGTATGTGACATTCCATATATAAAAATAAAAGCTATGTTATTAATTAAACCAATGACCCAAGGGGTCATATAGGAAACTTGCAGGAGTGTGGATAAACATTGTGAATGCAGTGTTGACAAAGCTTGACGTTGTTGTATCAGCGTCCTGATTTGTAGACACCTGTAGATCATATCCATTGTTGTGTGAAATGTCAACAATGGCTTTTGCTTGACAAAACCATGTTGACGGTCTAACCACAAACCGTGCTACGTGACTTTTGTCTCATATATTCAATCTGTGTGTATGTTCGTATGCTGAGCTAAGGTTTGCTCTCCTATGGTTTTGTAATTGTATTGTATCTCAGACTTCAACTAGCCCTCTGCACTTGAAGACCTATCAAAACCTTCTCTATATCTGTCCACGATGTAAAGATAGAAGAATATATCTTATTTTTGTACTCTGTGTTTCAACGACTCAGCCTCTACATCAGAAGGAAGCAATTGAATGAAACTTAAGAAATATCACCTCAGCCGATGAGGCTGAGTCAATGATGAAGAGTATTACCCAACGATATCTGCTTTGCAGATCAAAAGAAAACAACCTAGTGGCCTCGTTAGTAAATATATACAAGAGCACTAAATATGTATATATATATATATATATATATATATATATATATATATATATATATATATATATATATATATATATATATATATATATATATATATATATGTATATATATATATATATATATATATATAAAATTTACATAAAAACCTTCCTTTTTTTTTTTTAGAATGAAAATAACAGCAACTCTGAACAAAAAAATGAAACCCCAAAATCCAATAGTAGAGGGGCTAAAAACGGGTTCTAGCAGGACCTGTCAAGCTCTGAACTGCTTGTTTCGTTTCGGTTCTTAATAGGGTCACAACTATTCCTTGTATCCCCTGCTGCAAAAAGAGCCCCAATTTCATCATTCAAAGACTATTTTCGAGTCTCGTTTCATCCAAACCGAAAAAACGTATGTAAATCATTTTCTTTAACTGTGTGCCTTTAATTGTGCAATCGTAATACTATCTACTACTGTTTCAATTCTGTTATTGCAATTCAGGCCCAAGCGATTCTTTAATAGGACAGTATTGTTATGGGACAAATCCCAAGTCAATGCAACTTTATATATACTCGGGCCGACCTGTCAGTAAACAATGAGAATTCTGAAATTAGTAGCAGCCATAAATGCCAACCGGGGAAAAAATGTCATTTGTTTATTCACGACTACGGGATATTTTCTGGTGCTATACCGAGAAAGAACCTGCTCACACATCTTGCAAAGGGGAAACACCAATCAATACAAAAATTCGAAATAATATTATTTCTGTTTGTTTAGGAGACAATGAAGGTCTGGGCCACCTAAAAAATGTAATTAGAGCAAGCAGGACCTGAATTGCAATAACAGAATTGAAACAGTAGTAGGTAGCATTACGATGCTGGAAATAACGTTGAAATATGCAACACCTCCTTTTCGTCCTCCTATTTGTACTATATAACCCTTTACCACACACACACACACACAGCCACACACACAGACACACACGCACACACACACAGATGTAAATTAATGAAAATTAATTAACTTTATAAAAAAATTGCAGCCATACAATCGTTATTTCGCAATTATTGTACTCATCAGGCGCTCAAATTGTTAACTTTCATTCGACTTAACTCTTTCGCTACGAAATATGATGGAAAAACTAACACTTGGAAAACGAGTTCAACAGAAATAATATATATATATATATATATATATATATATATATATATATATATATATATATATATGTGTGTGTGTGTGTGTGTGTGTGTATGTGTACCTGTATGCATCGTTTTCTTATGGGTATATAAGACTAGAAATGTTACAATTCGATTTTTACAGCTAGATAAGCTACAAATACTTGGATGTTTTACTGTGGTATTATGCCACTAGGCAGACATAAACTAATCTGGTAATAAAGCAGGAATGACTAGGATAGGCAATGATCGATTATCATTGCGATTCATCAAGTGTTACAATTATTCTTCTAGATATATCCTGCCATTAAATAGTGTGTACATTTGGTTATCAACATAACAACTTATAAATTTTCTTTAGGTTGTCTGCAAATGTCGGTGATGAATACAGAGTATTGAATAGTTCAGTTATATACGTCCATGATTATAATATGGATTTTCAATTTGGAGCCCCATTCTGCGATACACACATGGTTATTTCTTCTTAACTATTTGTAACAGAAAGTACTGAAAAATATGAGATTAATTATTTCTAACTGTATACGTAATAATGTAATATTTAGCCTCCTTTCGTAGGAATGAAAGATAAAAATGACAGCTATAACTTGTGGTTAAATTTGCCATAAGGATATTCAATTTGCTATAAAGGATTTTTAGTGTTTATACGAGAAAAGAAGGAAAATGTCATCATAAGATGTCTTTTTATAACGAAAGTTTGACAAATTCCAACTGAATTAAATATTCTCGTACTAATACGAGTTTTCTCACTGTTTAAGAAGTTACAAAATATTCCTCTGTTCGTCCTGAGCAATATATTCCCAAATATTTACGCTGAATTCAACGTACTGAAAACATAAAGGCTGAGAAACAATCATTTCTAACTAAAGCTGGGGAAGTTCGAAGTCTGAAGTTGAAACCTTTCCATCGTTTCATTCCTATTTATCGATAAACAAGTAGAATCAATTCGACAGGGATCCTTACCGCCCCTCTTTCGCAGTGTCCCTGGCCATGTGTTCTCCTAACAAGCAGGTGCATAGGACCTCCAATAAACGCGCGGCAAGAGTCTCTTCAGCAGGGGAAGAGGCAGCCCTAATTACGCCAAGGTTTTCCCAGAAAGAGAGCTTCGGGAGTCTCTTGGAACGAGGAACCGAGGATATGCGCGCTAAAAGGAGCAGCCGGAGGGATAATATCCTAGGTGAAAGGGAGAGGGCGATTCAGAGGCTTTGAGGAACGGGAATAATTAATTATGGTAATATTTGAAAGTTTGTTCGGATTTTACTGTTGTTTTAATTCTAAAAGGATATATATATATATGTATATATATATATATATATATATATATATATAATATATATATATATACATATATACTGTTGTTTTAATTCTAAAAGGATATATATATATAAATATATATATATATATATATATATATATATATATATATAACTATATATATACATATAAATATATATATATATATATATATATATATATATATGTTTATATGGTATATATATATATTTATTATATATATCTATAATATATATATATATATATATATATATATATATAACACAAGTGGCAAAGAAACTGAACGAGATTATATTACCATATTTCCCATTAAAATACTCAGTAAGATCGAGCACAGAAATCATCAATTTCCTCCATAACGCAGAATTAGAAGCCAACCTCTCTCTTTCTCTCTGCTCTCTCTCTCTCTCTCTCTCTCTCTCCCCCTCTCTCTCCTCTCTCTCTCTCTATCCCTCTCGCAGTGTTTATTTACAAACTTGTCAGTGGTTGAAGCCATTGACCTGATACTTGACCTCTATACTACTCAAATCGAGAACCACTACCAATACCAGAGAGAACGCTAAAATCAATGTTGGTAGTCTGCACTAAAGATGCCCCTTTCTTCTGACAAGGGTGACTTAATTAGGGAGGGTGACGGTATTACAATGGGGTCTCCTCTGGGAGTTCATTTTGCTAATATTTCATATGATGGACCATGTCGAAAGCATGACGCTTGTCAATCATCAGAAACCACGCATATACGGGAGATATATTGATGATATTTTTGTCACAATAAAAGGCAAAGATGAAAACGTAAAATTAGCCCCAGAACCTAAGAATAATTCCTCCTTAAATTTCACGGTTGAATTCAGCAGAGAAAACTTTGCCTTGGACATCCTTGTAGCTCAAAATGGTCAACGATTTGACACGAAAAGCTCTATGATGGCAACAACAAACGCTGGGCTGTGTCTCAGTGCACGAGAATATGTCCATTAGTCTACAAAAGGTCGGTGACTGATGCCTATATTAACAGAGCTATAACCAACTGCTCCACCTGGAAATCTAGCGAGCCCAGCAACTCCTGACCAACAATTGATTTCAGGATAAACCAGTACAACATGTAATATGAAGGAGAATTGGACCACTTTACAACAGTGAAACCAGAACAACAGGTGAGGATGATAAAAACATCATAATTTATCATCGCGCTAAATTCGGCGAAAGATTTGAAGAAGAGACAAAGGCGATCACCAGTATCATCAGAGGAAGGACAACGCCCAAAGCCTATTTCGAACGGGTTAAGGTTCGGTCTATTACAAGCCTAATTTGACTGCATCCTTCATAATGCGGAACAACAACAACCAGAACTCGAACAAAGAAGACAGTGCCAACGTCGTTTACCGCTTTATTTGCCCAGAGAGGATGCGCCAGTCCTAAAAAATGTACGTTATACACAGGATCTCTGGATCCTGTTTAACAGACTCCTACAACGTCAAAAAGACGTCTACAGGCCCATCGGGATAATGGAGCCATCCACCAACACTACGTCGATCACCAAAACACAAAACCGAAGACTCAAGAACTAGTGGAGAATACCAACAAAACTTCCACTGACTAATCATACCAGAAGCGGTCTACATTTTATTACAAAGACCGACCCTGAACCTCCCAACTGGAAGCGGAAACATCTCTCCCATCTTGCAGGCGGCCAATGTCATTTAACACCGAAATAGGAAACAACTCAAATAATGGCAACAACACTTCTTGAATCATCCACTCTCTCTCTCTCTCTCTCTCTCTCTCTCTCTCTCTCTCTCTCTCTCTCTCTCAGTATGATCATTCACTTCGCCCACAGTCCTTTTACCCTTCACCCTTTCCCCGTAATCCGTATCTCGACAGGTCTATTTAAATTTTCGTCAGTTGCTAAACGACCGGAACACGTGGTTTTTCCCCATAAAAAAAAATGTGTGGGGGGGTTATTGAATAAAATCCGTAAACTATTCTTTTGTACTTTATTTTATTCTTTTGTACTTTATTTTATTGTACTTTATTCTATTCTTTTGTACTTTTAGTAGTAACTTTGAAAGGGGCCACAAGTGACGGAACAGCTTTGGAAGAAAGAAATAATCTTCGTTTCTTTAGCCATCAATTACATTTGGCACACGTAGAAGATTTAGAGGATATTGTGAAAGTAATAAAAAGTTGCTCACTCCAAAAACGCCATCGAATTCAACGAAATTGGCGATTTACAAGAAAAAACTTTGCCCAAAAAGCATATTATATATATATATATATATATATATATATATATATATATATATATATATATATATATATATGTGTGTGTGTGTGTGTGTGTGTGTGTGTGTGTGTGTGTGTGGATCATATCACATTACCATGATTCATATACATACATCGAGCTACAAATGTCCTTTAATATCTAATTCGTCTACCTCGGAAATTAATATATTTTCATATATGCTTAACCGATGGGGAATTTTTTTAGGCGATAAGAGACTTGCCGACCGCGGTGGGTTTAAGCTTCACTGTCGTCCTGGATTTGTTTGGTTTCAATGGTTCGCGCCCGGGAGCTGACAAGTCTCTTATCGCCTAAAAAATTCCCCTTCGGTTAAGCATATATGAAAATATATTAATTCCGAGGTAGAGCGAATTAGATATTAAAGGACATTTGTAGCTCGATGTTTGGTATATATATGTGTGTGTGAGTGTGTGTGTGTGTGTGTGTGTGTGATTTTAAAACAGTGAAAAGTGAAAACGTGATGATTATACGAACAAGTTACAGCCAAGATGTAAAGAGTGAAACAAGGAGATTGCTGTGACCATGTCTTGGTAATAAGTCTGAAGTACTTGTTTCACCCTCTCCTTTGTGGCTGTAAACTTTCTTAATTTATATATAAACAATATAGATATATGTACATACATATGTACTTTATAATTAATATATATATTATTATATATATATATATATATATATATATATAATATATATATATATATATATATATATATATAATATATATAATATATCTTATATAATATATATATATATATATATATATATAATATATATATATAATATATATATATATATATATATATAATATATATAAAGGTTAACTCACTCAGGAAAATGAAATCACGTGAACTGCCGAGATGTTTCGGTCTTAACAAACCCTTTACCTAAGGCAAGTCTTGCCTAAGTCTAGAATCGTTAAGACCGAAAGATCTTTGCAGTTCTCGTGTTTTCATTTTCCTCCGTGACATTACCTTTATTTATACAAGGCATCACGTTTCATATATTTCGTGGTCAATTTATTCATATATATATATATATATATATAATATATATATATATATAATATATATTATATATATATATATATATATATGCTTTTGGGATAAAGTTTTTCTTGTATGCAGATTTCGTTGAATTTGATGGCTTTTTGATTGTTGACCACCTTTATACTATATATATATATATATATATATATATATATATATATATATATATATATATATATATATATATGCATGTACTGCACCTCCGAAAAAAACGTGCCGATAACAGGAAAAAAGTTTTGATATTATTGCTTGGGTGATGGTGGGTGACTAAGATTCAGATGCTAGGTAGACTGCAGAGAGAACAAAATTTAACAATATAATGCCACTCCTAGAACTTATGATAGTATCTTAGTAAAGATCTCAGTAGAAGCAACATATCATAAAGGGAAAGTGTTAGTTAATCAGTTAAATAAGGCCAGAAATGTATTCTTTATATTTATCATGAAAATTCATATTGAAATATTGTTTCTTTGTACCGCTTTCAGGAGGTGAGGAACATTCATGCTTTTCATAAATAACATTTTCTGTTAATTTCAAAGCAATGAAATTGTTTGGTGGACGTGGAAGACTTTTTCTTTTCTACAAAACATGTAAATCAAGTTTTCAACAATGAAGGTCGTTATTTTGCATTTTATATTAGGGAAACGCAAGGCCAATACAGTGGTCGCCTTGGGGAAACGTTACTGAATAGTCTGAAAACAATGGAGCTCCAACCGTGTCCCAGGAATGTTTGCAGAAGGAACCAGCTGGGGAACATAGGCAAGGTTTTCCCGAAGGGATCGTAAATGGCATTAAGAGGTTTTCCTTGAGACCCAAATAAAGTTATTCGGTTGATCTTTTAGATTCGCTTTCTACCTCCCAAATATTATTCATTGGCAGAGGTGCTAACGCGTCAAATTTTTTTCGTTTTCCGCATTTATATAGTTGTTACAGTTGTTTTTTGTGAACGATATGGAATTTATGCCTGAATCTTTAATAGCATCAATCATAAGCCGTAGCGTGCACACTAAAGTTTAAATACGTCCAAAGATTGTCTCTTTATATTTCTTATTCAAGCCCTTGTGGGAAAATGGGCTGCGCAAGCAAAAACAAAGTATATATTAAGCTTCATTATTTACAACTTCTCTTTTAAACATCTCTACTTTGCAAACTAATAAGTCTTTCCATTGTACATTGTTTCTTTGCTGGTTATTGCCTTAAAATATTCCACTAACTTCATAGACTATTAAATTCCTGGTATCCGAAAAACAGACCGAGTGTTAATCATTTTATCGCTCATGTGGATGCTAGATAACATAAGAAAAATACAGCAAAGTATATACGGGATATAATGGATGGTTGATGTACCCATTCATTACTAAAAAAAATTTCAAGCATTGCATAATTATTTCAGCAGTTAATAGTTTCAAATATTCATACGCAATATTAATCGCCATCTCAATACTCAAAAATAATATTCAATGGCATAAGATGATATGAGAAAGTGAAAAATGTCTTATTTAAAGATCTCTTTATGACTGCCATGAGAAAGAACTGCCTACGATGGTAATGGTTTGTACTCAAGTCTTTTATATACTCCAACTTGGAAAGAAAATATATTATTTACATGTACCTAATATAGTCCAAGCTTTACAGTTAATGGTTAACCCATGGAACATGGAAATTATTTTTGAAATGTATACGTAAAAATCCTCAATTTGAAAGGGAAAAAGGTTATGGTAACTACTATCTAAAGAAAAATAATACATAAATAGTTAGGAAGGCAGATATATCTTTAATTGCTTTAATGCTGTTCAGGTTTTTGACAATTTCCTTCAACGGATGGCTCGACATTTAGCACTAATAGAATTTTGAGTAATTAATTACTGATTTGTCAAAATTTGCAGGACTGATTTTTATTTTTATAAAGGAAGCGATAAATAATAAAACTGCTGTTTACTACTGGCACCTGAACACTCCAGTAATACTATAGTTTCTGCATTATTTTATAGAATAAAATTTCTAACCTCTGTAAATATTGATTGCGCTTTTCCTCAACAACCTCTCTAACGTACAATATCATTATAATGGTGTTATTTCCGGGATGTGCACATACCTTAGTAGCTTTACTGTTTTGAAAGATGTTCTGAGCAGGGATTTGCATATTCACGTAAGAAAAAACGCCTTATAAATAATCAAAACTGCTTTTAAATGTAGAAAAACAGGAATAATAAAGGCTGTTTTTATATGAAGACGTTAGTCTCGTCTGAAGTATTAAGCACAAACCATTGTTATAAATAAATAAAAACTTATTATCTAAAAGGATCTAAGATATGTCAGCCATTCACCACCGAAAACCCCAGAGATATGAGACTGTTAAGGTCTGACGAAAGTAAAAAGAGATATGATTTCCTATAACGAATAGAATTGTAAGACCTTACTAGAGGATTCCCACAAGAAATAATGAAGAGAAAAACCTTAAAAACGAATCGAGAAGAAAGTTGTCTATCCAAGCTTGGAGGGCGCTTCGAAAATTCCTTCCAATTTCACAAGGAAAGCGATGGCAAGCTCCAATAAATTCTAGCAAGAAGAAGAAGAAGAAGAAGAAGAAGAAGAAGAAAAAGAGGAGAAGAGGAGGAGGAGGAGGAGGAGGAGGAGCAAATATTAGTTACTATCCGACGTAGGTAGGACGTATTCTGTAACGAAAAATGGAAAAGGCCTTGCGAAAAAGGGAAAAAAAGAATAAATGAAAGAAGACACAAAAGCTCTTTAAACTAAACCTAACATCTACCAAATAAAAAAATGAAATTATCGACAGGAAATGTGACATTTCTTTTCGATCAGATTTTTCGTAACAAATGAAAAATGAAATTTTCCCTAACAAATAAAAAAGAGATTTTCCCTAACAAATATAAAAAGAATTTTCCCTAACAAATAAAAAAGAAATTTTCCCTAACAAATGAAAAAAAGAATTTTTCCCTAACAAATTAAAAAAGAAATTTTCCCTAACAAATAATAAGACATTTTCCATAACAAATTAAAAAAGAAATGTTCCCTAACAATTAAAAAGAAATTTTCCCTAATAAATAAAAAAGAAGTTTTCCCTAAGAAATAAAAAAAAACTGTCCCTAACAATTAAAAAAGAGATTTTCCCTCACAAATAAAAAACGTAGTTTTCCCCAACAAATTAATAAATAAATTTTTCCTTAACAAGTAATAAAAGAAAACCTCAAAATATGATCAATCATACGTCGAAGGCTGGCGACGTTGTTCAGTCATTAACTGCTCGTTGGACATCAAAGTCACTTAAAATGGCAGGCTGCATGCTACTTATTCAATTTACCCGTCAAGCACGCAAGATGAAAGAGCTTTGAGTATTTTGAATTTAAATGAACTTATGTTTACTGAGAATTAAAGCTAAACCGCATTATCTGTGGCACTGGCATAAACCTATGGATGAAAATTTTCATTAAGTATATATCTTAGTGACGTCGGGAAATGCTGGTTTGCTCATTTGTATTCCGTGTGTCCAAAGTTTCCCATATTTTGCATATTTTGCCCATCTTCATTCTACACGCTTCCTACATGTTCAGTGATATCGTTAGTGTCTTTGTTTAATATTCATCCCATTACTTTATTGTATTAAATTTGTTTCTACACAATTTGAGGACAAATGAATAAAAAAAATATTCTGAGCCTAAAATATGCATGTAAACTTCGTTATTTTTGCATTTACCTGATTAACCTGTATGGTAACTACCTAAAGAATTTACATAATTTTCCACATCGAAGACCTCCCTCTTTTCAGTGTCACAAGACTGCTGAAAGTGCACCGGTGCTTGGCTTTATAGCCTAAATTTCGTAACTTCCATTCACAGTCAGAAAGAATTAAGATAAATTAGTGAAATTATGACGGTTATTTCATACAGGATAAATACTATTTTACAAAATGGGTAGATAGCATTAACAAGTTGTCTGCCGTGCAGGACTTTCAGTATCCAGTTAACAATGAAGTAAGTACTGATCAGTAGTAATCTCATTTGACTTTATATGTACATATCCTAAAAACGAAACCAAAATTTGTTCACAGACTGCTGTTTTTGTCTATATACAAAAGACTCTCTAGCTGACGAAACCCAACCGCTGAATTCCACTACTTCAGTGGACAACGTTAGATAACTTGGGAGTGATGAGTCAAGTCCGAGACATCTCTACAAAATTATAAATGTTTTTAAGTCATTCCAAGTTACTATCGGAAATAATTGTTCAATATTACCAATTCTATTGTGTTTTGAAATATTTCATTGCGAATGAAGCCATGCAACTGTATCAAAACAAAAGAACCCGAACCCGGACTTTTAAAATAAAGAACTAGTCAATGGGTAATTGGAGAGGGTTTCCTCACCTCTTGCTTCATTTGCCCCCATTATCTTATAACTTTAGACACTAATAGTGCAGAGATAAAAAATGTCGGAGGGCATATCCCTCTCATTTCCTCCCAAATTATGTTATTAAGTTCACCCGGGTAGCGTGAAGGCAGATCAATTGACCCCGTCTGTTCATGACTAAGTTTTATACATTTTATCACCAACCTTCCTCCTGATTGCTCGTGATTGGTTATTTGGCTCCTCAATGACCACATCATTTGATATTTCTAAATCAGTTGGCTGAAATCAAATATTCTTTGATGGCGAAACTGCAAATAAGTTGCAAAATGTTGAAGTCTTTGCATTCCTCACCTCTTGATGTCTTGAAAGTGAGAACCTTGATTAAATTGTAACTAAAGAGGAGATTCAAAGATATATTCTTTTGATTCCAGGTACGCCAAGCTCCTCAAAAAAAAAAAAAAAAAAGGGCACCTAGGCATTTAATTACGCAAAGTGAGGGATAAGGAAAGTAGAAACAAGTTAGACGAGCTAATTATCTGAGAGAAATGGAAATTGCAGTCTGAAACTCAAGTGAAGAATATTAGGAAGAAATCAACATTTTATGATAATGAAAGCTGTGCATTTCAAAGCTTTCCTGAAATACAATAAAATAATAAATTGTCAAGTCCTTACAAACTAATCCATGGTTAAATGTCATCTAGACAACACAAAAACTGAATATATTTCGTTAAAGTCACTCTTGCTATCAAAATTTCGGAAATGTAGGTGTGGTTGGTGCTATAGTTAATAGGTGCCGTAGTTGAAAGTTCAGCCTACCCGTCTTCTTTTCTGTGTCTAGACTAGAAACCATATTTCCTTACTATTTATAAGGAAAAGAAAAAATTAAGAAAACGAATACGGAAGATATACGTACACATGAAATTTGTGTACTACGTATATGCGGGGTTACATTGGATTACAAATGTATAAATAAACTTAATGAAATTTAGTCTTGCTTTTTATCATACATTAACCTTTGTCCAGACGGTAATTCCATCTTTTTCAGTTGATGATTTACAAATTTGTAAATGATGCCGACGTCATTTTCTACTTACTTGATTTAGGACTCCATGAAGCTGTCAATGTCAGCTAGAAGGTTATTAGCGCAAACTCTAATTAAGAGATAGTTTACAGCAGTAATTTCAACTACTGCACCTTCTCTGACTACGAAGTCATATGAACGCGACATTAGTTACTGCTGCAGCTGCTAGGTGAGTGATCCTGCTAATTTTAGCTAAATGATAAATGTCACACTACCTAGTACCAGTGGCTGCATGGAAGTTACAGGCAGTACCTTAAATGAATTAACTTATATACTTCTTCATTTATGTAACATTTTCTTCAGTGTTACTTGCATCAATGTCATATGCAAGTAACTATTCTGTGCTTTCCAAAAGTATGACTCTCATTTTGCAATGACAAATTTTTCAGTCTTTGAAATGAAGTTGATCTTTAGTTTAAATTTTAGGGAATACCAATCTCGATGACAATAATTCCCACAAAGTACACGTATTTGGAAATTCCATGTAACAATGTAAAAGGGATTAACCCGAAATATGACCACAAGAATAACATTTACATTCTTCAGGCCAGAAGACGTATGACTTAATTTTTTCTTTACCTACTACATCTTAGAAAAGACCATTTTTATTTTCCTGGAACATCTCAGAAAAAAAATATTGTGCAAAATGTACATAATGAAAAGCAAACATACACAACCAAAATCCTTTCCCAAGTAATAAGTATAAAACGTAATTGCAAAAGTCCACTAGTAACGAGTATAGTTAGACATACAATCTAGTCTTATATAAAAGACAAACTTGTTAGGGTTTTCATGCGAGTACTTAGATCCTTTGATTCCATCGCAAATTATCGGGGAACGAGAATCAAAAAGTAATGGAGCTAAGAACCCGAGAGTTCTTTTGCCCACTCTTTCGTACACGGAATATTTAAACGTAATTAAAACTAGAACGAGAAAAGGCCAGGTGTCTACTTTGAAGTCCGGGACCTCACGGGAACCAGAAAAAAGAGAAGAAAATAAAACTAATGCATACTTTCGCACGTAACTGCTAGATATAAGTGATTTTCTCGGGATTATGAGTTTCATTTTATTATGAGGCTTATTTTGTTTCCAAAATAGGAATATGAAAATATCCCGACTATATTAATTGAAGAGAAAAGATGACTACGCGAAGCATAAGAACGTCATTTCATAGGGTGATTGAAAGCATAACAAGAAAGCTAAGTTAACAGTTCCGATAACATCACATCGACAAAAATATTAGCTTCGAGTATTACATTTCGATTTGCTTTTTGTTTTCATGGGGATACATTTCAACCATTTTTATGCGATTTCGACATATCTAAAATTCGAGCTAGATAAAATGATACGAGTGAGTAAAATAGAAGATAAGAAAACAAAAAACCAGGTATCCGAAGAGCAACCATTAGTTCTGGCGGAATGAATTCTGGACTTAATTCACTCAATCAATATTAAAGTACAGGAGTTTCACTTGGGATTTTAACTTTTGGAGAGAGTTTGTTACTTCTTATTTACTATCGAATTACTCTTTTATAAGGCATCTATTAAGATTTTAAAGGAATTTTTGCACAGGCCAAAACTTTCGGTCATTAGCCAATTTCGTTGTTCTTGATATGA
Source organism: Macrobrachium nipponense (assembly GCF_015104395.2). Taxonomy (NCBI): domain Eukaryota; kingdom Metazoa; phylum Arthropoda; class Malacostraca; order Decapoda; family Palaemonidae; genus Macrobrachium; species Macrobrachium nipponense. The sequence goes on from NC_061087.1 coordinate 77,105,611, forward strand.
ATATTTGGTATAATTTATGCGTACACAAACATATACATGGGGGACATCATTTATGCATACACACGCACATTATATATATATGTATATATATATATATATATATATATATATATATATATATATATATATATATATATATATATATATTTATATATGTGTGTGTGTGTGTGTGTGTGTGTGTGTTTGTTAGAAGTAGGAGATAAAAGGAAGGAAAGCTTTATCATGTAATGGTAGAAAGGGTTCTGGCAAGTTTAACGATGTTAGTGTAAGTGATTTTTTTAGTGTGTAATGAAAGAAATTGAGGAACCTTCAGTAAGGTGGTGAAAGCGTGACTGAGTGGTAGATCAGGGTGTGTAAGTATGAAGAAGGGAAAAGATCATAAGGAGAAGGTGAGAGAATTTTTTTTCTTTTTTAAATAAAAGTATAAGGTATATAGGCAACTGTAAATTTTATTAGGGCTTAAAATTAATCTGGGAAACTGGAAGTGAACGGCAAGATTTTGATGGAAATGAGAAGGATCTGGGGAAAGAACAGATGTTTATTTGTATAGGTATTTGGAGTAGAATACAATAGAAGACTGTAGGTTGAGGGAGATAATCGCAGACTAGGTGAAGTAATGATGGTAAGAAGGTATTAGGAAAAGACTGGGAAGAACCTAAGAGTGGCTGTGGAAGCCAAAGGTGGGAATGTATCCAGGGACAATGGTGAAGTGAAGCTTGGATATCGAATGCTAATGAAACAAAAAATTTTAATGGCAGACTGAAAGTGCCGGGTAAAGTAGATGAAGACCTATTTGAAATGAATACCTTCAATATCCAGAAAGCGTGAGAGGGAAAAAAATCAAGTGGGTTTTTATGCTTATAACGATCCGCTTCTCACGTCTTAAATTTCCATATTTTTCGTGATATGAGAATTAACAGAACAAACTGAGCTTCATCAAAACACTGGGGGTTTTATCAACAGAACTAATTACAAAAATAAACTAAAACAATGAAATGGACAATAGCTTAACAAACAACCCAATACGGCCATTACCACTAAACATTAAATCGCTATAACCTTTTCACTCTGTAACAAAACCTTTTGTTCCCATTATCATGGCGAGTTTTATGAAAGAAAAGTTGTACATCATGAATATTACATCCAAAAACTTCCATTAAATAATTGCATAGGTCGTTTCCCTCATCAAAATATCGTTTTCACTTATTAATTTCTGGGTATATCATTATCTATTACAATTTTTACTTTGCGTCTAGTTTTTTAATTACTTTTGTTATATATAATGTTTTTATTATTAAAAACTGCATAACTATCGGACTAATTGACCGGATTTTGCAGTGACAGATACGTGAAGTGCAAGCTTTAGTAATATTTGACAAATAAATATATTCACTATTGCGTTTGTTGACATGTTATCTCGTACTGATTTTGTTTATTTACCATTTTGATTTGCATATCAGTGTTGTTAATTACACTTTTAAAATTTTTTTTGGTTGCAAATAGGATCTTTCGTGCAAAAACAAGAATTTTTTGTTGTTGATTTTGCCTACATCGAAAACATGTTTGGCAATTTTGTACGTCCTTTGATGTAGTAAATTAGCCATTCACCTGCAAGTTAATGTTAATCTAGAAATCTTGGAAAAGGTAACTTGCATCTGCAGTACAACAGCAGTCAGGTATGAAAAACTGAAATGGAGTTCCAGCCATGTGCCACGCTGTAGCGGGAAAGTTTGGAGATTATAAGTATCCAGTTTGCAACAAGTATATAAAAGAAATTCTCCAAGTTGCAGAAACCTAATTTGTAAGGTCCTCGGAATTCAACGAGGATATTGACAATATTAGAGTGAGACCCAGAAGCGAATAGTCGTTGTCGTCCTTACATAAGTACAAGTATCACATATACAGCAAAGTTAAAATTTTGACATACATAAATGAAAGATTACCAAATTATTTGACGTATTTTTTTCACATACTTAGGAGTTTGTTATAAACATCATTTTCCTATCAAAGTCTGGGAAGAAGATTAGGGTTTATTTGTAAGAAGAGAAAATAAACCTCTTTAAAGAGGAAAGCATTTAAAATTCGGAGAAACAACCGAGGCATGAAAAGAATTCATTAGCTTGGCGGTTCATAAGAAAAAATCACAGAATCGGAAATATTGCTATGACCGAGGTCTTAAAAAATGATCGACCCTGCCATCCTCTTGAGAGTAATTAGACGGTCTTAGATGGGCAAAGAATTATCATAATGCCAACAACATGAAATTTGACGTGCACTGATCCATTTTCAACAATGACTTTGTGATGTAGATTACACTTCATAGAGTTCGCGTTCAGAGACGATATTTCAAATGATTATTTTATCGATGAAAAATATTCTCCAAAAAACACTGAAATGTTCGAGATGAGATGAAGGGCCCTTTTGGAAATGCGGGGAAGAGAAAACTGTTTGCTCATTCTTCTGGCAAAGAGTTGAAGTTACAAAAAATCTTTAAATAAATGGGCCTTCATAATTTGCTCTCGAGTACCTGTCTGGTCTACGCAATGAGAGGAACGGGAATGTACTAAAAAAAATCCTTTGAATGAGCATCTTCATATCTACTTATTATCCCTTCATGAACTATAGGCTAGGAAAAAACAAATGAGCACGGATGCCTTAATGTGTTTTTATTTAATGGTATCTATTAGGAGGTAATTTTTACTCATTGCAGGTTTCCTGCATAAAAATCTCTCTCTCTCTCTCGTCTCTCCCTCATTAAATTAAACAGTAGCCTCTTTTATTTTTTTTTTATTTCGCAAGTAGTTTCTTCACGAATCCAAGGTATAGTACAACATAGAAATCTAAACAAACATGCTGGAAGGGTAAAACAATTTTACCGGCAGATCATTTTTTTTAGAACATGAGGACTTAAATATTAAATCGCGATTATTTCCATTTCTTAAACAAGGGAAAAATGATTTTCTTTTAAATTTTTAATCATACTTTTTGGAAACTGCGCAGAGACAGGCTTCTGGGTATACTAGTATTTAATGGAGTTTGTTTTTGGTAGGGGTTCCGAGTGCCAGACGCCACTGAAACAAATATTTCTACTTGGCCTACAAAGAAAAATTTCCTGTGCGCAATTTGATTTTTCTCCCGAGTATTACGTCTTGGTTGTTTCAACTTTCTTTCTATATCTAATCTTTCTATATTCGTAATATATAAGTAAATTTAGAAATACTCTTACCTCTTGCAAATAATTGAATATCAAAAATAATATTCATAATATTAAAAGCATGATTTCAAATTCACGATTTACAAACTCTAATTTTATCACAAAACAAAATCACTATGGAGTTTATATTCTTTGCCGAAAAAAAACAAATAAAAAGCACATGTGAAATAAATATTAGTGATCTATTTTGTAAAATGTCAAGTGATTTTGAGAGTTCAATAATTTTATTGTTATAACAACGGACACGATTATAAAAATTGTACGATTCGTTTAATTGCATACGCATAATTACGGTAACATCGATTAATTGTTGTTTGTAAGTCAATTTTGTCTATTTTCATTTTTAATCATACTGAAGTTTTCTCGGACAGTAAACAGGTGTCTGTGTATTGTAATAGCCACAATGCTCTTTTAGCTTCCCAAATTCTTTGCTCTTTTTTGGATACGCTTGTCACTACAAAGCCTCGAGCTCCAACTTCAAAGAAATTTGAAGAAATCATGATGTCCGGTAGCGGGGATCAAACCCGTGATACCATAATCAGCAAGTAATGAGTTGAATCCAGCACCCTGCCCAAAAATGTCCTCCAGCCCCATCTCCAGACATCACTTCTGATCTATCCACCATCAACCAGTCCCTCCCCCCCGTCTCCAGACCCCTGACTGGGTCCGACTGGTAATCTTCATTCCATGGCCTGAAAGGTCCTTGAAACCAAATGTTTCCCTTCTCAGCGGAACGTGATCCCGGCAGACGGGTCAGGCACCTTCCTCTGGAAGGGCTGGGAATGCGAGAAGAATTCTCGGAAGTGTCGGCAGTGCGAACGAAATTAGAATCGACTGCCTGAATGGCAAAGAGAATCTTATTGGGAACTCCAGACGCTTCTTACATTGTACCCATGAGATCCTTTCTTCGTCGTGCGGAAGGATTTCTCTCCTTCCTTCTTTCAAGATTTGGTTCCGGGAAAACGCGAGCACGAAAAGAGAATCTTAGTTTGGTTGTTATTATTACAAAAGCTGGCCATTTCTCATTTCTATTATATTTTTTTCTCGGTTTGAAAATGTAGATTATAATTTTTTCAAGACTGCAAATTTAGATTATATTGTTCTTATGATGGCAAATTTCGCTATACAACAACGGCAGCATCATCGTAACGAAAAAATTCAAATTCTCAAAGAAATTTGCTTACAGGCATACAATGGCATTCGCGTCGTAACAGATGGCAACATATTCATTGTTATGCGGATTAGGTTGCGACAAATATTTGCTTCTGTGTTTGTCATTAAAGCATCAGAAAAGCATTAAGATTTCGTTAAAAGGATTTAATCAAATCAACAGTAATATATGTAATGGAACGCGAATCCATATTGTTTAATAGGTTTGTGCTTTGTTATATTTTTCTCTGATCGGTCTGAATAGAGATTAATTTTCTTGCTAAGACACCAATTTTAGTGTATTTTGAAACGGGATATTTGTAATTCATCACAGGATGGTTCCGAAAGCCCGGTGGTAATGATAAATGGTTAGGTGAAAAGTTAGGTGAAAAGTCGATAATTACCAATGAAAATGTTGCTTCAAGATAAAGATATATGTATATAAATACACAAACATATTATATATATATATATATATATATATATATATATATATATATATATATATATATATATATATATACACACACATACATATATTAAGTGGACAAGAGATCAGCAAGCATCCCAATGCAGCCGTTAACACTCGTCATTAAATTGCAATAACCTTTTCATTCTGTAACAAAACCTTTTGTTCCCTTAATCACTCATGTTTTACGAAAGAAAAGTTGAACATCATGAATATTGTATACAAAAATTTTCATTAAATAATTGCACAGGTCGTTTCTCTTACCAAAATATCGTATTCATTTGTTATTTGTTAGAGATGTAATTTCTTCATTATATTTTTACGGTGTCTTCAGGTTGTTTAATTACTTTTCTGTTAAATGATACTTTTATTATTGAAAATTCGCATAAATATCAAACTAATTGACTGGGTATTGCAGTGCTTTACACATGCAGTAAAGGCTCTAATAATAATATCTATTAAATCAATTCACGTTGTTTCTGCTAATTTGTTACTTCGTAATGGTTATGTTTTTATCTTCTTAATTTATGTTCTTGTTCTTAATTACACATTGTATGACTTGTTTCATAATGACTTCAGTGGCAACAATTATCGTTTTACTTGGTTGAAAATAACATCTTTCTTCAGCAACAAATTTTGTTACTGATTTTGCCCTCAATGAAAAAATGTCTGAAAACTCTGTAATTCTAGATATAAAGCAGATTAGCCAGTCAGCCTGTCAATTGTTGTTAGTCTTCAAAAATCTTGCACTAGGTAATAACTTGCATTTGCCGTGCAGTGTTAGTCAAATATAAAACAAAAACTCTCAGCCGCGGCCAATGATACTTTCAGCCATGGTTGTAGGTGGCCTGTGTTGTTGGAACCTATAGCGGTGACAGATGCACGATTATGGTTAAATTTAACAGTAAATAAAATAATACCTACAGAAGCTAAGGGCTGCAATTTGATATGCTTGACGATTGGATGGTAGATGATCAATATACCAATTTGCAGCACTTTTTAATTAAGATCTGAGGACGGACAGAAAAAAGTGCGGACAGGCAGACAAATAGCCATCATAAAAGTTGTCTTTTACAGAAAACTAATAACTGAAATGAAACAACGGCAATCTTATATATATATAATATATATAATATATATATATAAAAATATATATATATATATATATATATATATATATATATATGTATATATATATATATATATATATATATATATATATATATATATATATATATATCCATACATACATACATACTGCCGTTAAATCCACAAATATGTTTACTCATTTGTTTATTAACACAGAATCTTGAATTTTCTTTAGGTTGCCTGAAAATTTGTTTGATGAAAACGGATTACTGAATTGTTCAGTCGACCTCTAATTAAAAAATTATTATAATGTAGATTTTGAATTAGGAGCCTGATTCATAGTTACATACCGGATTAACTCTTTCCTAGCTGTTTTTAATGTTGGAAAAATTTAGGTGAATTAATTTATATTGTACATGCATATGAAATGATAAAAATGAGAGTCATCGTTTGGTGTTTAATTTGCCTTAAAGGATTTTGTAATGTTAGCTATAGATGAGAAAAAGCAGAAGTGATGGAAACTATTTTAATGAAATATTTCTAAGAAAAGTATTATAAAGACAAAGTTTTAAAAAATTGAGAACAATTCCGGCAGAAATAGAACTTTTATGAAAACCATTTTTCTCACTCGGTTTATGTAGTTATCCTCTATTCGTCCTGAGCAATTTACTTTCAAATATTTATACTAAACTTGACTCACTGAATACAATTAAAAGTATATAAACATTTCCTTCTAACTAAAACTGGCCAAGTTTCGAAGTCGGAACTTTTAATCTTTTCAATCTTATTGATCAATAAACAAGTAGAATCAACTTGACGACAGGAATCCTTACATCCCCTCTTGCGGTGTCCCTGTCCGTGTGTTCTCCTAACAAGCAGGTGAACAGGATCTCCAATAAACGCGCGGCAAGAGTCTCTTCAGCAGGGAGAGGCGGCCCTAATTACGCCAAGGTTTTCCCGGAACAAGAGATTCGAGGCGCCTCTTGGAACCGGGAACCGAGGAGAAACGGGAATAATTATAGAGGTTCCGGGTGATGCCGAGGAGAATCGGATGAATCGTTATGGTAATATATGAAAGTTTGTTTGGATGTTACGGTTTTTTTCATTCTAAAAGAAGTTTTATACATACATACTTACACACACATATGCATATGTATATATATAAATAAATACACACACACACACACACACACACACACATATATATATATATATATAATTTACATGAAATTCCTTTTAGAATGAAAATAACAGCAACTCCGAACAAAATGAAGCCCCCAAAATAATGGAGCTAACGGGTTCTCGCAGGACCTGTCAAACTCTGAACTGGTTGTTTCGTTTCGGTTCTTGAATAGGGTCACACTATTCCTTGTATCCCCTGCTGCAAAGAGCCCTAATTTCGTTATTGGAGGACAATTTTTGAGTCTTGTTTCATCCAACCAAAAAAGGTATGTAATCACTTTCTTTAACTATGTGCCTTTATTATGCATCGTATGACTATCTACTACTGTTTCAATTCTGTTATTGCAATTCAGGCCCAAGCGATTCTTTAATAGGACAGTATTGTTATGAGACAAATTCCAAGTCAATGCAACTTTATATATACTCGGGCCGACCTGTCAGTAACAATAAGAATTCTGAAATTAGTAGCAGCCTAAATGCCAACCGGGGAAAAAAATGTCTTCATTTGTTTATTCACGACTACGGGATATTTTCTGGTTGCTATACCAAGAAAGAACCTGCTCACACATTTTGCAAAGAAAACCAATCAATACAGATATTCGAAATACTTAGTTCAAAAAGATATCATTTTATATGTTTGTTTAGGAGACAATGAAGTTCTGGGCCACCTAAAAAATGAGATCAGAGAAAGCAGCTGATGGAATTCTCTCCATATCCTCGAGTTGTTAACCATCAAACAACGGTTCCATCTTTGAATAGTCAGTCTTCTTCCGTCCCCTTGTTTAAAGTGTTAGATGTTTCTTGTCCTTCTGGTACCCATCTTGGTCACTCAGTTTTCTTACTTTGAGGCGTTAGGTTGGTTTTTAACTTTTATGTTTCGGTTCTAATATCTGCATTGTAACATTAATGATTTTAATTATTGTTATTTTTGTATTTTAATCCTGATGGTGGATGGAAATAACGTTGAAATATGCATCACCTCCTTTTCGTCCTCTTACTTGTACTCTATAACCCTTTACCATAGAGAGAGAGAGAGAGAGAGAGAGAGAGAGAGAGAGAGAGAGAAAGAGAGATAGATGTACATATCCAAGACAAAGAAAGCAGAGACTAGAAATATCACGTAACTTGGGTAATTACCAAGCTCCCAGACGGTACTTCACTAACTACAAAACCGGCAATAAAAAGTATAATCTAATTATCTACCTTCTTAGCTAGACCATGAAGGCTCATAGGAGCTTCCATTTATACGAATTTTCTTTTCATTTAAAAATTAAAGCAGAAGATATTATTTGGCAGTGTACATATTTTCATCATTTTTTACTTCACTGCACTCATCACTGACGGAATGATAACGGACGGAATTTTTCGTTACAAGAACTCAACTGAAAATGGAATAAATGAGACTTAGCAGATCATACAAGAACATGAACGGTTATACACTCCAGAAATATAGCATTGTATTTACAGGTACAGATAATATTAGGCTCACTTTGAGTCGCTTCCAGTTTTACTGTTACCACTATTTTTCTTCTTCACATGGAAAATTTTATGACTGAAAAGATGAAAAAAGAATCAGCGCGATTACGACGTCAATACCTTAGTAATTTTATACTTTTCTAAAGCTGAGTATTAGCTTTCGCAGTCTTAATTAGCTTCAGTGAAATAGGTTGCTGATATTGACCTTCAGTTAAAAAGTTAAATAAAAAACGGATGATGTAGAGTATTTCAACTAATATTCCTGAATATTGCAAACCTAAATGGCCTTCAGCAGACTACCGGTGATGCAATTGTAAATTTTAAATGAATTTAATATAAAATTCAATAACCCAGCTGCTCATCCTAATTCAGCCAAGTGGTACAATACTACAATAATCATGAATCCGAAGTAGCAACTCAATGAAAATACTCGATGAAAACAGTAACAAAAAACGATGGAAAACGACCTTTAATACCTCCTTAAATCGCTTGATATCAGTTCGCCATTATCACAACAGGATGGCGATTAGCATCCCAGACCAATTTAGAGGGAAATTTGGAATGTAATAAAGTCAAGGAAACTTT